>NW_009647955.1:4251113-4316172 GCF_000708025.1 Charadrius vociferus
GGGGAAAGGCCCATCGCCTCGCCCCCTCCTTACAAAAAATTCCTCACAAAAAAAAAAATAAATTATTGCGCGGCCGGCAACCGAGTTTGATCAAAACCGCTGAATTTCAGAGGATTGCCGGAGCCAGCTAGTCCTCCTGAGCCTAGGCCTCACCCTTCCGAGCTGCGCGCCCCACTACTGCTCGTTTTGTGGTAATTTCATGCGGTTTTAGTCGAGGCCTGTATCCCAACAGGCCCTGAAGCTGCCACAGCAGCAGCCCAGCCTTCGGCAGAGATGCAAATAAGCCCTAACAATTAGATACCGTTTTCCTGCTTTAATCAAGGAGGCCGTGCATTAAGCTGGGGGGATGATTTTATGTGCACCGAATGGGTTTTATCTGAGATGAATAAGATTGAAATCAGCTTTCTGGACTTAACGCTTGTTCTTGAGCTCTTTTCGCCCCATAGTGAGTTTAATGGTGACTCCCTGTGCATCACCAGCTACTTAATTAAAAAGAAATGTATTTTTAACCGTATGGCTCTAGTAGCTGTAAAGCCCGAGGATTGCTTTGGGAATGTGTAACGTAACATCACCTGTGACTTGAATTTGTATTTTAGTTTAAAATTATTTCATCTAGCTCACTTGAAATAATATATTCCGTGTAAGTACCTTCATTTTTAGCTGTTTCAGAGAATACAGTTAAAGAGGCATTAAAGAAGGAGAAATTGACATTTTCTTTAAATGCCTCCCTGCTCATCAGTTTACTTACAATCTTTTTCCTTATTTGAAAGGATCTTGAGGTGGTTGAAGGTTGAGCTGGTTATCTTAGTGTGAGGGACTACAAGGGGGAAAGATGAGTTCCTTTGGACTTTATTTTCTTGTTGAAATACATGGAGTCAGCATGACTTACAAAATAATTGAGCAACTGAAACAGAGGTGCTATCTTGTATTGCAGAGCTAAGGAAGAACAGTCTTGCTGTTGGTAAAGTGTGTTAATTGAAAGCATGTTGGCTACCAAGCTGTCCCGGCCTCTCCTGAATTTCTCTGTGAAAGCCCTGAACTTCAAGGACACAGGGAGTGGCTTCAGGTAAGTAAGTTGATAGAGAAGAAAGAGTGAGATCTTGAGTAAAGCACACATTGAGGGCCCATTTGATTATAAGTGGGACAGTTTATTTACAGAATCACAAGATGGTTGAAGTTGGAAGGGGCCTCTGGAGGTCACTGGTCCAACCACCCTGCTCAAGCAGAGCTTCCTAGAGCTGGTTGCCCAGGATGGTGTCCAGACAGCTTTTGAATATCTCCAAGAATGGAGATGCCACAACCTCCTTGGACAGCCTGTGCCAGAGCTCAGTCATTGAGCAGAGCACAGAGGAGATGGAATCTATACGCAAGGAGGGGTTGGCAACATTTTTTTTTTACACTTGGACAATCATCTGCAGTCAAAAGGCAGTTGACTAGAACATTAATTCAGTGGCAAGCAAGGATTTGTTCCTGAATATCAGCAAGTAGGCCTTGCTGCAGTGCAAGGAACTGTCATATGACTTCATTAAAGAGGCAATGAATCACATGAAATGAGGGAGAAAGAGGGATGGTTTTAGTGAGAAATGGAGGTGGGCTGAGTAATGAAGCTGTTTTTTTTTCTGCACATGAACAGAAAATTGCCTATCTAATTCTAATTCCTAGCTCTGAAAAAAATACCTTTTATATTGATATATGATGGGAACTTTACTAGTCCAGAGGAAGTTGAGTGCTTTCGCTGGCTTTGCCTTAGAGCAGCGTTCCCAAACAATGGTGTGTAGCTCTAATCGTACATTAGCTGTTTAAAAGTGGCTCATGGCCTACTAAGTAAGAACTACCACCTCCAGTGTTGTTCTACTGCTGTTGATAGTGGTGTCCAGCACCATCACTGTCAAGGATGACTCCTGTAACGGGAAGTTGTAGAGACCAGAGATAGCTAAGCTGTTAGAGATTTCCTATGCAAACAGACATAGGCATTTTATCTCCTATTTACTCCACACACTCCAAAGTTGCACCAGCAGGAAGGCCTTAAAAATACATATTAATGCTTTATTTTGAGAAAAGAGTTTTCAGCATATTCTTTTTTTTTCCCCTTCTTCTTTTGCTTTGCTTACTGTGTATTTGTGCTTTGTGCATCTTGTAGTCAAGGCAAAAACGCGTTCAATTTTGTGAAGTACCCACAAGCTGCTAAACCTGAAATGGAAATCTAACTGTTCATCTGAAAGGCAGTGTTGTCCCTATACTGGTCTCTTAATGCATTGAGGTAGCATTTATATACTTAACTTTTCAAGCAGAGGACTGCCTTTTTTGGTGTAACTGAACAAAAGCAAATGCATGGTTACAAGCACAGATTCAATTCAAGGACCATCTGTGCATTTTAAAAGTCTCAGTGGTGGTCTCTAGGATTCAGTCATGCCAAATGACAAAAATGGCTCACGATATATCAGTGTACTGCGTGGGGACTAACATCACATACGCATCGTAGCTGTTTCCTCTGATGACATTCCTTCTGATCAGCAGCTGGCATCTATTTTATGCCCTTGCCTTCAGGTCAAGGTAGGCAGAACGTCAAGTAGTTATTCTCTACAGGTTATTGTGAATAGACTGCAGCAAGTCAGTGCTCTGCAGTGAAATAACAGGACCAGACATGACACTGAAAAATAAAAGTCAAGTTCATGCAACTAAAAGAAATGTTAACAAAGATTTCTGGGCACTTTGAGACACACCAAGAAGCTTATTGTTGAGATAAAAGTTCCAAGCCAGGGTTGCAGGTAAGTGATGTTAGCACAGGCTTTGCCTGGGGACTGGCCTTTGCAGCAATTAAATTGACTGTAGCTATTTCAAGAGCTGATTGGGCTTGTGACACTCAAAGTTAGAAGAAGAGCTAAACTCTTGCAGGAAGGTGAGTGGACACCATTGCCTAAATATAAATCAGCTCCTTTCCCATCTGGTTCAAAGCTTCTGCCCTCGCAGACCTTTTTTCTAGCCTTGTTTTCCCAAGATGCAGCTCAGAGGCCAGAGTGTCCACAGATTGCTGTTCAGTGTAGCATAGGTCACTCTGGGAGCACCTGTGACGTCTTAGCAGGAGATAATTGTGAATGATTATGCAAATTCACTTAGAAGACAGAAGAGCGGCCTGGAAGCTAAGCTCCGCTGATGAATAGATGTTGTTAGAGGGGCCAGAGGGTAGCTGAAGTACAGCAAGTCTAGGGGAAGGCCAGAAGGCTCTAGGAGAACTATGTTAGTGCCCAAAGCAAAAATGAAGAAGCTGGTGTAGTCCAGAGAGGTGGCTGGCAAGGACAGAGGTTTGGGTCATGCTGGTGTGTTGTCTAGCCCAGTTTTCATGAATGATGCCGAGACCTAAGACAGCGTGATGCTACTTGTAGCATAGCTTTTCTGAATAGAATCTCACTCCCTGGAAGGCATAGTTGCTTTGCTCTGGTCTGTCTGTGTGAACATGGTTCATCTTAGAAGTCAGACATACTATGCAGAGGAGCTTCAGATTTGCATGGCAGGTATTGCTCAAAGACATAGCGTCTCTTAGCTTAATAGTTGCAAGGAGGGGATGTAAAATCTAAGAGTATCTACTGGGTAGGCACTGCAGAGGAAGAAGTGTCATCCAGGATGACAGAAGCTGTGTGTAAAGGCAGTGAGATAAATCCAAGCAAATTCAACCTTAGACTAGGTATCAGAGACAATGCCACAGCAGAATACTTTCATCAGACAAATTAATAACTTCCCCTACCCCAGCTTTGTGCAACTCTAAGTGAGAGTGTTGTTGCTGTTGGAAATGAAAACACTGTACTGCCCATTTTGCAGGTGGAAGCAGCTCTGTGCCTCCCGACCAGGAGCTATTTTAGAATTCTTGGTAACATCCAGACAGCCTCTGCAGCTGGAAATAGCATCAAGGTCTTTTGAGAAACAAATGTTTCATACTGTAGGAAACACACAGGCTCAGACTAAGGAGAACTGTAGACTGGATTTCGTCTTCTCAAATGACAGTCTACGTCATGTGTATAGGCAACACTGCATTCCTTTTCATGTGTATGCTACAGCACCAGGGTACGGACAAGATATTCCATGCCTGATTGTTCTGTTTTTGTTTTGTTTTGTTTTTTTTTTAACAGGCCTGTGCAAAGATTTTGTTTCCCTCTCTTGTCCCCATGTGGCAGCCGCTCTTATGCAAGTGAAGTTGATCAGGTGAGTATAATTGTGGTTTCCAGGAACTAGTTCTGCTGAGCTGGGGTTTTAAAATCCATAAAGCCTGGTGACCAAATTCTTCTTTCTGATTTGCCAGAAAGACTCTGAGCTGGACCTCTCCAACATACTCCACATTCTTTCCTAGCGCAGAGCTTCCATTGACGTAGCATGGTACATGCTGCTAGGGATGGAAATAAACAATCAGGCTGGTGGGGTTTTTCTATTTTTGGAACTCACTCAGCAGATGAAATCTTCCACCTTAGAGTGGAGGGAATTTGCATGACAAATTCTTAATAAAGCACGCTTTCTGGAGTATGGTTGTGTAAAGAGACGTAAATAAATTGGTGTGTCCTCACTGCTTGATCTGGAGAGAGGCCCTCTTTTTTAGCAGGTTGCTCCTTGAAGGTGCTAGCTTGCCAGGAACAGTGCCGGGTAAGAGGAAGGGGGATGTTTTGCCCTCCTGCCTGTCTTGTGGCACAGAACTCAGCACTGTAGCAGTGCCAGAGCATGCACATTTTGCTCTATAACCCTGGGACAGAGTCTCAGAGGAATTCAGATATGGCCTTTGCATCACTGCTGGGCTTCCAGTGTGACCCTGATCAGTCCCTGTGTATGCTGGGGAAAGCCAAATTTCTAGTTTGTTAAAAAAAAGATGAGTTGGAATCAATTGCAAGTAATTATTACCTAATCCCACCCACAGCAGCACCTTGCTGCGCATGCAGTTGTTGCTTCTGGAATGTCTGATACACCATGCAGTTTTAAACATGTCACTTAACTGCTGCCTCTCTTTGGGTTAGAAGGTGTTTGGAGAAGGAAGGAGGTATATTTCTATTTAAATTATAAGTTGGAAAAATATGACCAAAAAACAAACAAAAAGACTGATGACCAACTAGCCTTAATTTCAACTATTAAACCCACTTGATTCTGCTTAGCTTTTAAAACCCAGCACTAGAGGGTTTACGTGCTTGAGAGAGAAAGATGAGTGAGCAGTCAGTAAGGTTAACCCATATCCTTTCTTCAGTCAAACTGTCTTCCCCATGCCCTATGAGCTGCATGACACAAAAGAGTGGACTCCTGCCTGCTTCGAACGTATAGAAACAGTTCCTACTGAAGGGAAAACATGTCTTGGGAACTGTCTGGTATATTTTCAGATTTCAAGATGGATGTGAACTGCCAGAGAATGGGGCTTTTCTTGGTCTTTTTCCCTTGAGAGCCTGTTGCCAGAGGTTCCGAACTTCTCTTTGTGTTGGAAGGACAGTGATCCTGCCTCACTGGAATGAACTTGATACGAAACCTTCGTTTCTTGTCTTCAGGAGGCACTGGGTGGCAGTAGCTGGCAATGAGTGTAGAGAACGTCCCTGGAACGGACTGCTCCTGTCCAAGGACATGGTTTTGTTCTGTGCGCTGCAAATCACTGATTTCAAATACTTAATTCCAGTGCATTTTGTTCTATTTTGTTTTGCAGATTGGCAGCAGAGCTGTGCTTATAACAGGTTGTGACTCAGGGTTTGGATTTGTCTTGGCCAAGCACCTGCACGCCAAAGGCTTCATTGTTTACGCTGGCTGCCTGCAAAAGGTAGGGAAAACAAAAAGTGTATTCTTCACCTATGGCATGTGCACAGACATGTAGCAGATCCAGTCTTCATTCTGTACAGCTTTCTGTCAAGGAGAGGGAGGGTGGTTGGTAGCCCAAAGGGAAAGACATGGGTGCTTGAATTTCATAGAGCATAACCTGGTCTAGATCAGAACCAGGACTGAACGGTATCTAGGGAGGTTCTTATTTGAATTGGCACATTGTGGTCTGTTCCATATCTGATGGACTGGAACCCCAAATCTAATTTTGTAGGCTTATCCATAAGCATATTTTGGGATCAGGTTGAGTCTGGACCTTTGGCCCCGCTCTCAGACTATACATGTTTAAGCAGGGTTTATTTTGATTAACTGTGACATACACTAACCCACCAGTGATTTTATGGGATGTCATATAAGCATATTTTTCTATATTCCTGAGTACAGCCATGCCTCAGTGTGCATTGAGGGTCTCCTGAAATCACTGTGAAGGCGATAGAATTCCACTAGTGCAAATGAGAGCAGAATCGGGCCACAAATAGCTTAGTGATGCAGTCTCAATACGCTCCGCAGGAGTGCTCTGTATGGCAGTCAAGAGATGCCTGGTCATGGAGAACAGGAGAGCACTCTAGCCTCTCTCTCCTTATGAAGCACTGCACTTTTTTAGTTGCATGGCCATTTCCCAACAGAAACAAACTTACTCCTCAGGATATCCTGGGGTGGGTCAGTTATTTTGATCCTAATCTTTTAGCTCACTCATGACTATAAATGTATCTCGAATAGTTATATTCTTTAGAGAGAATTTGCCAGGTGTTTTTTAATGTTATCAATGCTCTTTCTGCTGTTATTTTTTCCATTATTACTAAGTTTTGCTTAAATTACTAGTTTCATTCTGCTGTTATTTTTTCAAAAGAGAAGTTTGTGTTTTGATAGCTCTGTCCCTTGTGGTGTCTCAGGTCAGGGGTTTATTTGTTAACCTGAGCTCCCTCTACAGGCTTCACAGCAGAACAAGACACTTCTTACATACTGCTGCTTTTCAAAAGGTGTCAAGGAGAGGGTAGATGAGTACCTTTTTGGCAAATGTTTTTACTCGGCTTTTATAACTGAAGATCAACATTAAAGAATATAAGAACATTGCAGACTTAAAAGCACTGTTTAGAATAATAGCCTGCCTCTGTGTTGACAGGAGCCAAAAATTTCAAAGCTGCAGTTACTTCTGGGTTTCACTTCCTCTGTCTAGAGCTGCCAGAAAGACCCAATTTTCAGTGAGCATGTTTTTAACTGTCTCTGAAACCTCCCCTCCATTTTGGTGTCTTCAGTACTCATTCTGCTGAATGCATGTTAGTGGAAAACCTTGGTCTCTGACAATTTTGGCATAACCTGACATGCAGCAGCATGCCAGAACTCTTTTAGGCATTGATCAAGATTTATTTCCTCACCAAAAATCAGCAGAAAGCTTTGCTTTATCACTGTGTAATTAAATATTGCTTCTTTAGCTGGACTTGCATCCAGTGTTCCAAAATCTGTGTGACTATGGCAAGACTGGTAATAGCAGCTGTCATCAGAAAAACACTGTAAAATGTGAAAGCTCCTTATTTAACAGGTTGGCCTCCTATGTGTTTTCAGGCCATATACTTTATGTAGAACTGCTCTGTAGAACTAAAACAACTCCAGGAGACTGAGCTGATTTCTCATTGTGCCACAGGTTTCACTAGCAACACCATAAGCAGAATTCTGATCAGAGTGCTGGTGCTGATTTTAGGGGCAGAAAAAGCCTGGTGTGGCTTTAGATGCTAGATAGAAGTGGATGTAGAAATAAGAAACATCATCTTTTGCTCAGGTATATTTGACCTAGCCCTGACAGAGAGGAAATGACTATGAAACTTCAGTGTTATTTTCATGGGACTGTTTTTCACGGCACACCTGCACATCAGAAGCATACTCTGGCTTGGGGAGCCATCGTGTCCTCAGGGCATGCATTGTTCTTACTGCAGATTAAAGTGTGTGCAGTGCTGACTCTTCAACAAGAAAGATTTCCTAGAGTGGCCAGACCCCAAGCACCTGGCTGTATTTTTACTGAAGGAAACCTGAGAGAGGTGTTTAGAGTCATGACTGTGGGGAGCCCAGGGATGAACCTGTGCTAAGTGTGCTATTTCGTACACAGTTTCTTCTTAACATTTCCACTGGCAAATATATTAATGTGAGAGTTGTATTGATGCTTCATTGCAAAAAGACAGTGGTAGACTGGATCCAATGAATGATCATGCTGCAGCTGTCTTATTTTTTCCTCTTTGGTTAATAGCTGGAGGAGCCAGCTGACACAAGATGAAGAAGGTATTTTTCCATCAGTATCTGTTACCAGTGGACATATGTGATGTTTGTCACGGCTGTCAGGAGTGTGGTGGAACCCCTGTTTGCTTTGCTTTGTGTGCTCAGGCCTGTTGGGGCTTGCAGGGGGATAAGAAGGCAGAGGTTATCTGAGCAAGCCAGCATGCAGGCCAGTTACTGTAGGGCTCAACAAGAGTGCTCAGAGCCACAGGGTGTTACATACCACTTCAAGGACACACTGATAAAGATACAAGCTGAAGCCCACAGACCCCAGAGGGCAACTGTGAAAAGAGGAGGATGAAGCATCAGTTTGCTTTTTCAGTATGCAAGAGCTGGGACCTCTTGCCATGGGGACAGTGAACCCGGGGACTGACAGCAGAGATGCACTGGTCTCTTGGCCTAGCATGAGAAGGGCCTTCCAGTGCTGCATATGGGCCCGGGGGCTGTGGGACAGGCTGCATCCCATGCCAGGAGAGCATGACACAATCGCAGCGTGCCTGACTTTTAGCGCCACCCATCTGCTCTTTCTGAAGAGCCAAGGGAATGGCCCTGTGGGTCTGGGTTAACGCCCAGAGTCCACCTCTTGGCCAGGATTCCAGCCCCAAGGGTCCCTGTCCAAGCACCCAACTGCATGTTGGTAGGAAGAAGGGAGGGATGTTGGCTTGCTGAGCCAGCCCTGTAAGGCTTCACATTGTGAAGGTCCCAGTAGAGCTTATGAGGCCTTTGAGGCTGGTGTGTTGCTGTGGCCCAGAGATTTTGTAGCACCTTGCAGACCTGGGATCGGGGAAAGAGGCACCTTGGCCTTATTGTTCTTCCTCTTCCCTTTAGCCGTATCTGCCGTTTCCAAAGGACTTGCATGCTTGCATTTTCTGACTCCTGTTGGCATTCCCACATGTGCTACTTGTATGCTTTTCAATGCTTTGGCATACATACTGGCTTCGGCACCACAGTGCTTTTGAGTGAGTAACAAACTTAGCACAAAACTCTATTTTCAGTCACCGTAAAAACAAGCACCACTAAACTGTGCATGGGACTTTTAATTACTCCATTTTGTATGCAATATGCTTCCGTGTGAAGAGAGTGCAGTAGATGCCTTCTCTTAAGGACAAACACTAACTGGTATTAACAGTCTGCAGTGGAATAAGGAAGGGTGGAGAAGAAGACAGAGGAGATGTCAGGTACTTAAGTTTGTGAACTGTCTGTGAACACAGTGGATAAGCCCAGGAATGAGAGGAGCCAGGAGCAGGTTTTTTGGAAGACAGGTGGCACAGAGAGAGGGGCACGTATGGCCACCCTCGTGTGGTACCTAAAGCGCAGTGTCTGAAGGGAACTCTTGCTTGGGAGAGCAAATGGGCAGCCTGGGTTCAGACTGCAGAGATGAGCTCTGTCTTGTTGACAACTGACTGCTGGCAGTCTCTGGCAGGGAGTGCCTGTGGCTCTAGGTGGTAAAACAATCTAATGGCATTCAGCAGTCAGGAAGCAGCCCTGCTATGAAGAACTGACCTGTTCCACGTCAGAGGAAAAAAAGCTATCTATCTGAAAAAACCTCATCTATCAGGAGGGAAGAGCATTCCAATACTTGCCTGCTGATGCTGACACAGCAAGCAGGGCTACCTGGAGGGTTGAGTGATGGGGGAAGAAGAGCTGAGCAGCCATCAGATGATCCTGTGGGACATGCTCCACGTCTACTCTGTTAATGGGGAGTAAAAGACTTCTAGTGAGGGATGATCTTGAGGGGACAGAGGGAGTTTGTTACAGCAAAGACAGGAATGTTCCCAAAAAGTGACTATTTTCAGAGCTAGACCTCACCATCCTCTACAAAAGTACCCTGGAATGGCCATCACAGTCCAGTAGCTTATAACCATGGTAGTGGTTCAGGGGTATTCCCAAACTCATATTAATACTCATATTAATATCCCATGGGTGTGTGCCAGAAGCACCATAGCCAGGCTTCACCGCTGTGAAGGGACTAGCTCTAGGCATGGCGGCCTTGTTGCTAGCAGCGTCTGGCCCATGTGAAAGGTATCTCAGGGGTTGGCTGCAGTTAATTGGCTGTGAGTGGATGTGTGTATAGTGGGGGAATCTGTTCTGAGCTGAGAGAAAAGGAGTGGAGATGGGAAATGGGAGTGAGAAAAAGCTCATGGGGGGAGGCAGAGAAGCGCAAGATGCTGGAAAAGATGCTGGGGGGAATTGCTGGCAGGCAAGCTGGTCAGGCACTCTGTAGGAGTCCGTTGAAGGCACTAGGTAGGTTTTCAGGCAGTGGGAGCTGTGCACGTAAATCAGCTGAAGGGAGAGAGCAGTGGGCAGGCAGTCCCTCTTCTAGGACTGTCACTCCCAGAGCTGGCAATGTGACTGAGAAACATGTGCAACCACTCACGGGCTATTTAATACCATACCGTACCCTTGCTGTGCTATTTGCTGTGCCCTGTATGCAAGCCAAAGTGAGGATGGCACCACATTCCCACCACTGCACCAGTTGGGTATAGCTTGATCTCAGGAGCTTGTACTGGGCAGGAGTTGCCTTGCTGGGGCACATCCAGCTCTGGCTGCTTTCTTGGTGGTCAAAGCCGTTTGTACCAGCTGACTCGGTGGTGGGGCTCATGGTCAGATGGAGATGCTCAAGGAATGGTGTTCTGCAGGAGCAGCCCTGTCTGTTCCCCTTCTTCTTAGAGCTGCAATACTGTCCTGATTATTCTGTGACTGCCCCGTGCACTCTCTTTTGCTTGATTTGGTGGTTGCTATGCATTTGATATTCTACACAAGATCTTTGGACAGATTCAAACCAGTGCTTTCTTCCCCACCTAGGACAAGGGAGATGGTGGCTCCAAGGATCTGGACAACATGAAGAGTGATCGAATGAGAACTGTCCAGCTCAACGTCTGTGACAGCAAAGAAGTGGACCGAGCAGTGGAGCACGTGAATAGCAGCCTGGAGGACCCAGAGAAAGGTACGTGCATGCAATGGGCTCTAAGGTCACATAGGTGGCAGGAGCTCCCTCAGCTGGGCTCTGAGAGCATTTTCAGGGCAGGTTTCAAAAGCTGAACACATGATTGAAGGCACAAAGGTTTGAGGAGCAGCAGTGCAGAGCAAATGGCCTATTTAAATGTTGTGCCATATCAAAAAGCAGCTTGCCACTTAAGACAGCATCTACAAAGAAAACTGCTTTTTTCTCCACTAGCTCCAATAGGGACATTAGCAGAAATCACGGTGGTGTTCGAGGCTCTGGGATTAGTGCTTTATTCCTGTGACCTGAAGTTTATTGTGACTCCCTTTATGTTGTAAAACCTGGCTAGTGTCCAAAGATTGGGAATTAGCAATGGAAATGTTTCCCCCAGATTTTCAAAAGGCAAAGGAGATGGAGAGGTTTTCCATAGGATTTCCCATGAAGCTAGCTGAGTATCATTAATGCCATTGCAGATACTACCGTGCATTACAGATTTCAGAGTTCAGGCGGTAGCTGTAACTGAGTTTCTTAGCCTGTCTACCTCATTCTGCTAAGGTGATGACAGCAAATTCTGCTCCAGTACTGTGAAAATCCCAGTTTTCCTGAAACCTTTCCACCTTTGGTGAACTACATTTTCCCCCTAAAGAACATACACACTTCAACACATGAAGGTTGTTTAAAAGAAAAACAACCAGTAATGTTTTAATTTGGATTTTGCATAAACCTATTTCTTTTACTTTTCTTTGTATTTAATTTTTATATATGGATCTTTTATATAAATGAAGTTTTCTAGCCCTGTGTTCTCAAGCATAGGCCAGGATGAAGTTGCCTTTTCTGGGCTGCTTCTGAGAACACAGATCTGGACACAGTCAGTCAACAGGTAACACAGAGTTTTTCTAAACAGCAGAGAGAAGCCATCCCAGACCTTTCTCAGTCTGTTCCCTGTGCGATTAGGATATTATATGAAGTGAGTTCATTTTATTCCAAATTCCTTTTTAATCTTTCTTTTTGCTGCCAGTTGAGTTGGTAGCTTCAGTTGTTGCCATCTTGGTTGCAACAGAATAAAAGGGACAGACCGTGGCATGTGTGCCCACCCATGTCCACCCATGCCCACATCACCCTTCCCAGCATTGCAGGCATTCTAGTTCTTATGGATGACACAAGGGATTTTACTTGGAAAGAATTACTCTTTTGTTTCTTACAAGGTCTTTCCTATTCTTATTATTTGCATTTAGAGACTATGTTTTGCTTCATTTAAAAAATCACCATGAATAAAAAGAGAATGGCAAGGAGAACAGCTTAGACAAGGCTGGAGTTCTCTGTTTGCTGACTTAGAACTTCCTGGGAAGCTTTATTCGTGGTACTTTGTGGCTGCAGTGTTGGGCAGTACAGGCAGATCCTGATTGTGGTTTTTCAGTCTCCTGTGCTCAGGGGCAAACTCTGGACTCTCTCTGTCTGGAGTCCATCATTACAAGTCGTAACGAGAAGCTCTGTTGTGTGGTTCAGTAATCTATTAGCAGGGCCTTTTCCAAGCAGCTCTGATCGGTCTCTCAGAGAGAAAGCTTTCTGCTTGATTTTGTCTTCTAGGGCTCTGGGGGCTGGTTAACAACGCTGGCATCTCCACATTTGGCGAAGTCGAGTTCACCAGCATGGACACCTACATGGAGGTAGCTGAAGTGAACCTGTGGGGGACTGTGCGAACCACCAAGGCTTTCCTCCCGCTCATCCGGAGGTCAAAGGGTGAGTGGTCTCCTCCTGACTACCACTCCCTGGAGCAGGTCCCTCATCCTGCCCCATGTCTTGCTGTGTTAGAGGCCAAAAGGTCTATAACGCTTCTGTCTGCACCGTTGGCCACCTTCATACCTTTACAGACAGAATATGACCCATGGCATACACACAAATGATAGATTTCCTAACCGCTCTGAGTTACACAGCAAAGCAGCAGTCCTGAAAAACAGTTATTATTTCTCTTTCCCATCTGTGCTGCCTTCTCCCGCAACATCCCACACAAGATCCAATCTGACATACCTCCTTTTACCTGCTCGGAAGCTGCAGTTCACCATAAATTCCCATGCCAGAAGCAATCCTCCCCTCTATACAAAAGCCAGCTGTGCCAGTGCTGGCAGGGTGGGCAGCAGCAGTGTACTATGATGTGCTTCTTGCAGGGAAGTTGTCAGCCGTGCGCTGTGTTACTTTGGGAGCTTGTAACTTATGAGAGATGGGATTTGTACAGCAAAGGAACGCAGACCTGGACCTTGCATGGGTCTCAGCATAAAGGGGCAAAAGCTTTCCCATACTGGGGCCAACTGCCTGACTATATGAGAATATGTTTTACTCTAGAGGCATCTGCGGACAATGTTGTCCTATGCTGCAGACCTGGCCCAGGCAGCATTTCTTCCACCATGGATGGGTATCTACTTCTGTGGTTGAAGTTTCTCTTTCTAACACAACTCAGCAATGAGCACTGACAGAAAGTGCAGAGAACTGCAACCTCTGATTAGTCTGCAGCATCCAGTCTCCTCCTGGCATTCTTCCCAGCCAAAATGGATGGCTTCTGGAGAGGAGAAAGGCCCCAGCTCTGTGCGTGGAGCTGTAATCCAGCTGTCACACAGAAAAGGGTGCAGTGGACTTAGACTGCTCTGCCCGTTTGTGGTTCAGGAGCAATCCATTCCCTTTTAAGTGGCAGACACTATAAGCCACCATTGGGCTCCTGGATTTTGTGCTTTTGACTTGCAAATAAACAAGCTCGGCCTTGGTGCCAAAGGCTTTCTTTGCTGCCGCTTCCTCTTGTCTGGGCTCAGCCCGCATTGCTGCTGAGCAATGCTGTTTCCCACCGTGCAGGCTCTGTCCAGCCTCTTCTGGGTTCCCCGTAGCACTGAGCTTTGTGTGTCACCACATGCCTGTTCCCTCAGGTGTAATGAGCCAGGGAGCACAAGCCAGGGAGCTTGTTCTGCTGCCTGAAGGCCATTGCATAGGACAGCAATGCTCAGATAGAGCCACGAGCAGGTCTGCCAGGCAGCCCTTACGGTTGTGCAGTGGGTGGGTACACATTCAGGAATCTGTCGGGTGGTGTGTGTCAGGTATCTGCTCTGCATCAGGTACCACAGCTCAGCTGTGCTTTTCCTGGCCTGTGCCTAGGTCGTGTGGTGAACATCAGCAGCATGATGGGTCGGATGGGCAGTCCTGCCCGGTCACCATACTGCATCACCAAGTTTGGTGTGGAAGCCTTCTCTGACTGCCTGCGGTACGAAATGCAGCCCCAGGGGGTGATGGTCAGCATCGTGGAGCCTGGCAACTTCATAGCTGCTACCAACCTGTACAGCCCCGAGCGAATCAAAGCCATAGCCGACAAAATGTGGGACGAGCTCCCTGAGATAGTGCGCAAAGACTATGGCAGGAAGTACTTCGATGAGCAGGTCAGCAAGATGGAGACGTACTGCAACAGCGGCTCGACAGACACCTCGCCGGTTATCGAAAGCGTTGCCCACGCGCTCACCTCCACAACCCCCTACACCCGCTACCACCCCATGGATTACTACTGGTGGCTGCGCATGCAGATCATGACGCACATGCCTGCTGCCATTTCAGATCGGCTCTATGTCTATTGAGGCCTCACACTCCTAGGCTGCCCAGGTGGGAAATTTGTTTTAAAGAGAGCATTGTACACGCTTCCCATTAGTTGTTTTTAAATTTTTCTAACCTCATTCCAGAGTACTGTATTTTAGCTCTAAAGGGTTCATTTAAACATCGGACATAACTTAAGGGCAGTAATTTGCAAGGGATGCTTCATAGGCAGGAATACATTATGTTTGTGTAGGCACATTGATTCTTTGCTATTTATTTCATTTAATCCTTTTTTTTTTTCACCTCAAATGTCAAGTTAAAATAATTATTTAAGCTGCAGTTACTCTGAATTGTTCTCAGAATAATTTTTGCTGATGGCTGAACACAATCTTCACAATTCCTGCCTAGGATGCAGCCTTCACGCCATAAAACAGATGCCCTCCATGCTGGAACGGCAAAGCACTTGCCTCCTGGTGTCCAACAGACTTTTCCAGGCCTGGTCACAATAGCACAAGGCAGAGCAGAGACTTCTTTAATTTGGGGATCAGAACTCAAAATGCTCGAGGTGCTGAAACTGAGCATCTGACCCCGTCCCTTTCTCCCTTAGATATTGATCAAACCTTAGAGAAAAGGAACCAGTCTGCTTTTCTGGCATGTTTTCTTGCAAAGGAGTTCAAGGATCCAGGGATTCAGTCCTGCAGGCCTTTCCCACAGGAGTTTCTTACTCATATGAGCATTCCCATGAGGGTGAGCAGCTTTACGCACAGGACCGCGGGCGTCAGGATTGGCCCGTAATAACATTTCTCTTCAATAGTCATTGAACATCAACTCCAGACTTAGTTTGGAGAAGAGTTTCTCTCCAGCTCCTGTAATTTGTCAGGATCACCGCTGAGCAGAGGGAAGCAGTGGGGATTATAGTCACATCAGTGAATGCCGTTCTCACCAGGGACCTCAGAGTTACACCGAAGTGTTTGTACAGCACCTTGCACAGAAGGGCCTTAACCCTGACCAGAGCCTCTAGGCACTATTGCAGTGCAGGTGATGATAACAATAGTAACTTTTATTGAAGGAGTCACTGAGCTGAAATACATCTAACATGACCTAAATCTAACAGAATGCCCATAACCATGAAGTTAACTTCTTAAGAGCAGTTTCGTTTCCATGATGGTTGTTTACATGTCTGACAAACATTTGTTTTGTACTGTAAGAAAAGAAAAGGAAAAAAAACCCATTTCATGGGGAATGCAGAAAGAGTTAATTTTTTTTTTAAGCTTGAAAGGCAAAAAAAAAATTAATTAAAATAGCCATCGTTAGTGAAGTTAAAAAGAAGGGATCTCACGTGCTCTAGTAACATACCATGACATGATCAAACTCCTTTGGCTTAATAAATGTATACATGAATGATAACAAAATTCAGAGGCTCCCTCTCTTTATTTTTTTAAATATTTAAGGTGAAAAGCTCATATTCTGTAGTGTTGTGGGTTTTTTTTTTTAATTTGGTGAGATTAGTGCCTGTTATGCATACACACTGCATTTGGAGGCTGATTTGTGGTCTTGGGTCTTACGTATCCATGTTGGATAGTACAAGACTGCCATACTCATCTGTGTACCAGATGTATCCTGCGTCTTGTGACAAATGTGCCTAACCCCGGGCCTGTGTATTCGCAGCTCTTAAACCTGCATCTCTACCGGACTCCCACAGATTACAAAGGATTATTGTGGATTATTCCCAGGGAGCAGGAAGAGAAACTGAGCTCTGAAGAGGGGGGATGGCAGTGAGGGCAGGCACACAACAGCTCACTGACAGACCCAAAATAAAACCCTGGGAGGGACTTGCTGACTTTCAGACCTTCGTGATCTCCAGAGTCCCAGCAGTGGTAGCTGCATCTTGTGCAGGGCATGTTGCCTCATTTTCTGATACGTGGACTTCTCCCTGGGACAAAACATAAGAGTATGAACCACAAGAGACCCAGCAGGCACAGGGACCAACTTGCAAGGCAGAGCAAAACACCTGGGTAGCAATGTTTGCTGCAGGTGATGCAGCAGAAGGAGAAAAGTCTTTACAAGAAAAGTTCTTGTAGTTTAAAAATTTAGTCCCAAGACGCTAAGTAACACAAAAAATCATGTAATTCCGCTTGGGATGCTAGCTCCCAATTTTACACATAGTGCTGGGTTTTCATACAGCCGTCAGTGAAGTAAGATATGGAAAAGGCAGTGTGCAGCCGAGTTATCTCGGTTTAGCTCAGAGACCCCCAAGAGCAAATGTAGCAGACATTTAACAGTGCTACGTTCATTCCCAGCCAGAAAGATAAAGCCGAAGTGATAACTGTGCTCACATCTACACAGCATCTCTTCTGGAGGCTTCTGAACTCTTCCACATGAGGTCCTCACAGGGAGCTCTGAAGCTGTGCCACTGCTCCGGGGCCAGAGGAGATGTGGAGGTACCGCTGCCCTGCAGCGTGATTTGCAGGGGACTGTGTGGCCACATATGATGGGGAGGCGACGGCCAAGATGCTGCTGTGCATCATGGCCATTCCCAGGTTTCTGTGTGAGTTTGGTAGCTGATTTGTGGTCAGGAGGGCAGCAAGCTGGCTAGTTTTTCTGCTGGTAATCCCACAATTTCAGGGTTTGCCCTGAGAAGCGCATTAGAAGCTAATCCCCTCTGGTTTTGCAGGACTGTCCTTGCAACTCGGTGCATTCTAGGTCCTGCCTGCACGGTGCCACTGCGGCTCCTGGAATAGCTTCAGCCCACCGAGTTTATTTGAAAACTAAAAAGAACAAAAGCATAGCAAGAGGACTTGGCCGGGCACCTGATCCTCTGCACTCCCAGAGCTGCCTCAGCGGGAGCTTCTGCCCCCTCGGGAGCAGCTGGGGAGCCTGGGGGGGTCAGTTTGCAGCGGTGCCCACCCCTGGGCTCTAGTCTGATCCCAGCTGGCTGGAGGGAGGGCTCTCTTCCCAAATTTCTTTCCAAGCAAAGACTATTGGCAATGACGCAACAGATGTCACCATGCAGCATCCCTTGGGCAACCTGGAGTTAAAAATAGCTTTCCTTTGTGTGGTGGGAGGCAGCAGAGATGGGGTAATTTTAACTACAGCTGTTACATCTTGTTCTGAGCCTTAATGTGGAAATCATGAAGTCCTACCCACTTCAGAACTTTTTGCTCCTAGCGATGAGGGTGGTGAATGCTGCATTTGAAAGCAGCGTTTAGTGACCCCTTACTGCCACGTTATCCGGATGTAGCGCAGGGATTTCCCAGTTAAAGAGAAAATCATTTCACGGCCAGGAAGTCGCACAGCTTTGGGAGAGCTGGTCCCAAGGCCATGCCTCAGCTCCCAGGTGTTGGCAGAGGTCAGCTCCTGGCTTAGACTCACGGTCCTGGCCTGGCCGCTCAGAAACAGGACTGCTCTGGATATGGAAAAGAGGAAAACACTGCTGTTCAAGCAGCATTAAAAAGCTGAGTGCAGGGTGTCCTCCCCAGTTGAATTAAATGTAACAATTAAATAGATGCTCAATTAAGTATGAGTGGCTCAGTTGCTGAGCTGCAAAGTCAAATCCCCGTCTGTACCGAGGTTGGAGTGGCACCAAGGGGCTTTGCCGCAAAGGGCATGTGCAGCTGCTGGTATGTTGTGGGCTGTGGCTTTGAAAAGAAAGTATCTTCCCAGCAAACAAGAAGGGAATCATAAGCAAAAATGACAGAAGATCTGATGACACCTCCCTGGGGAGATACCGCTCAGGAGCACACCACTGGTTTCTCTTCTCTCTTTCCCAGCAGCGATGTAGGGTTTGCTGTGCAGCCGTGGGGTGCTGCAGACTTACACGGGTGCTTCCCCGTGTGAGATGAAGTGCCAGCCTGGTACCACCAAAGCAGCGAGCAGCGAGTTCTTCCTCACCGTGTGTGAGTGCAAGAAGCGGGAGATGCCAGGGCCAGGAGCAGCCCATGTACCTGTCACACGGATGGGAGGTGGTGCTGGCAGTGCCACCCCCTGCTCGTCACCACCCATCGCCTGGGCATCACAGCCCTCGCTGGGTGGTGGGTGAAAGGGATGCTGTGAATGTGCCCTAATTTTGGCTTTCAGCTGGGGGAGCGCACACTAAGTCAGCTGGACAGACTGACTGCCTGGAGCGGGCTCACCATCACCCCTGCCAGCGGGGTCCCACACGGGGGTCCCAGCGTGGCCTGTGTGACTGGGGACTTCCACCCACGACCACACAGAGAGGGACATGCGGTGGCACAGATGCCATTCTGCAGCTCTCCTGCAACCGGTGAGGGACAGGTCTACCACCTTCTACCACCCAAAGGGCCCCAGGATTTCAGGACTGCCCGGAAAACCGCTGATCAGGCTGCTCTGCTTCCATGGCCAGAAGGCAGCTCCCTGCGGTCTGCAGGAAGTGTAGGGGCGAGGAGGCTGGCGAAGATGTAGGTTGTTATCTTAAAATAATTCTTGCTAACACAGTGTTTTGTTTGCTACTGAGTGTGGTTATTCGAAGATGCCGTTTTGTCAGCATCTGTCCCCGATCACAAATGAGTCTGTCTTTCTGGGGCTCTGCCACCATAATGAACTGGAAGAGGGACTGGACCTGGCTGAAGGCTCTTCCAGTGATCCTCTCCCCTCCCTTCCCGAGCGCAAGGTTGTGTAATTATTTACGTGATGTGGGACATCTTTAGTAGAAAAGCTTGGGAGACCTGTCCTCACCTCCCACACGAGTCCTGGGGAAACAGAGCTCTGCCAAAGCTGGGGGGCTCCGGTTTCACAGCCATGCAGCGAGTGGATCATCCCACCCGCAAACTGGTTGGGATGCGACTATGGTGCTGAGGAGCTGTGCCCTGGGAACCACAGCCTCTCTGCAGCCACCCCAGACACCTGCAGCCCTCGGCGGGGACGTCGGCCCGTCCTCCCTTTGCATTTCTGACAAGCTTCAACGTGCCGCTCCCCGGGGTATTTGCTCCCCTCGCTGCTTACCCCTCCATCAGCATACAGGGCTGGGCACTGGTGAGGGGGTCACGCTTTTCCCAAGGGAAAAGAGGACATAGAAAACTAAAATCCCCCTCCTGGGCTTGTGCAGGTATTCATCCTTGAGCCAAACCTTACTTTATTTTCCAGCCAGAATTACCAGTTGGGAAGTAATAGGAGCCTGCTCTCCCCCTCCCCAAACACCCACACAGCAAACCCCCCGAAAGGTTTTTGCTGGAGGTGGGGGTGAAAGTGTAAATGTTCCCGTCCTCATTTCTCCCTCGGCTGTGAATGTCAGAGCAGTAGCGTAAAAAATGCGGTAATATCCGGAGCGATCACTGCGGTGGTATTTCTGACTTTGCCTGCAGCAGGATGGACCATAAATCTTGCGAGATAACGTGTTGCCACAGAGACTTCCAGCCAGTTTTTCAGGCCTTCGGAGTCTGAACGCTGCCGGCGCATCAGAACCAGCCCACCCAGGGCCGGGCAGTGCTCGTGCAGAAAGCAGCAGGTTTCGGTTGTACTCATGAACACAGGGTGAGTGTTTGCTGCTTCCCCTATCGTGAGATCTTGGAGGTGTTGTGGGAAATCTTAGCAGGATCCAATCCACAACACGGTGAAATTGGAGTATTTGTTGTCAGGAGACTGAAAGTATAACTGGTTTGAAGGAGAGACCAGGAAAAATTATGGATTGGTTTAACAGAAACTTTGGGTTATCATTGGTGTGTCACCTCTGGATCTGCGATGAGTTTAAAACTACTGAGAAGGATTTTATTCCCTGATGGGTCATCAGGACCTGACCAGCCCCAGCTGGGACCCCAAACCCTGCCCATGGCCCAGGATCTCCTTTCAACCCCACCTGCGGCCACTCATCTTCCCCTGGGGTGGGGATGGAGGATGTTGGTCTACAGTCGGGCTGACTCCGACAACCCCTGCCCACCCTTCTTTCCAGTGGGCAGAGTCCACATGATCCTGCTCAGGGCAAGGGATGGATCTGCCTCTGATGGGATTGCTCCTGGCAGCCCTGACATTGCTCTCGCTCAACTGCTGCACTTGAGAATGGTCCTGGTGGCACCAGGAGGTCACCCCCTCCCTCCTTGTCCTGCCTCTGCTTCTTCCCACTGCTGAGAGGTCCCTGCTGTCCCCAGTCGATGTGGCTCTGGCATGCAGCAGAGGGTGCTGGATCAGCAGGAGTGGAGGGAGCTGCTTTCCTCTGGCTCACCAGCACTTTCCCTGAAGCTCCTCTGGATGCCACTCTGCTCCCTGCCTCTACGAGACCGATCTGCGGGGATTAGCCGTGCTGGGCAGAGACCTTTCCAGATGAGGGAATTACCCTCTGCCCCACGGAGACAGGGATTTGCGTTCCCTGTGCTGATGCTGTGGGCCAGCTCTGCCTTTGTGTCACTTAGGAGTTTTCTGTAGCACCGAATCTTGCAGCGAGGAGCAACATGGAGTTCTTCCAGCTCACCTGCTGTGGAGCAGATCACTTCTCATGAGTGACACCACCGGCGCTCCTGGAAAGCAGGGCTCTGCGCAGGAGAGAGGGGCCAAACACCTGGCATGGCACAGCCCAGCACTGCTGGTACTGCTGCTGCCCGGGCAGCACCCCCAGGGACACAACCCTTCCTCCTCCTCATCATCATCCCTCGCTTCCTTCTGAACCCTTCCTTTGTTTCTCAGCTCCTGGGTGATCCCTCAGGTTAATTGCTCGGGCAGATCAATGTGCTTCCAGCTGTGCCCGGGCACTGATCAGCGAGGGGCTCAGAGGGGTGAATGTCTCAGGGGGGCCGCAAGTGGCTCCCAGGCTCCTATTGGCAGTGGCCGTGTTTTTGTCACTGTACATGTGGCTTTGTGCCAGGTCAGGCTGATGTCCCTCTGTGTCGAGGGGTCACCAGTGCAGGGGTGGGATCTGGCAGGTGGGAAGCCCTGGCAGGCACAAGGAGAGGCCAGCAGCTCCTCTGAATGGGGATGGTGCACTCAGGGCTGGGGGTTCGGAGGTCGGGGGTGACTGCGGGAGCGGTGACACCCCTGTGTTCCACAGCGCCCCGTGGCTCCGGGGGTGCCCACTCTGCATTTTGTTGCTGAAGAGGAGATGGAAGCGCACAGGCAGGTGGACAGGATCTTCTGAAAGATTTGGCTCAGCCATAGTTTGCCACCAAAAACTATTTCCATGCCTGGGGAATGGTGACCATCGCTGGCTGAGCTCTCTGAGCACTCTGCACCAAAACCCAGGGATGCACCCATGGCCAGAGCTGGTGGCCCCTGCACTGGGGAAGGTGAGCCGCTGGCAGGGACATCAAGAGCACCTCAAGAGGTTGGTAGGTGGTTTTTTTGACTCCCTGTTGTTCCTTAAAGCAAGTTTCCCTCGCAGTCTCAGCCGGGCCGGGCCCACGGTGTCGATGAGAGGCACGGGTGGGTGTGCCGTGGGGGCAGCACGGCACAGGGATGCTGCAGGGTGACACAGACACACAGGGATGCGGCAGGGGTGCCACAGGGGATGGTGTGGCATCTTGGGGAGACTACAGGGGCACAGGGCAGGTTGCCATGGGATGAGTTTGAGTGTGCGTGGCTAAACAGTGAGTCACTCTGCGCTCCCAAGGGGTTTGGAAGTGGTGGGTGGGAGGATAGGCTGTCCCCAGATAGAAACCCCCAGGGCCCTTCCAGCCACCCACCATCTGCATGCAGAGGGGAGCTGGCGGGACATCCCCTGCTGCCAGGACAAGTGTACAGCAAAGCCCTTCTGGTGCATCAGCTCAGGAGGTCTCCTGTGTGGAGGAGGTTGTGGGAACGAGGTGGGCAGAGACCCGGGGTCCTTGGCTCTAAGCATTAAGCCATTGCTTGTCTCTCTCCCAGGAGTGTTTCAGCTTGTCTGGAAGCCCAGGCAGCCCCAGGATGTGGTGCCTGATAGTTGCGTTGTGCTCTGCAGTCCCCCCACAGACACGACGGGTGTCAGTGCTGTGTCCCAGCCAGGTGCCCCAGTCAATGAGTGCCCCAAGTGCTGGGCAGAGGTGAGCACTCGTCCCCTGGCCCAGACAAGGTCCCTTTCAGCCCTGGAGAGGGAGAACAAGGGGTGATGTATCTGCCAGAGACGATTCAGCCACCGGCACAAAGCATGGTCAGAGCCGAGTTGTGTGCCAGTGCTGCTGGCCATGCACTGGCTGGTACTGGGCCACCGGGCTGAGCCCCCGCTGCCCTGAAAGGCTCTTTGTGGCCCTGGCTGCTGCAGCCGGATCCTGCGCCGCTCGTCTCTGTGCCCGGCCACCGGCTCGCAGCAGGCTCCTGCGTGCTGACGCTTTTGTGAGTATGAGCCACTGCAGTTGCGCTCCTGTTTGCACCGTAACTGAAACCCATGCTGAAATCCTCCAGAAATTGCTCAGAGTGAAGAGTGGAGCACCAGCAACATGGGCTTTTTTTTTGGTTTGCTCTAGATGTGGCCACTCTTGACCTATGCTGGGCAGAAGACCTTGTGTGACAGTGTCTGGGGTGTGATGCTCTCCCAGGACACTGCTGCCCCTGCATGCAGGTGTCCCATCTGGATGCCACATGTCCCACATGGTGCTGAGAGTCACCAGCTCCGTTCCCTAACGAAGATCCATGCCAAAGCCCCCCACGTTGCCGTGGGGTCTGTGTCCAGGAGCTAACCTGGCCTTGATGTATGCCTGCATATGGCTCTGCCCAGCAGCACTGGGGCTTTGCTTTGCTGCTGTTTGTTCTCCCATGGGATGGAGGATTAGCTGCCAACACTGTCACTTGTGAGTAAAAGGGGCTTTACATGGTCCGAGGCTGCGCTCAGCGGCAGTGTGTGCCGGGGATTGCACCAGGGAGCAGAAGTGGGGCAGATGCCCTGGTGTCTGAGAATAACCCTGGGTGTTTTTCTGTCCCATTTCAGGGAAATGTTGGTGCCCTGGAGGACTGCGTTTTCCAACTGCTGTTACCCTTCTCTAATTCTTTAGGAAAAAATCTAGGCATGCTAACTCCATCCATCCCAGAGATGGAAAAAATGTGCCCAGATTCCCAGCCCAGCTGATAGCCAGGTCTCCGAGAAGGCAGGACACACGATACAGCCCTTGCGCTCGCCGTCTCCATCTGCCTGCCAGGCTGAGCTCCTGCTCCTGGAAAACACTGCTCCGGCACTGCCTCCCAGCCAGCGGAGATGGGACTGCCGACACCGAAGAGATCTTTGAGATGTGCTTTTCGACAGGATTCATCTCAGTTTGATACAGCAGAGAGAAAAGGAATCCGCAAGGAGTTACCCAGGGGCCTGTAGATGTCTGTTAGACTGCAGCGAGGATGAAAGCAGATGAGCTTTTTTTAGGACTCAGCTGAGACACTCTTTGAGATCCCCTCTGAGCAGCGCTTTGAGCTGAGCTGGCGGCTTTGATCCCGAGTGCAGTGGGAGAGTTCGCAGGAGCTCTTGTAGCGCCGCGGCAGCAAGCAGCAGGCAGACGGGAGATTTTGAGCTAATAACAGCGTTCCCAAAGCGATTGCAACTGTTTTGGAGGATTTCTGTAAGTGAAGGCAGCCAATGGGCAGGGCTGGATTTTTAGCCAGCTGGTAACCAGGTGGTGGATGGGTCTTAAGCTGTAACTCCACGGCAGAATTTTGAAAACATCAAATTACTTAAAAGACCTGATTTTGGAGCTGTTGAGAGTACCGTCAGTGGCAAAACCTCCGGAAGCTTCTGCAGCAGCAGCAGCCCCTGAGCAGCCAGGGGAAACGCCGGCATGGCTGCTTGGAGATGCTCCCCCCAGCCCAGGGGTCTGCACTCTTGGGGTTGAGCTGTGGGTCACCTAGCTTGGGCTGTGACCCTTCTGACAGCCGGATCCTTGTCACCTCCCCATCCTTACGAGATCAGCCCTTTTCCAGCCTGATTACAGGCCTGGCTGGAAATGCAGACGACTCATGGTTTCGGCGTGAGTCACGGAAGGTTTGGTGGCTTTTCTCTCCGTGCTGCGCCAGGCTCGGGGCTGAAGTGGTGAGCTGGCAGCATCGGCCTCCTCGCGCTGGGGAAGCGGATCCACAGCCCTTGTGTTTGCGGAGAGAAGTTTGGATGCATCCTAAGCAGGCTCAAGGGGAGCAAGGATGAGTCCCAAATGTTATTTTGAAGACCCCCTCTTTTTGAGGGGGGGGAAAGAGACCCCTGAGGTGGGTGGTGGGAAGGCTGGCCTTCCTGGGGACCCCCGGTATGGGGGGATCTGCTCTGGGGGGACCAGGGCTCAGTGCGTGCCATGCTCTCCTGGCCCCGAGGCGGGCAGAGCCGCTCGCCTCTCCCGGGGAGCACAGAGCCCTGTCAGACTCGCTCCCCTCCCCCCGCAGGAGTGCCTGCCCTGCTGGGTTTGCAGGGAGAGGCGGGTTTTTAATTAAACAGACTGTTACAGCTGGGGGACACAGCCAAGTGCTCGGGTAGATGAGCCCTTCCTTGTGCCTGTCGGGCCAGCGCAGGACCTCGTCTCTCCCTGCCTGTGTCGTGTCATGCTGTTGGGGTCAGAAGCAGCAGTTCTGGTATGCAGAGGGTCGCCCCGGAGGTCACGTAACATCTGGGAGGTGAGGGGAAGCCTGAACAGGCTATGGTCATAAAGCACTTCAGAGAGGAAATGTCTTATCTGTGTGTTATGTGCTGCTGCCTTTTATTTGGTGTGCTGTGTCTGGGGAGAGCATGGTGCTGTGCCAAGGTGGGGATCCGCATCTCGGTGTCCCCGGCACACAGGCACTGCTCTCAGACACGTCCTCCCCTCCCCGGTCCCCTGGACCAAGTCCCCAGCCAGCCACGTGTGTGACTCCTGAGTGTCCGTGGGGCTGCGATGGGTCCTGCTGCTCCCACAGACCGGCTGCGGTGGACGGGCTCTCCCGCACGGTTTGCCCGGGTACCACTGTGTCTGGGCTCCACAGCGTTTGCAGCATCCTCCAGCTCTGTGGTGGACAGTGACCGTGCAGGGGTCCAAACATCCCCCATCCTCTGCTTTGTAACCCCCCGTCTTTCCTTTGCCCATCACCCTCCTGCGAACCTCCTCCCTGGCCAGAGCCCAGCAGGGACGGGTGCCTCAGGCTCAGCAGCCTCTCCCGAGCTCCCCACTCAGCCTTGTGCCACCTTCACCGCGGCTCCTGCATCCTCCAAGACTGCTCCCAGCCTTCAAAATGCTGATAATATCCCTCAGTACTCCGAGGCTTAAAGAGGCTTGCAGCAGTCGTAAACCGTGGAGCTGTCTTTTGTGTGAAATGCTATGATTTTATTTTGTTTGTACTAAAAATAGCTCGGAAATGCTGTCAATGAACGGCTATGGAAACGCCTCCTGAAGCAAAGTGAAATATCTCAGGGTGAACCTTTGCAATGGGCACCACCGATGTCCTGCCTGGGAGCCCAGTGACCCCAGCACCGCTTCTCCAGCTTCAGCATCAGTTTGTAAAGTCAACGTAACCCTCTGGTATAATAGCAGCCCTGTCATTTATGCTTACTTATCAGTCTATTTATAATATCTCTAAGCAAGACCATTATTTATTGGGATAAAATTGGCTATCCAGAGAGGTTGAAGTCTGCACAGGGTCAGGAGGAACATGAATACCATTTTCTAATTCTGACACTAAAAGCCTCCCAAAGGCGAAGGCTGTCAGTACTATTAGCAGACATTACTGCGCAACGGGAAGACAATTACCGCGGGAGAGCCATTTCTCCTGGGCTTAATGATTCGCCAGCACATGTGAGTGCCATTAATCCCCACGGGAGCGGGGGCAGGTGGCCTCAGGAACATGCTATTCCCTACTCAAGCATTGCAGCAATGCTGCAGAGAGGTTTTCCCCGTCTCTGAGTATCTCAGAAAATACTCTGAGAGCGTGTGGGGCTGCTCGGCAGGTCATGGGGGCTGTGCACTTGAACCGGACCACGCTTTGGGCTTTTCCAGTGGTACCTGCTACTCTGCGATGAGAATCCTTGCTCACCTGGTGAGGTCTTTGCTGTTGAGCAAAGACCGTTGTTGCAGAAACAGCCATCCCGTGCAGAGTCAGGAGAGAAGCTCAGCACATTCACTTGCCTTTTGGGTGTTCAGGAAGCTCCTAGACGCTCTGGGCTTCCCGCAGGAGGAGCTAGGCTTCATGGAGAAAGCATCTCAATCCCTCCCCTAACAGCAGCACTGACCGCAGCACAGCCCCTGTGGTGGCTGCTGGGCAATGCTGGGGACAATGCCTGGGGATGTCCCTCGCTGCCTCTGTGGCCATGGGGCATCCCGGCTACGGCAGCCGGGTCCTGCACAGGGCTGTTCTGTGCCAGCTGGTCCAACACGCACAACACAAGCTGGTACGGGCTGTGGAGTAGTCGGTTTGCAATGGAAATGCTGCCTGCAGAGCTCCCTCTGCTCCTCGGCAACACTCTGAAACTCCCATGCCTTCTAGTAAATGGTTTGTATGAAATCAGAGGTGATTTCTGAGCACGGTACGCACAATTAAAGGTATGATGATACACAGAGGAGCTTACACCGGGGCTGCAAACTCAAGAGCTTCTCCTTCCCAGCAAAGACTTGCACATTGGATTCACTGACTGCCTTTGCCAGAGAAGGCTTTTAAGAAAAAATAAATAAAAAGCCTTGTTTCCCCCAAGCTTGAAAAGCCTGGTAAAATCTGTATTCATTTGTTATTTATTGCCACAAAATATTTGTCTGACAGTTGTAATCACTGCTAGTACCTCCAACGTGGCATAAAGCTTAATTGCTTGAACTTTTCTGTTAGCAATGAGATAATGCAATGACCTTCTTGCATCAACAATTAGCTTATCCCATAGCAGCTTGTGGCGCCTGCTGCCTCCTCCTGCAGCTCCGCGTGCTCAGGAGAGGCCATTTACTGGCTGTGCCGCACTCCTGCGAGCCCCCACGAGGCACGGCACGTACTGCGGAGCTGCGGCGTGGGTGGTGATGGAGGTGAGGAAACTTGGGGGAGGAGTGGCTGCGGGGACCAGGAAGGCGAACGGCGACTTAAGAGAGACATAAATATGAAGAGCTAAACCAGCACGAGTCCTTCTGCCAGAGCGATGCACCCAGCGAGCGGAGAAATGCCTATGGGCTGGTTTTTAGGGTTTCCCTGGCAGAATGGGGCAGGTAGGGAGCGGAGATGCTGCTGCCCCTCGACACGGGTTGGCTGAGGGCTGTGTATGCGCCCTCCTCGCTCTGATGCCGGGGAAGCTCTTGCTCCCCTGAACCTCCCCGGGGTGACCGGGTGCCCACGGTTGCTGCTCTGCAGCAACTTGATCTCGGGGCTCCTGCGGTAACGGCAAAAGTCGGGGGAAGGAAGAATTGCCCTCTAGCACGCTCCACAAGGCAGCATGCCATAAAATTTGTTACCCTCAGACAAGCTTTACTCCTCCTGTAAAATACATTTTGCGTCTAATCCCGGTAACGCAATGTCTCTTCGCCACCAGCCCGGCAGCGCGTTTCACCACCGATGAGTAAGGAGAGAAGCCTCGCTGTAGCGGCGAGAGCAGCCCTGCTTGGCAGGCACATATGGTACCCTTTTTCTAGAGACATTTTCTGCCTCCCCCCCCCGTCAGGCTGTTTTGAGCTTCCTTACCCTGAAATCACCAGCACTTGTTTTACGGCGCATCACACACCGGGCGAGATGCCGCCTCTCTGGCTCTGTAGCCGGGTGGATGTGCCCCAGGGACAGCGTGCGAGGCCGAGCTCGGAGTTCAGCCCTGTCTGCCCACAGCCTGGGGGTATGTGCAAGGCTCACACCCCTTCAGGAAGGCTTTCAGCCCGCTGTCAGAGGCTCACCGGCATGTCTGCCCTCCAGAATGAGCCACAAGAGCTGTAGAGCAGGACAGGGTTCATTTCTCCTTGTGGGCACTTACGGCACATTTAAATCTATTTAAACTCATCTGCAGAGAGGAGCATCTCTCCACGCTACCCACAAAGCAACCAGTGCTTTGCTCCTCATGTACAGAGAACCAACCGTCTCACCAAAGGAAGGCAAAAGAAATATTATTGCTCATGGAGAACCTTTGCTGAGCAAGGAAAGACAAGCTTTTACGGATTGTATCAGGCTGGTGGAGTTTGCTGATGAGAAAGCCAACCCCTGAGAGAGGCTGCAGAACCAGCAAAGCCACTGCGCACCCGGAGCTGCCGGGCAGAGGCTGTCTGTGATCCCCACACCCCACATCCGGCACCCCGCATCCCGCACCCTGCATCCCGCATCCTGCACTGTGCATCCCGCATCCCGCATCCCACACCCTGGCTGTGCAGCATCCCCAGCCTCTGAGCCCTGCTGCTGCCTCCCGGGTGCTCCTCGCCAGCTCTGCTCACTGTCCCCTGCCCTGAGATCATCCCAACCGCAGATTACTATTTGGTTCACGTTTCGGTATAGGGGGAGGTTGTAGCATCCGCCTTTCACTCCCGTCCTTGTTCCAGAGTGAGTCACCGGGATGAAGGAGCTGAGCAACAGGCAGGAGGATAATTTGCCTTGTGATGGTGATTCAAGCTCTGCGGGGTGGTGACAGAGAGAGCAGAGCTATTGTTTCTCCTCCTCAGCTGATGACAAAAGCGTTCTTACCCCTCTTAGGACATTTCATTGTAGAAGAAATATGAACAAAGCAATGTATAAAACAGTGATGAGCGATGTCCCTGCTTCAGGAAACACCCTCTGGTTTTCTCAGTCTACCCTGAAGGCCAACACAACCATATACCACAATCAACACCGCAGTCAGATAGCCCCTCTCTTGCCCAGGGATGCTGTTGTTGCGCCGCCAGGAGCAGCTCAGTGCACGGGCGGGATGGAGCTGCCTCGGGGCGTGCAGGCGGAGCAGCGCTCTGCTGGGGCAGCTTTGGAGCACCACACCAGCTGCTGGTGCAGACTGCATCAGCAAATTCCTACATCTGTATGTCACCCAGCGTCACCTCAACCAAGTGGTTTATTAGGGACACGGCACAGTTGTGCACTGCAAAGATGGTCTGGGGTTTGAATGGCTTCCATGTGAGAGATGGTTCAGTAGGTTACGACAGTTCTACAGACAGCAAAAAATGTATGACATAGGGAGAGCGTTACAGAAGTCTGCTAAATACCGAGTGCTGTGACAAATAGGGAATAGCTGTCCTCTGGCTCTTCTTATAGGAGCTTTGGGGAATCGGGTGAAACTAGCAGAAGCCTGTTCACAACAACGAATGTGGAGATACTCATTTAGAAAATTAGTAGCTAAGCTGTGAAACTCTTGGCTGCATGGCATAGAGGCTACTAAAATTCTACAAGGATTCAAAAAAATGATTCATCAGATTCATGGAGGAAAACACCTGGTGGTCACTAATTCAAATACAATCCCACTATGAAGTGCCTGAATCAAGTGCCAGCAGATGTGGAGGGCATTCAGGAGTCATTTTTGGAAGCTCCCCTGGACATTTACTCTTCCCTCCGCACGCACTGGGGAGATCCACCACTGGTGTGACTCACTGCGACTGTTTCCACGGCCCTTTGTTCAACTTATGTGTGAAGTTTATAGGTTTCTGTGTAAGTAATATGTGGACTTTACACAAATGCTGCCTGATCAGTTAGTGCTCCAGAATGGCAAAATTAATATGAAGTTGAACTTGGAAAGCATTTACTGACTTTACCGTTTTCTTCTCCTGATTCTTTACATTTTACATACTTTGCATTTGCATTTTAGATGAAGTCCTAGGAGCTGTGTGTCAGATTAACGCATGATTGATAGCAGCTTCAGGATATTCAGGCAGCAGTAATAAGTCTATTATTGACAGTGAATATTCATAGGGATAGATCAGCTCAGAGGATTAAAAGACATATCCTAGAGGGGTGGATATAATGAAAACGGGGACAATCAAATAAATGAAGCAGAAAAGGTGTAGCTTTATTGGCCCTTTATAGTCACTGTCTCTGAGTTTCCTTCAGTTCATAATTACTGTTGCCGGAAGATAACAGCCATTAGCAGTGGCTACAGATCCCTGGGTTCTTTGAAGTCCTGAACAATAGACCACAGGAGGTGCTACGGGACCTTCTTCGCCTTCTCCCTAGTCTACACCATCCCTGGGTTATGCAAACCGCTGACGGCTGTTTCCATCAGCAGCATTGCCAGTCGCCTTTGATCGCAGCCGCCCTTCTAATAGCTTCGAGGAATAAGTTTCATTTTGGTAGAACAGAAATCATTTGTTGCCTGATCATATCAAAACAAACGCGAGGGAGGCAATCGCTGTATCTGCCGGGGCTGAGAGGAGAGGTGAGCTGGTTTGGGCAGCATCAAGGTCCCACAAGGGAACTTTGTCCCCTCCCAACTGTCTGGTTCAGCCCCGTGACAGCAGCCCCCCAAAGCCCAGGCTGGGTTTGCCTCGGCCATGGCTTTGCGTAAGCGTGAAATAAAGCATTGGGCTCGTCCTCAGATCCAACAGGCACAGTGAAATGCAGAGGGCACAGAAGGCCAGCACTTACCTCTCAATTAATCCTGCAATCTAATAATAAAATCTCAAAATTAAACCCAACATGTCTCCTTAATTCAAGCGTGTTTTCCTTAATTGCCAGCAAGTTACAAAGACATTCATCCTGTACACAACAAGAGCCTTAAATACGTTTTAATTTCTCCGTAAGATAAAAACACCATTTAACTGTTCCCCATGTGGTTTCGCTCTAATTTCATACCATTAAGATGTTAGAACACGGCAGCCCCGTTTCCGCGTGCTGCATGGGTACAAGCAGATGTTTCGTCAGCTTGCCCACTGCCAGCTGATTCCATCTGTCTTGTCTAGGGCTTTGCAGCACCAGCAATAAGTGACTCACGCTGAGCATGGGGGTTTCATGCTTTCCATGTGCAGAAACCGTAGGAAGGACGGAGCTCTCCCTCCCTACATACCTGACACCAGCCAGGTGCTGCTCAGGACTTTCTGCACCATTTTTGCACAACACCCTTGTTACGGCCGAGGAGACTGCACGAGTGCCTTTGCAGATGGGGAGATTGGTTCGGTCTCTTCGCAGGTGTTCTCTGAATTAGCCAGCTCTGAACATGAAGGCAAAACCACCTTCTCCTTGCACCTCCAAAAGTAGGTCAAGAGGAAATTCATGGATCCTCAAATCTGATTGCTTATTATCTCAATCAACGATATGATGTTATCCCTTTCATAAACAGCCGGGCTTGGCCTGTGCTGTTTCTGTATGGAAGCTGCTGCAAACACCCACGGTTCTGATGGATAGGAACCTTTTTTTAGGAAAAAAAAAAAAAAAAAAGAAAAAAGGTATCACAGCCCAAGTTTTAATTGAAGCCAGATGATATCAATTTGTTCCTGTGGCAACACTAGCCTAGACAGCTCCTCTCACTCCCAGCTGCTCAGGTACCTGTTAGTATATAATCACTTCTGCTCTCAGCTCCATTTTCTTAAATGAAGGTGGGAGACTACTGGGAGTCTCTCTGGACCAATGGTTTGTTGTCCAGGTGAGTACCTGATGTGGCAACAGCTGTATCATGCAGTGCTGTAAGTACCACAAGAGGTAGGAGAGGGCTTTGTATGAGCTGGAGGTGGAACTGCCCCATCTTTGTCTAATGGAGAGGCAGCAAAAGGTTTCTGACCCCTAAACCTGTGCTTTGCTGTAACCAGAGCAAGGTCACACAGTGCAAATACAGATCTCTTGCTTGAGTGACCTCATAATAGACCCTGCCATTTGATTTACCTCCTCTTGCTGTGTCCTGGCGGGTGATAGAAGGCACTGAACTCCAGTCTCGCTTTCTACTTCAGCAGATTTCAGTGTCTCCTGAGATACTGCAAGAAACTGAAATGTGCCCCCTGGGTTTCTAGGCTGTATCTCCTCGGCCCCATCTCTGGGGTTGGATTTGGCTTTGTTTGGTGCTGTGAGTGTTGCCTCTTTCACTGGGGTCTCCAAGCCGGAGAATCTCTGACTCTTTGCCTGCCCCACGTTGCACCCCAAAAACTTTGAGCCTGATGGGTTCAGGTCCCTGCCAGGAAAAGGCTGCTCCTCTCTGGAAAGGGCTGCAGGGTGCTGGAGCACAGGAGAACTGCTGAAGCCCCTCTTCCTCCGCAGAGGGAGGCACAGGGTGTGCAGCTCCTCCACAGCCCGTGGGCAGCACCATTACGTACACACATCTTTGCAGTGTGCAAAGCCAGAGTCTGTGGGCAGAGATGTACTGTAGTGCCAGGGATATCCCCCTTCCCTGAGCCTCCTCTGCACCTCCCCAGACCAGCTGGGTCGCAACCTGCCCTGCTCCTCCTCCAGTCCCACCACTGCGGCTGCCTGTGTGACAGCTCTGCTCCATTCTCGCTGAGGAGCAGGGGTGTTAAGGAGGTAGAAAACAAGACCCTCATCCCCAGCCATACAGGCCCAAATCTCAAAAACTTCAGGATAACACAGACCTTCTGTTGGAAGCCACTCATTCACCATAGCCTTGATTTTCAAGGTGAATCTACCTGTGTTTAGCCTGGAAAACCATTTTCCTAGCCATCTGACCTGATGTGAGCTCATGGCTCTGCTGGAAATCCTTGCTATCAGACTTGCAATTCCACATGCTGGCTTCTAGCTCTCCAGGGTGGCTGTTGCCTGGACCTCCCCTTTTCCTTTTGTCTCCACTGTGGTTATTTCCTTGCTTAACTCCTCATCCCCAGCAGCCGGTGCCTTTTCCCACACCCACCATTGTTGTTCTAGAGAAAAGTAACTAAAATTGCTTCCTTCTTGCAGACCAGGAGGACCTCTAGTTCTGCCTCAGCATTGGTGTGCCACAGCCTCACTTCTTTCCTTGCGCTCATTTGGTTGTATGGCCAAAAATCCCGGTTTTACCTACTGATTAACTCTCGCTGCAAGCCCGGCGCTGCCCACTGCTCCACCTCTCCATGTGGCTCTGGGCTGTGCAGCTCCACAGGGCTCCCTCCCCCACTAGCTGGAAGTGTCCGTGTGGGTTTATCTTGTGCTACCAGCAGGTCTGTTGTCCTCTTTATTTTGGGTTCAGTTTTCCCTGGGCTGCAGCATGGAGAGCAGCTTGGCTGCTGTCGGTGCCGCAAACCACCGTACGGTCTGGAGCTGCCTGCAATTCTGCTGTGTGAGAGGTCTCCTCGCGTCCCTCTTACTCTGACTTTTCCCTGCTCCTGTTGCTTTGCCAAAAGCCTTCCTTGCCTGAAGAAGCAGGAGATTCTGCTCTTGTCCTGGAAAGTAGGATGTGGCAGGACAGTGGTGACAGTGTGGTCTGTGCTGGAGCTGGCCTGGGGCATGTGCTGTTGGTGACCGTGGGCTGCTGAGTACGAGCAGGTCTGTGGGTGGATGTTTGTTTGGAGGAGATAGATGAGCTGTTGGAAGGGGTCTGGGCTGGTCCTGGCAGCTCCTGAACTGGGGCAGCAACTTGCCCCTTTGGCAGCCCACACTTGTTAACGTTGCCTTTTTTAACCCTCCTCATGAAGAGCTCTAGGTCTTCTCTTTGATTTCTCCACACTATGTGGACTTGTGCTTTCTGATGAGTGGTACAAAGCTGGTTTTTGCTGAAGTGTTTGAAAGCTTTGAGATGTTGCAAACGCTCCTGCTGCTCAGGTGTGAAGCACTGCTCTGTACCAGCAAGGGGGGAGCACTGCCCCAGGTCTGGTCCGTCAGAAATCTGTCTCGCAGGGGATGGTGTGGAGCATGCTAGGCTGACAGCAAGTATGCTGGAGGACAGAACGGGTGTTCAAAATAATCTTGATAAACTGAATAAATTTGCAAATCTACACTATGCTTCTGCAGTAGATTTGTAGAAACAGAAGCTTTACTTGTGCTTTGCTGACATCCATTGCTGTCAAATGCCTTTTCGTCTTTGCCTTGGCACTCCTGCGTTGCTGTAGGTGCTGTCCTGCAGGCAGGAGAACCTGTCCCTGATGGTGGCATGAGAGTTGTGTACAAGGGTGGTACATTGTAGTGAGTGTCTCGTGCAACCACCATGAGATGGCACAGGTTTTTTGTCTTTTGCACAACTTTTGATTTTGCTCTTTTTACTGCCCTGGTGGAGACCTCTGTATTTCCTGACACTGTTGTGGCTTTGCTACAGCTCTCAGCCTTCAAAATGCCCTGTTAGTTCCAGGTTGCCCATCACCTCCCAGCTCAGTGAATCAGACCCTTCATTAGCTCCTGTCCCCTGCTGCTTTTTCCCACTCTGCTGCTTTAATCCTGCTCCAAGCTCACGAGCAAAGCACACTGAAACAGCGGCTAGGATGTGCTTCAGAAATAATGCTTCCCTTTCAAACCTTCGGCAATTCTCTTCTCTTTGGTCATTCCCCAAAACTTCTGCTTATCTTAGTCCAGTTGAGACCACTGTTTTCCCTATGTTGACTACTATAACCTGCTGCCAGAAACTTCCCTGTTAAAACAATCAGTGCTTATATCTTCCGTGCTGTAGAAGTGAGGAGCACCAGAGAAAATGACACTATTCTGATTGCAGTCAAACTGAAGGGGGAATTATGTACCATAAGGCAATTATGTACCATGTGTGTCTGAGCTCCGCTGTGCAACCAGAAAACAGGATGGTGGTTGTCATGTGCATGTGGGGTGCCAAAGGGCTGCAAGTGGCTTTACTGGTTGTATACATTGAGTTTTCTTTACTTGATTCCATTTGATGGGTCACAGTCTGGGGCTGTTTCCCGTGACCCTTCTGGCTTACACCCCTTTGAGCGAGTGTCACTCCTTCTGATGGCCCCCAGCAAGGGGACTGCTGGTGAACTTGGTTCGGCAGGAAAAGTTAATAATATAATTTCAGCTTTGTGGAGGATTTCCTGGCAGGGTGCGTGGGTGTCTGAACCTAGAGAAGGGTATTAACTCTGCAGTGAGTGGAAAAGCGAGGACTATCTGACAAGGCTGATGTTGGTGTAAGAGGCAAGCTGAGCTCACGTTCTCCCAGATGCTATGGAGGGGCCCAAACCAGCACCCTCAAACTTTAGAAGAACCTTTATCTGTATTAAATCTTAAACTGGCCCCTTTATCAGCTTGGAGTTTACCCTAACCCCAGATTTAATTGCTTCCACACTTCTGTTAGCTTGCAGTTATATATTGCTTAGAAAAAAATACTGCAAAAATCAGCATGTGGATTATTCAGCTCAGAGGCCTTGGCTCGTTGTCATTCGGAAGTGATGTGTGCTGACGAACATCAGCACACAGAGCAGAGACCTGGGGAGCCATAATTTGTTACAGCTGGGGCTGTGAGGCAGGAGAGGGGCAGCTGCTGCTGGAGGGGATGCTGAGGTAGAGCCTGAAGGGAGCAGCCCAAGGGAGGGAGGAGGAGTGGAGCACTGCACCTATTCTAAAACTTTGCAGGTTTCTGTAGAATTTTGCAGCTCTGATATTCAGAGAGTCACCAATTTCTGCTGATTCACTTGGTGTCTTACCCGTTTTGTGCAATACCTTCTTATGTGGAGTGCAGCTTTACTTAAAGAATATTGATGTAGTATTGACGTAATAGTGACAAAATTGTTTTAAAGCTTTCCTGTTGCATCTTCTGACATACTCTAGTCCAGAAATGTCCTTTATTACATGGAAAATCCAGTGATGGTGCCTCTCTGCCATGTGGCATCCTGTTCCTGCACCGTTATTTTTTCCACGCTTTTGAGTTCTCATTCTCTTCAATGTCTGATGTGTGAGGTAGGAGAGAAGGGGGAGAAACGAATAAATCGGAATAATGAGGAAGAAAACTTGCTCTATTTACATTCAGAGTTTTGAACAGCCTATACATAAGCCCTTTTGATGAAACCCAGAATGTATGAGTGCTAGTTGTCAGCAAGGAACGGTATTAATACACAATTGCAAAATATTCTTTCCACAGGAAAGGGCCTTGCAGCCTGAGGCAATATTTCCACAGTTTTCCAATGGCTCTGGTCACTTATAACGGGTTTTCTCTATTTTATGCAGCTGTGGTCTGGCACTTTGTATGACGCGGAAAATTTTCAAGTTATGGTTTGCAGACAGTGGGTTATTTAATAAGTCCTTTACAGACAGAATAATAGCTGCCTGTGTCTCTCTTCTGAGTTGGAACAATTTCTTTCTCAAAACAGAGGCTTTGAATGTCTTTGTTTTTCTTCTAAAGGCAGGATGATTCTGTCCTCTCTGACGTGTGAAAACATACAATGAGTCTTCCTACCTCTGCTCTTAGCACACAGGCCAAAACGTAAGGTCTCCTGGATTTTGTTTTCAATTGGCTTCTGTAGAGCTTGGGCAGTCAACTCCTCTAATGCTTTTTGTGCCTCTATTTATGGCTGGGACACTTACCTATTTCACACACGCGTCCTGAAAATAAGCACTGCAGAAACTTGGATTCTTGTGTTAAAGGTCTAAAGAGCAAACAGGTGCTGCTTTCTTGTTGTGCTGGTCTGGGGACAGGTGTGGTGCTGGGGAAGGATGGGTCTGCACGCGGTGGCAAAGCCATGTGTGTTAAGATTTGATGCTTTTGATATGTGTCGTGCTTGTAAGGTGTAGGTCAGGGACTGCTGATTCTTAATACTGAGCTTTTATTTTACGACTTGAAGAGAGGAACTAACTATACTGAGTGCTGTAGCCAGCAGAAAACAGAGGAATGAAGCCTGATCACGGTCAGATGATGGCCAAGCCCATGAAGAGCAGGTATGGTTTGCACAACACTACAGCCTGCACTGACAATTTTCTTATGTAAGACATAACTACAGCTTCAGAAAACGTCTCATTCCAACAAGCCAAAACCCCCAGGCAGTAATACAGCCGTAACAGGCCCATATTGATCCATGAAAAGGAAGCTCACCTGCCAGCAGGCGGGTTCTGTTTGTGCTCTACTATGGCAGATGTTTGCTTCTGGTCCTCCCTCCCTCATGTCTGGTTCCCGGATCTCATTCTCAAAGTTACACAGATGTGATAGCGAAAAATCCCTGTGTGGAAGAAAAATCCAAGGAATGAATAAGGTAACAGGAATACCACTAAATCTTTATACTGAACTTTTTCTTGGGAATAACTCCCTCTTTTACTTAAACTTACAAAACTCCCCTGGCTGTCACTGGGGCTGATGTCTGTCAATAGAACTGTCTTGAACCATTTCCCCAGGCACTTACCCTCACCAAGGTCCTGTGTCTGCCAGGAAGTATGGATACCCAACGGAGGTAGCATCTTCCATCCATCTGTAGTGCCATAGTAATACACAGTGAGTGGTGAAACTACACACTAAACCCACTGAAAATCCAAAGGAAAACATCCTCAAGGGTGTCCCGTTTCACCTGGTGTCAGAAAGGGAGTTTCTAAATCAACACCAGTGCTGGTTGTCTAGAAAAAAAAATAAATGAGCAAGTTAATTATTCCCTGCCTGACACAGAACTGGTTTTGCGTGATTTGCAGATTCTGATCCTTGTCTCCTTAATCTGCCTTTTTTTTTCTCTCTCACCACCCACACAAAGCTTCTCTTTCTACCTACTTCTAGCTCCTGCGTGATGATACTAGTTATTACCGCCATTCGTGGTGCCAGGCTCAAAATATTCTCTGACATCAGTCTCCTGCTGCAGCTGATGGAAGCAGCCCTGGGGTGCCGGGCACCCGGGGGGAGCAGCCCGTAACCCCACGGCTGTCCTGACCCGCTGCGTGACCGCAGGCACTGACAACCTGCAAGATCCATCCATCCACCAGCACAGCAATCACTGCGGTGCCCAGGGCCCTGCGGAGTGTGTTCTGCAGGCAGCACAGCTGTATTGTCTTAGGCAAAACTGCCAAAAAATAGTTGATTGACCAGCAGCCCAGGAGAAAGCCTTATTTTGTGGATTCTGTTCAAACCTAATCCTGGAGAACCTTCCTGACTTACAGTAAAGACTTATTTTTTGTGAAACTTTTTTAAAAGACCCCATTGCGTTGCTCCTCTGTGTATTGTTACCTGGAGGAGCCTGTTGGTATCTGCACAAATATGCACAGGTACAGCAGCAAATAAATTTCAACATGAATAAAATTCATATTCTTTTTGTATATATGCATTTTTGCTGACCTTATTTTTCAACTGGAGGGCTGCACTATAGGCCATGGCTTGGGCAAACCAGATAAATCGGAAAAAGCCCTTACTCTGGATTATATGAAGGCTTTTTCCATGAAAAAGCCATGTCAGAGAAGAACATTCCTAACAACAGATTCTGCAGCTACTTTCTGTGCTCGGAACAGCTAAATAAGCATGTTTTATCCACTACCTACAGCAGCTCAGAAAATGCATGTTACCAGCAAAACAATCCTGAGATACAGGATGGTCAGACCAAATTCCAAGAGCAAGAAGCTGATGGCACTTTGTTGGAACTGTTGTGTCTACCTCTTTGCTTCCAAAGAGGTCTGATATTTCTGGGTTTGCACTAAAGGACACCCTTGTTCACAGATACTTTAACTTTAGAAAAAACTCTGCTAACCTGAAAGAATCGGATGGAAAGGGGACTGATGATGGAAGCAGGCAGGAAACAAATGGCACTGCGATGGGAATCCAGGTGCACAATCTGTACTGCTGCTGTTGGCCCCAAAGAGCCATGTCTCGATGGGGGAGATGATGTTTTGGTGTGGGGAAAAGAAGGCTAGGTTAGACTGGACTATGGAGTGAAGCCGGGTCTTGACTCAAATTTGTCTGTTTGGAGACTGTGTGTGCAGACTTCAGTCTCTGGACCCAGGTCCCAAATTGGCTTCATACACCTGCTTGGTGGTCTCTGAAAGCATCGCCCTTCAGAAGTGACGACCCCCTCAGCTCCTGTTAGCTTTAATGGCTGTGTGGGGTTTGGGGACTTGGATTTTTTTTATGGCTGGATACCGGGCCTCGTGTTTCAGGTGTTATTACCACTTAATGAAGTGGACTTCCAAGGTGCTACTTTTAGTATTTATTCCACTGTAAACCAGTATGATCCTGTTATGATTTTTAAAATCAACTGATAGAAAAGCTATTGCATGCCCTCATTTTGGGGTTGTGTTCCTACTAGGAAGTACATCAGGAAGCTTTTGGTGATCCAACTCAAAGCTGTTTCTCTACCTGTTATCTTCTCATGTGTACTACAGACCGGGGTCAAGTCACACTGATTTTGCCAAGGAATTGCTTCTTCAGACAAAAATTAAAAAGAAAACTGGGGCTAGGACTCGAAGTTATTAAAGTGAATTTGCATATGAAAACTTGTTTTTAATAACTTTCCACATCACAGAAACTTCTCACTGGAGAAATGGGTCACTTGACAATAATCACCTATTTGAATATTTTTCTGGTTCTCTGAGAGACTTAGCAGTTTGATATTGTGCAAATATTTTGTTATTAATTCAGCTGGCACTGCAGTGAGTTATAACCATTGTTGCAGTAAGCGCACAAGAAGGGGAGGAAAAAAAAAGAACATTGATGCCTTGATGAAATATGCAATTCTGTGAATACAGTTACTAGAGGAGACATAAATATAAAATTAAACTTCTCTATAAAGTAAGTTTTTATTATTTTGCAAGATTGTTCTTTTGCCAAAAAGGACAAACACGTATCGGTTTGTTACCCAGATGTTTCCAGCAGCCTCTGCCAAGGTCGTTCCTGCTGAGTGCAAGACAAGCAATGCAAGGAATTAACGGGCAGCAGAACAGAAAAATGCTGTGGTGCTTCCAGGGGAACAAGATCGCTGTGGACAGACCCTTGCTCTGCCCAAAATGATGCAAGTGCATCTGCCTACTGGCTCCTGAAAAAGAAGCGAATGTTTCTCTTCCAAGAAGTGTTTATGTAACTGCTGCTCTAAGTGAGGGGAAAAAAGCTTGTTAAGGGTTTAGAAACAAAGCTGTGATGATTCTGTGATTCCCATTTCGCCCTTACCCTAGCTTTGTGTGAGAAAGGTTCAGGCCTGTTTGGGGGAGGGGGCAGCTCGCTTTGGTTTCTGGCACTTGCTGTTGCTGCTGGAATGCTCATCTTCCCGCCGTGTGTCCTGTCCCCAGGGAGCCCAGCCAGATCTTGTCCCAGATCGCTGTGTTTGTAGATTGGGAGCAGAATTAATCTACATATTTCAGTGTGACTTCCTTCTTTTTCCTGGGAGAGCTAAAGCGGGGTGTGGTGTCACGGGCATAGTCAGCTCTGGCAGATGTGGGGGTCTTGGGGGACACAGCTTGGGACCGATCCTTGGACTGAAGGGCCTGAAAGCAGGGGATAACTGAGGGTAGAGTCCTACAGGCACGCACAGCCTGGTGACCAGAGCTGCCCCACTGCATCAGCAAAACAACCTGCTGCTCCGGCCCTGTGGATAACCTCTCATCAGGGTCCCAAACCAAATGCAGCCTCCCCATTTTTGCCCTGTGCAATCAAGAACTGAAGTGACCTGGTGTGGGCAACCCCAGGAGAGGCTGAGGAAAGCTCAAGTCTCCTTCCTGAGAGTGGCAGTGGTGCCAGCATGACCAGGGAGGCTTTGCGGAGAGGTTGCTGAGCTCCAGACACTGGCTCCCAGCTGCAGGAGTTGTCCAAGAGCCCTGTGCTGTCCTCACAAAACCCAAACCAGTTGAGCAGTGCTAGGTGTCCTCATAGCTGCCTAATAGAGGAGATGTGTTGGTTTTTTTTTTTTTAATTATTGTTAATATTTAGCACTGCATTATAACGTTCAGCCTCTAAAAGCACTAGTGCTGGTGGAGCAAAAACCAGAGAGGGTGCTCCTGCTGTCCCTGCTGTGGTGGCACTCAAAATGGCCCCGTTTAGATCAAACACCTTTCTGCATGTTAATGGTCTTGGTAGGACTGTGCTTTTTAGGCTCAGTTCTGTAATTCTGAATAGCAAAGGCACATCCATGACTAACCACTTCTACCTGAGGCTAAATTATGATAGTAAAAGGCTCTTCAGTTACCAGCCTGACACAAAGCACTACACCACTAGCAGGCAGCAGAAGGTTTAAATGAGCTCTGCAGGCTCACAGAGACAAGATGATGGCTACAAAGGGGGTACAACTTTTTGGATAAGGAGTAGACAGTCTGTATGACCATATTAGTTAAATAATGATGGGAAGCAAGTGGCCAATATTCACAGTGAGCTGTGAGGGAAGGACTAGGTGGGCAAAGCTGTTGGGAAGCTTGATCTCTGAAGGAGGCGTAGAGATCTCTGCGCAGTTCCCACGCTAGTTCTAGATCAAGGATTGTTAATTTTCTGGCTATGCAATTAGCCTTGCTGTGAAAGCTCAGTGATGGATATTTTGCTGTGTCCCTTGGGAACCTGGTTCATTAGTTTATAATTTTAATTAAAATCCTGCTGCTTAATTTCTTTGAACTGTACTGACTTCACTGGAGCGGTGCCACTATCTAGCAGAACAGAAGGACACACCTGATGCTGGCTGGCCCTAACCATCGCTGTGCACGGTCCCTAAGGAAAACCAGGAGGCTCAGGCACTTTTACTGCTTACAGGCAGGTGTTGTTTCTGGGAGGGTTTCCCTGGTGTGGGGCTGTTGTCCCCCCCTGTCCCCAGCCACTACACCTTCGGCTCCCATTGCTGTTCCCACCCCTGGTGAACATGTCATTAATTTCCTCGGTGCTGCATGTCACTGGACGTGTCTTCAGTGGTGCGTGAGGCAGATAAGTGATGCAAGGGGCAGAATGACAGTCTGGGCTTGTGCAATCCCACAGCGTGTTGCTGGTTGTGGAGATGGGAGAGAAAATGAACATACTGGTGAAGAACCCTCCCACACACCTTAACTGGTGGTGCCTGGCTGATGCCCAGCTGCATCAGTCAAAACTTTTGCTGGAGATTAACAGGGGAGGGATGTATTAAGTGCTCTGCAGAGCCTGAACAATGAAATTAACCTACAAGTGAGGAAAGAGCCTGTGCCAAGAGATCTTATCTTCCATGAATGAGCTGGATACAGAAGGGCTCCTGGCTTTTATGAAAGGCAGGAAACTTAAGCTACTATTTTATGAGCCAAGAGATTTGACCATCGTGAAGCAACGTCTGTGTCATTAACTTGGCTAGACGGCCCAGAATGTGTCAGGACAAGGGCAGTGACTAATGCTGCTAGAAGTGCTCCCGAATTACTTGGGAGCAGCCGCTCCTGGGGCACCCGCTGTCACCGAGGACTTTGTGCCGGCAGCACGGGGCAGCGGAGCTCCCCGCCTCTCCCTGGCAGTGCCACGGGTACAGCGGCGGTGCAAGCGCTCCCTGGCCAATTTGCGCGGCGCCTTGGCACAGTTTGAAGTGAAACCCTGCCCAAACGTGGGCGGAAAGAAGCAGGCAGCAAGAGAGAGGAGCGGCGTGTTTCTAGGGAATGGGATGACTTTGCTGGTGTGGGTGTCTCAGTGGAACTGCACCCACTACCCTGCCCTGTCTGCTGCTCTTCACAAATGAATCCCTTTTGATCTGGAAATGAGTTTGGCTTCTTGTCCCCGCTGCCCCGGCGGTGAGAAGGCTGCTGATGCACTCCAGGCGTACCACAGCCAGCCTGCAACACTGCTGTCGGTGGCTGAAACAGCCGTTCCCTCTCTTGTGCCTGTTTTCTGGTCTGTTCTAGAGAGGAGCGAGGTCTCCTCTGTTTTTGTTTTGCAGCTTGAACCGTCCAACCATTTAGTCCTTGCTGAAACAGGCAGGTTTCCTGGTGGTAACCTCTTTCGTGTCTGTTGGAATTAATCCAGCTCTCTTGAATGTAGGCAGCAAGAGCAAACTTCACTTCTTGTGCCTGAGATACAGAGAAAAATATCAAACTCAATGGCAGACCCTTAAGGACCTGTGATAGTGATTCCTCTTCAGGCTCATCCTGCCTCTGCCAACACCGGTTTTCATTGCCTCCCTTGTAGCCAGTTCCTTCTGACTTTGTACCTTGTCTTTTAGCAGAAGCATCTTCAGTTCGCTAATCTCCCTTTGATGCCATGTCAGCTGCTTCTCTGAAGTCCAAAGAGATGATCTCTAAGGGGCTTCCTTTGGCTTTCAAAGGAAGAAAGAACAAAGTCTGACAAAATGTCTCTTTGCCAAGAGATTGTATTTTTCATTATCTTGTACTATTTCAAAATTTGTTTTAGGACCTGGCTTTCTAGTACAGTTGTACTACTGGGCCTCGAGGTTACCTCGTCACATCTCCTTTCTTAAGTATAGACATTATTTTGCTTTTCCCTCGTCATATGGTAATGTCCCAGACTTGCTCAAATACTGCTATTTCTGCAGCTTCATGTGTCAGTCCACTCCTGTTCAGTATGTGAAATTGCTTATTTTCCCCATCTCTGGGCTGAAAAAAAATGGCCAATTACAGTACTTATCATATTTATCCTATTATCCATCTTGCCTTTTACCTCATATCCAACATTATTGTTTTCCTATTGAAAAGTAAGGCAAAGAGTTAACTTAGCTTGTAACCATCCTGAGATTAGTATTTATCGCATATGCCCTGTAAAAAGACCCTCCCTTCTCCTTTCTTTGATCTACTTTTTCTCATATAGCTGACTAAGCTTTTCTATTTGTTTAATACACCCTGTGAGGCATAGTTTGGTCTGAGGATTGCCAGAGGTGATAACCAAATGTTTTTGACCTGCCCTGTATTGGTACCTTGCTCTTACCCTATTCCGCTCCACTTGGGGTCTCTGTGAGCTCCAACTGCTCTTCTGAGGTGGTGGAGTGGGGACTTGGACTTGCAGTGCTGCTCCAGACCTTACCCCTTTGGGATGAGATACAAGTCCCAGAGCAGTTTAAGAACTTTGCTTCTACTTTTTGATCCTTGAATTCCTCAGCCGAGCTCATTTTTCAGAGCTGGTCAATTGGCCTTTTGGAGTTGGAAATTTGGAATCAGCCCTATTTTTCTTCGAGGTTTGGTCTAAATTAATATGTGCTAAATTGATAATAATTTATTTTTATCCATTGTCTTTTCACAAACTCTGCCACTGACACTATATAGTGGAGCAACTGTCACCACGTGTCCCTCTCAAGGGTTATGTGTGTCTTGTGGCACTGCGGTCTCCTGTCTCCGCACTTCTTTGCATTCCCTTTGCACTGTCCTCATCTCTGTCTCCGCTTCCCAGGCGGATAAATCCCTGCTCTCCTGTTCACTGCCCTTGGCTGGTGACTGCTTAACTCCTTCACTCTCCCGCTTCCATCGGCCCTGCCCTTTCATTTAGGGCTCAGCAGTTCATGGTCCATCAGCTGAGAGTGAAGCTTAAATAGGAAAAGGCTTATTCACGCGGATCAGGTGATGGGGCACTCCTGCAAAGCCTGGCTTGGGGAACAAAGCATTTTTGGGGCTTGCCAAGCTGCCTCTAAGGATGCAAAAACCACCTCCTGTGCAATTCCTTCCCTTAACAGAGGGGATTCAAACCTCCCCGCATAGCCGTGGGGTGCACGGGATTATGTAGGCACAGTTACATGTTGGTGGCTCCTGTGCCCTTGGAGGGACTGGCAGGGAGGATCACAGCTGGTTTTAGCTTTCTCTCTGTCTGCTTTAGCTAAAAATTAATAGCCTACAAGCTTCCTCCATACCCTCAAAGTTGGGCAGCCAAAGCCTTCCCTTGTTGCAGTTTGCAGATATTCACATTCTGGTTAATTACATAATTGAGATGTTTCCAGTGATTTAAAAGACTTCTGACTAAGCTGTTGGCATAAAGGGGGAAAACTGAAAGCCAGAGTCAGGGGGAATCAAGAATTCAACAGAAGCCTTTGAACCAGCTTTGATTTACATATGAATAACGTTGATCTGCCAAGGGAATTGTGTCCAGCCATCCCCAACAGAGGCACCAGGCAGGAACCAGTGCCTTGCTGGGAGTGCTCCCCCAGTTCCTACAAGGGTTATTTCCACTACCGTGCTTGCATGACCATGTATTTCTGCCTAGTTACATAGGATCTCATCCAGATAGAAATTCCCTTGATCGCGTGGACACTGAACCACAGAGTCCAGAGTGACTGTGGTGCATAGAATAGCGACGGATGTATAGTGCTGGAGGCCTGGGAGGTTCATGTGCTGATGTAGAAACAGATGCAGCAAGGAAGATGTTGGAGTGCCGTGGTGCCTGTGGTGGTGGTGGGACCGTCCTGCAGGGACTTTTGCTCTGCTGTGCTGGGACACCTCTGTGCTGGGTGCTGACCTTGCAACTTGTATCAGCTTCTTGTGTGGCTGGTTATCACTTCTGCGGCTCCCAAAGGTGTCGGAGATGAAGGATTTTGCGGGTTTTTGCTTTACTTAGAGGAGGCAATCGAGCATAACTTATAGCCTATAAACTGCTTAGGAGACTCTAAGCTTTACTTACCGTTCCTTCTGGGGTAACCAGCGTCACATGCCTAGTCTGACTAATGCTTTTTAAAATGCAGTAGATTAAAGGTGAATGTGTTGTTTTGGATTTAGCAATGAAGTGACAGCATTTCTCATCGCTTTTTGCATACGGCTCATCAGGGAAGATGAACACTTCCTCTGCCTGAAACCTGCCAGTCATCCCTGAACGTGACAACAGCAGTTGAGGGATTACACCTCTGCCCTCTTCACACGCATCTGTAAAACACACCTGCATGCTGTTGCCCTAGCTTCACGCTAGGTGAGCACATATTAGCAAGTCAAAACAATGAATTTTCATATAAAGGTGTTTTTATTTTTCTCTGATTTTTCTGAACGTCACCTAGAAGATGTAGTCAGTAGGTTGGTGGTTTACATTGCTCCCTGGCCACATGAAAGGGGGAACTGGCAAAAGGTGTTTTGAGGAGCGTATAAGAAAAGACGGCTTGCAAATACTCTGTCTGCCTCCCCCTGCGCAGGCTGGCGATCCCTCCCTAAAGGGAGCTCTGCAGCCGCACACCTTAGCTCCTGGTTGCAGTAATGTTAGCATGAGTGTAACACAGGCTTAAACTATACTTTAATTGCCAAATCGTCTGTGCGAGCCTTGTTTGGCTCTGGGTGTTGCTCCAGATCCCTCTGGTGCTGTGGGATGCTCAGTGTCATGTGTCAGAGTCCCAGCGTAGAAGGTAACAACCAGTGCTTTCAGACTGCGTACTTAGTTCTTTCCTTTCTGTCGCCTGCCTTTTGCTGCTTCAAACTTATCTTTTCCACTTGCCCCCAAAATATTTTTGGTACTGATAGCTTTTAACCAAACTGGGTTTTGATTTGGGATTTCTTGCTTTGGTTGCAGGGAGAATTTTCACTTACGAGCACTGTGCCTGCAGTACGCAGCAGGACATCTCATCCCTGTCTTGCTGGAGCTGGTTTAGACTAACCCCACATTCACAGCAATTTATATTTAATCTGCTGTCCAGATCTAGTGCTTCTGAGCCACTTCAGTCCATGCACCTCCTTCTCTTTCCTATTTTGGGCTCCCGGGTGTGCTTTGACGCTGCTTCTATGTAGCTCAGCCTTCCAAGCTTCAGCTTACGTGAAATCCCCAAGCCAGCCAGCTTATGTCACCATCATCCATCAGGGACAGCCGCAAAGAAAGCTGCAGCTCAGTAGAGCTGCTCTTGCTCCCATTCCTCTGGGAAGGAGCAATACAAGCTTAGTGAAAAGGCAGGCACGCTGTGGAGTTGCATATGTGACATCGTAACATTTGAATGAAAGAACATAATGTAAACCACAGATTTGTTATAAACCCCACTTCTGCATGTGTTACAAAAAGCATTTATTTGCTGCTGTGTTAGAAGAAAAAATTGAGTCAAGCGTCATGTACAGAAGTGGTTCTTTTTGTTGTAGGAATAGGAAATTGCTTTATTCATGAGATGATGTGACAGAGTGTCCCATAGAGCTTGCCTGAGCTTGTGTCCAGGGTACTGGACACAGACAATGTCTCCCGCCTCTTTCTTTGGTGGAGCTTGAACTCATCCCATACCCCTTTTGTTTCCTTCTGGCAGCGCCCACAGAGGCTTTAAGTGAAGAACTGCAGCTTTCTCTTCTTCTGCCAGAATTTTGAAGGGCGCTACCTGAAGGGCTGTTTTGCAGAAAGCCGAGCAACTTGTGTGTCCAGCTACCGACACCGTGTCCCTGCCCCATGGCAAGCTTGGGGCACCATGCCCGGGCCACGGCCACTCATTTCAATCAAGCTTTGCATGCTGCTGGTCTGCTGGGTGACCTTGGTCAAGTCACTTTGCCTCTCAGGTTGCCTCATTGCTGCTCTTCACCCTGCCAGCGTACAGGGACAGGACTGCTCCCGCAGTACGGATGTGAGACAGCCCAGAGGTTCAGCCGTTGCCGAGGGCTCCTCGGCAAGTACCAACGAGAGCAGAAGGAGAGCACAAGACCGAGGAGGCACGCAGCGACTCTCCTGCCTGCACTGCCTAGCGCAGCAGAGACCCGATCTTCACAAGAGCAGGCTGCCACCGCAAAAGAGGTAATGGAGTATAACACATCACGTTGTTAATCAGGTACCTGTTATCTACTTTTCAATCCCTTTTGGCCCTTACCAGATCTACGTGCTATTTGTTTCCTAAACAGCCTCGTGCCATGCTGTTAAATAATGTGAGAATTCCGTGCTTGAGGAGCTGGATGCAGGGCTGCCCTCTTAAATGGCTGTGGTTGTTCTGTGCTGCAAATTAACAAGATTGCACTGGGCTTGTAATCAACAACAATTAACTTGCCCCAGAGGTTGCAAGAGAAATCTTCAGCCCACATCACAGGCTCTCCCCATCCTTTTCACAGCGCAGAAAGCCATAGCTGCCGATGCCCGGCGCAGACACACTCACATGCTCTCACAGCCGCCTTCTGCACAGCAGCAGGGCTGGAGATGTCTGCAGGGCTCTGTCCCCTCAGCCAAAGCCACCACTTGGGAGTGCAGAAGGGAATAGCCCGGGGTTGACGGAGTCCCACAGAAACCTGCAGTGTGCCCTGCCACCTTTGCACGTGGACTTGGCTCCTACCACCCCCGTGCCAGGCTGACCTCCCCTCGCCGGGGCTCTGCTGCTGGTAGCAGCGAGGTGCAGGCAAGCCTGAACTCCCCACGGCTCCCACAGGGAGGATCCCAGCGTGCCCACTGCCTCTCCACCCTAACCTGGCATTTCTCTCACTTTTCCTCATGATGGAAAGAGCACCTAGAAACCTGCCCTGGACCTGAGCCTCCATCCAGGGACCTACTAAAGCTGTGTTGAATTTCCTTTTAAAAAGGTTTGACATCCCTTCTGCCCCTTGGATCCTGCCCCTCCTGGGCTATGCTGCTGTAGTGCAACCCCTCCATTAGCTCCATGTTGGATCGAGGAGGTCTCTACACCTTGGGTTGAAGGAGCTTGTCAGGTTGTTGCTTAGGGAATGTGGCATCCTTGGAGCAGGGCTTGGCGCTCTGCCCCTCTGATGGTGGCCGGGACCCAGCTGACCAGCCAGCTCTTATGTAGATAATTGCAATATCAGTGAGATATAATTAAGCTATGTTTATTTCATGATCAGTTACGTTCAAGCTCTTACAGAGGCATCTTTATTATGTTAAATTAAAAGTAATTAATTAAATCATTGGTTCTGGGGAAAGATTAGCATCTAAAAGCTATGTAAGACTTACAGGGCTTGTCTATTGAGTAGTGCTTTGCTTATTTGTGAAGGCTCGATCTTGCTAAGTCACAAATGAAACATGAAGCGCATCAGCCACCAGTGAACTGGATGCAGGACCCGCACAGGAGTTTGTACTCACTTCACACACTGCTAGTAATTGCCTGCTTCGTTTTTGCTGGTGTGCCTGACGTGTCCTGGGTATAAACTGGCTCAGCTGGTGAATGACTGAGGACACCTGCCATGTGCCTGAGAAGGGCAGTCTTTTTTGGGGCAAGGCACTCATTTTGATACTCGTGGCAAGGGGTGCTTACACTTATGGAAGTGGGCATAGCTCCAACGTCTCCTCCCCCACATCAGAAGTATTCCTGCAGATGAGTACTGCCCTCATCCCTCCCTGCCCACCAGTGGGAGACAGGTCATGTCCAAGCAGATCTGGCAGACTTCTGGAAGGTGAGAAAACATTTCCATTTTTACCTTCAGTGTCCTAAGATTTCAAGGTGTTGAGGTGTCGTAGTTGTCCAGGGAGCTGAAAGACGCTCTCTAATCCATATTTTCTACATCCACTAACTAAGATGGAGCAGCACTGCACCCAAAGACTCTAGCTAAAATTGTACCAGCAATATGTTTGAAAGCAGATAATGCTGTTCCTGCAGAAGCCAACAGGAGATAGTGGACAAGCACCTTAATCAGCTTCTGAACATGGGGCTCACTCTTCAGTGTCCGTACTTTTCAAAGGGCTTTTGGAACGAAACTTTCATGGTTGATCACTGTTTTTGTAACCTGCTCTCCCTCTGCTTTCTTCCTGCCTGTTGCCATATCAGCATAGATGCTCTGACACCTCAGAGACTCTAGTGCTGTATTTCTGTCATTCCAGTTTTTCTCATGTATTGTTAGATCAAGATGGTTGTCTCTCTCTTTTCCTTCATTGAATCTGCTATAATGTAAAAGCAGCGCTGACAGAAGGGTGTTACCTCATCTACAAGTATTTGTCAGCAAAATTCTCACGTACCCCAAAAGCAGAGTAACTCTATCTATACTATTTGTGGATGTCTCCACTGTGGTGAGAACAGGGTTTTCCATCACTGTGAACACCACAGACCACAAGATGTGCCCTAGGTCAAATGCCCCAGAGTAATTCTGTCTTTAAGTACAGATCTCAAAAGGAGATTTGCATCCCACTACACGGGCTTTCTCCAGGATTTTGATGCTTTCAGGTAAAACGGTCACTCTTTTTGGTGGAATTTTTCTTTGGAGACCGACTCCAAGTGACACCTGCACTGTGCAGGGGCAGTGTTACCCCAGCTCTGCAGCAGATCAGGTTTGCTGTGAGCACGGGCAAGATCAGCTCAGTCCCATCCCCAGACCCTCAGCACCCATGAGATCCAAACCCAAAGCATGATGCAAGCCTCCTGTCCTGAGGTACCTTTGGCTGACTGAGGAAAAATGAATCCATTCCCATTTCCTCGCCTGTCTCCTGCTTGGGTCAGACTTGAGACTGAAGAAGCTGCAGGAGCAAATGTGTGATGTCCACCAGATGCTATGCTGCACTGACACTGACTTTTAACTAAAAAAATCTCCATTTGAGTCCCATAACCCGTAACTGCTATTTACCCCCTACTTTTCAGTTCCTTTTCGGGCTTTGGAGTAGGGGAAGAACTTGCTGCAAGAAGAATAATGGGGGAAAAACATCCACTTTTTTCCTTCAATTTACTTTCATTTTGCAGGAAAAAAATGACAGGCTGCAGCTGTCAAATAAGAAGGAGCAGTGTGTATTTATCATGTGTAGTTCCCCTTTGATAGATAGTGTCTGCCCTGGCTCATGCTACTCATGTAAAGTCACAAAATCCATGTCTTGGTTTTACCTCCTTGCTTCTTCTCCCTTAGGGAAAACAACCTTGTAAATTCTTGTGGCTTTTCAGGGGTGGGGGGGATATTGAATTCCCTGGTGGTGTAGGAGCTTTTCAGACTTCCCTCGTCCTCGGCAGATGGTGGGTCTGTGCCCTGTCCAGTGCCAGGAACTGCAGCATGCCTATTCTTTGACTGGAGAAGTTCACCTAAATATTTAATTACAGTATTTCACAGCACATTTAGACGGGGCTAAGCAGGTACAACTCCTTTGGCTCTGTGGGGTGGGTGTCTTGCTCTGGATCCAAGCTTGGCTGTTCATTTTTAAACATTATTAGAGTTCAGATGAAATTGCTTCCAGCTGCTTTCACAAAGCCCAAATATTGCCAAGGTCCCACATGATGTCCCTTTTCTGCCAGACTGTGGCCTCCTATAGAGAGTTCTTCAAAGACCAGTTTCAACAAAACCAAATTATTTTGGAATATAATTGCCTCTCACCCCCTAAAATTTCATTGTGCTTCAAAGCGTTTCCTGTAAATAGATCCCATTCTTTAGCAGAGCCGTGTTGCTCTGCAGTGCTGATGGAAGCCAGCCCTTGCCAGGCTTCGCTCCATTAGCAATTCTTGGACAGGCAGTGCTTAAGTAGCTTGTTATGTGATAAAACGTCACATTTCTTCTCCCCACCACCACCGCTTGTGCTGATATTCAGCTCCTGCAGGAAACCATATGGCTTCCAGAAGCCTACCCACATACCTATACATGCCTACACAGTCCATGAGTCACATTTACTGTTTGGATGCCCCCTGAGTCATGCTGAAAACCTGTGAAATTTCCACGTCTATTTTCCATGCAATCTCTTAAGAACTTTAGACAGTTATGCATAACCATTTGCATATGTATGGTTTTTCCTGTTCTGCTTTTAGTTTCATGGGTGGAAATGCAATGGCACTTCTTATTTTGAAGAAAACCGAATCTAGCTGATTGCAGAGCACTGATTGCTGCTGTCTTGGGCTATGGGATCAAACCGGTGAAGTGAGAGCCTTTTGAAAGTAGGGGGGGGCTTTAGGAACAGAAAGTCCAACATCAAAAAAACATGAACAGCGTCAGATTCAACTCCAGTCGCTTTAGCCCTTTCTCACTGCTCTGGAAAGACCTTTGCTTGGTGGGTTTCTCTGTCTGACGGCAGCTGCTGCGCTGCCTTCAGTGGGACGTGGGCAGCCCAGAGCCTTTGCTGCTGCTTTGCTGGGCTAAGGCCTGGCACAGATGGGGCACACTCGGGTCAGTCCAGTGTGTCCTGGGGACCACCAACCCAGGCCGGCAGGGCTCAGGGCACAGGGGCAGATGTCCATCTTCATGCCATCAGCTCCTCAGCTGCATGGACTCCAGCCTCAGGCAAGTCTATCTGCCCTTTATCAGTCTCATTACAGGGTAAGTTTGAGTTCTCAGCACAGCATAGGCAACCTGTAAACTTTGCCTGTTGTTTTTTTGCTGATGAAAGTAGAGAAAAGATGGCTCTTCCACTTTCCTCTACAAAGGGCCAGCCCTACAGCCCAAATTAAGAACAGCAGCCCCGAGGTTTGCTGGAGCAGCTATGAATGATGTTAACGAGCCTGCCAGAAACGGAGCTATTTTTGCAGCTGTACCCCAAATGCTGGCAGGTGTTAAGCAAAAAAAATCTCACAACCAATCTAAGGGGAAGGAATGTGCAGATACGCTGTTGTGCTGCGGAGCATGCGAGTTGGCTGTTTACGTTAAAAACTTCTATGGACCCTTGTGAGCATTCCCCAACCTAATGATAATTCTGTGGTCTAGTACAGCCAGAAGAAGTGGCAGAGGCCACATATGAACGCTTTGAAGAGCTGGAAGAAGCAACGTGAGATTGTGGAGAACTTCTTGCTGTAATTTAGCATAGTAAAATTGCCAGAAATATTCATTAGGGCAAACAATCTAGCTGCCTCCCCCAATGTGAGAGAATATGTTACTTTATTCATGTGCCCAAAACGTTGCTCAGAGAAGGCAGGGACTTTCCTAGTGTTAGTATGTTGTTGTGAAGTGTGTCTGACCTGGAAAGCCACACATGGGCACACAAAAACCTTGCTAATTTAGACCCTTCCCACCCTCTGTTCAGATTGGTACTGTATCAAAAATCTCACTCTGTGGAGTTAAAAAAAAGCCAACAAACCCACAGATATTTTGAAAGAGCGTGCTAGTAACCCTGGATAACTTGCTGTGTAGTATTTAATCAAACAATATTGACAACTGGTAGTGACTGAAAGGACTTACAGCCTGATGGCTGCTCTGGAGTAAGTTTGTTTCAGCCTGTTTCCCAGAGGGCAGGTGAAATGAGGGTAGGCAGTCTTGGTATTTCTTGTCAGCAATCTTATCAGACACCGCAGAGGGAATGTTTGCATCCTTCCATGGCAACGTTAAGGTGCTTTGTAAAAAAGCTTGAAGAAAGCTTTCTTTTGGCCGCCTGCACAGCATCTGTCCTGGGGGATTACTGAGTTCAGCAATGGCAATACAGAGTCCTTCAAAAACTTTAAAGGCGTTTTTATTGATATTAGAAGATCAGTTTTACTATAATTTTGGTGAACTGCAAGGTATACTAGATAGGAGGAGTTATAAGGACCACGGGTGCGTGAGATGACAGGAGAGCTTCAAGAGCAAGCTTCACTGAAACTGCTTTGAGGCAGAGGGTGCAGGGGTGCTGAGCCCCGAACAGCACTGCCAGGGGAACCATTCTGCCTGCAAATGGAACATCACCACTGGACACACAGCTTCTTAACACACTGGCAATAACACACTAGCCAATAAGAAGAGAGGCAAGAAGTTGAAGAGTAAGTAGAGATGAAATACCTTATCTGGATGTACGCTTTTGCACGAGCAACAGAAATTAGCCGAGTGGTTGCTTTTAGGAAGAATTGTTCCAGCAGTGCTGCTGGCGGGATTGGCATAACGTGTCTGAGCCCATGTAATGGAGCTCTTCTGTAAGAATAAAGTTTACAGGTTGTTTCTGGCAGAGTCAATGACTGCTTACAGCAAAACAAATGCCGTGGTGGAGTGCCTGTGTCCCTGGAAGCCCTTCTGGTGATCCCTGAGGGGCTCCGCTGCCCTGTCTGCCCCGGGGCAGGTGTCTGTACGAGAGTGCATCGCACTCCCCAGGCAGCCCTCTCCCTGGCACAGGGGCTGTTCCTGTGCCCGAGGGGCATTTCTGATGCTGTCTGGTTCAAGCTGGGAAAGCTTAAGTGATCTCAGCTGGTCAGGGGAACTCGGTCCCCAGCTGAGCCTCCCAATAACTCCTAGGGAAAGTCGGTGTACCCCCTGCAGCCTTTCAGGATGAAGAGGCCACCAGGAGCAGGAGCAGCAAGCCTGGCACGTGCGTGATAAGGCTGGGCAACCCAGGCCCCCGCCAGCTTGTGCTGCTCCATCAATGTGAACTAGCAGGGACTTATTTCGCACTTGCTACATGCCACCTCATCTTTCTTTCTAGCTGAGTGGTTTTCCTCAAATGGTCTGTGGATCTCTGCATGATGAGCTGCTTTTAAGGATATTGTAAAACTGAACCAAGAAACTAAGCTTGTTGTTTAATGAGTCTAAAAGTGACTCCCCAGGTCTGCACGGACATTGAAAAGCTTTTAGGGGTCTGTAAAATTAAAAGCTGCTGTTGTATTTTCAATATATAACATGTATTCTGCTTTCAATATATGTAACATTGCTGAAACTGTCGTGGTACGAGGCTGATGATTTCATTCTGACTGTGGTGATTGCGGAGTGATTTCAGTGGCTTCACCAGTGACACTATTGTGAGAGGTTGGACTCTGGCTGCCTGGGCCGGCAGTCTGCTTTCCATTGTGGGCACCAGCAATGAAATGGAGTTGGTCCATGTGTCGACTGTTAAAATCTGCAGGGTATTTGGAGGAGTTTTATATGTTTTCCACATTTTCAAAAGTACTTTCCATCCATCCCAGGAGTTTACAGAAATAACTTGCCACAAAAAATATAAAAAGCAGCAAGTGCTTGTATTGTGTGGAAATGTTAATTTAAACTTAGTGGGACTAGACCACATAGTTTACTTACTAGCACTTACTGCGTGGGTAGTGAAATTTTTGAAGCACCGTGAGTTAACAAGGGCTGAAAATCAGCCGAGCCTCCTTTGGTCCCCTTGCCAGCGTGACCATGCCCAGCAGGATGCCACGACCCAGCACGGAGAGCCCGCGTACACTGGGGCAGCATGGAGCAGGATAGCAACAGCGTCGAACGCTTCCTGACTAACTGCAGGAACGCAAATGAAGCCCACGTAAGGAATCGAGCAAGTGAGATCTGAGGGGGCTGCTCTATTCTCATGCAATGTCCTTTTGATGCCTGTAGTTCTGTGGGCCTATGTAAACAACAGAAACAACAGGTATCTAGCAGCTAATTCCAGCCACAGATAGAAATTAGCACGCTTCAGCTGCTAATTCCTTGAAGGTATGAGCTGTTTCTGATATAAATTTGAGCATGTGGCTCACTGCGCAGGGACTACCCACAAAATTATCATTTTTAGTTACATTAAGCCAAAGCAGAGAAAAATCTGCAGAGATGCATGAGAAATTCACTGGAACTATGCCGAAGATGTACCCTGCATAAATAGCCTTAACAAACAATAATTAACACAGCCGGCATGTTTCATTATATTACATTGTTAAACAGAATAGAAACAGAGTTAGTTAATCCCATCTGAATTGTAATGTAATGCCATAAATAATCATACAGTTTTCTTTCTTTGGACTGCTGGTTTTGTTTTAAATGATGGAACATCTTCAGAGAGTCTAAATTAACTGTTCGCGATGAAATGGGATGCTTCCTCCAGCATGTGATAGAATCATAACCAAATGAGATTTTAATTAATAATTGAGTAAATCCTTAGTGAGTTTCTGAAGTGTGAGGCATGCTCTACATCTGTGTGATGCCAGGAGATCTATGAGAACACTGAGCTGTTTCTGATCAGGAAAGTAAGTACGAGTCCTTGAATCCAGACCAACGACGGTGGACACTCTTCTCTTGAGCCTGCTCTTAGCGCACAGGCCTGGCAGTTCATAGCAATCCTGGAGCAGAAATGTAAATTCAGTGCAGCTTTGATGAGAGGAATACCACTCTTCCTCACTAGCTGATTTTTGTCCCTTCCTTGATATCATTAAATATAAAGCAGTAAAAAAAATCCAATCCCAAAAGAGCAGAGATTCTGGTCGCCGCCTCCCGTTCACCTTACTGTAGAGGAGCATATCTCGTGTTTTACTATGCTAGAGATGTCCTCTGCTATCAGAATAGTCCTCAGGAGTCCTGGCTTTTCGCAGCTTGTCATCTTGAAGCTGCTGTACCTTACAACGCTGTCCAGACCACCTACCAGGGGGCCCAGAATGTCAAGAATGAAGGCACAAGAGAAACTGTGTGAGAGAGAATTTACTGGAATAAAGCAAGCCCAAACCCTACATCTTTGTATGCTCTTTCCCCTCGATATAGAGCAATGTCAATGCAGATGCAGCCCAAATCTGGCTGTGAAATTTACTTTTCTATTTAAATACATGGTGCAGCCTGTGAGTATCCGAGATGAAAGGCGACAAGCCTCTAGGACACGGAATTCGAAGGACACTGTGTACACTTAGAGAGCACCAGTTTAGTGTGTTCAGTCTACCGTGATGTGTGGCTTCATCAAGTCCCACCTTGAAACCGGTTCAGTGATTTGTCCTTATTCTTCTAGTTAGGAAGCAGCTCCAGACCTCAAGGCTCTTGCCCCTGGAAGCTTTCTGGGGGAACCTTGTTCTTTTTCCTCAATAGCCCTGCTCACATGAGGGTATCCTCTGAGGTTCTCCACTCCAGTCATTGCCCCAGAAGCCCTCCTCTGCCTTATTCTAGCGCAAATTCCCTTTTGTTGGACACAGAGAGTCATGGTTATATATCACTCTAGGTGATATCCCACTGGTGTTTTGTACAGGGCCGCTAGGGTAACCTTACCTGCTGAAAATCTCTCTCCTGAAGACCACATCAATCATCTTCCCCTTTCATGGTCACATCTCAGTAAGGGCTCACAGTCATCCTGTGTTGAATACCCGCATTTCTTGCCTCTCCCTCCTACCTGCTATGACTTTGATCTCTACACTATTCAACTTCACAGCATTTCTTTTGCTGTAGCTCTTCATGTCACCCCATGCTTCTTCTGTAAGTCTGTGTCTGCAGAGTGTAAAAATATCTACGGATGAAAGAAAAGGGAAAATATTTTACCTTTAAGTCCTAGTCCACGTGGTGTCCGCAACCGAAAATAAAGGAACTTTGCTGCTTTCAGCATTAAGCAAATACATAAATGTAAACCCTTCCAGAAGAGGGGTCCACTCATCACCAAGTTAATGTTTTCTTCTGCCATGTTTCTAAATTATCAAGGAAATGGGACTAGAACTGCAAGCATACACCTGTCTTCCGACTTTTCTTGTCCTTATGAGTCAGTCTTGGTATCGGACAAACTAGTTACTCAATGTGCTCTGCTGTTGCAATAGTGTAGATCTGAGAAGGAATGTGGTACAGCCTCTGGTGATATCACTCTTTACCTTGCAAAAACCACAGTCGTGGTTAGTGGAAGATTTTTTTTTTCCCTGTAATGAAAATCTGAAAATAAGAAAGGTTGATGGATTGTTTCCAGAAATGCTTTATTTTGAGGACAAAAAACAAACGGAAGGAATAGAAGCACTGGAATATCAATGATAAATAGCCTTACAGGACTTGTTGTCTCTGAGTGTACATGTTTGATTATTGCAGCCAGCTTTCCTGTCACTTTCTGAAGCAGATAGCTATATCCCTGGACACCGCTGAAGAAGTTAGCTGTCCATACAAGCCTTTGCCATCAACAGCAAAATACTCAGGTCAGTGTGTTCAGAAGTAGTTCTGATTCTGAGAGTCTCATATAAGCTCCTTGGGAACTTACCATCAGAAGCTATTAAAATTTCCATTGACCTCAACTTATGATAGTATTTGATCAGGGAATTGGGGCAAGATAAGTGATATACAAGCTACAAAGCTAAAATGAACTATCTATCATAGAGGATTTACTGAAAAGACCAACTGGAATCTGTATGTGAATCAGTAAAAGGTTCTTTTGGACTCTAACAACCTCTTTTATATTCCGTAAGAGTAGTCACAATACCACTAGGATTTAAAGGGTGTGTTTTACAAAACCCACATGAGGGCTCTCTGCAGAGTCCTTTCTTGAAAACGGAGCATGTTTACAAGGACTTTCTGCACCTAAACACATATCAAAACATAACAGAAAAGCCGTGTGGGCACTGCAGGGTGCTCACTGTTAATGGGAGCTCAGCACCACCGAATGCTCGGCTCACCTGGAGTGAAGGGTGGGATGCATTAACTGTGGGCAATTTCTGCAGTCCCTAGGTCTTCATCCCTGCATAGCTGGACAGTTTTCAGGTTTCCTCACTGCTCATCCAGAGTTGCTCCAGCTCTGCAGCTGCTCAGGGGGCACTGGAGGACTCACCCCTCAGCTCCAGTCACTGGCAGCCCCTCCCTCCTAGAATGTCAATTATTTGTAAAATTCCAAACAAGACAAAACTTTTCTTGAATTCTTTAACTGCGTTCCTTTTTAGCACCACTCTTTTCCTTCACATAGCTGTGGAACGTACTCACCTTTATCCTCCCAAAGCTTCTACACAAACAAGGAGGAAGAAAACCCATTAAAGGGAAGGTGTGCCTGATAATTCAATTACCTGCTCACCACCAGCAGCAGCCCCGAGGGCCAGCTGAGCGCGCTGGCTCCAGGAACTCCTTCTCTCAACTGATCTCTTTGCAGAAAACTTCCACCATATTGAGTAGCAGAGAGCGAGGAGGGGCAGGAGCGGGGAAGCTTGTGGCTTGGGTACTCGGAGCACGGCTTGTAGCTCATAGCAGGCAGAATGCCACTGATGGAACTACCGTTTGTGAAGGGCAAACCAGCAGTCTGCTGTCTGTGCTCTGGCTAACAGCCCTCAAATTCGTGTTTCTCCAACTATCTGGTGAGCTCAAAAGGTAGGTGATACACATGGGAAGAGGGAATTTTAAACAAGCTGTCTGTTGTCCCAGGGGAGATAGGGGTTACTATAAGGGCTCGATGTGCTCAGTGTGTTCCTGCAGTGTTTGGAAATAGTCAGTGTTTGGTGCAAATTAGAGTGTCTTAATACCCTGCAAGAAATCTGTTTATTTGCAGAGTGATTCTTAGCTTTTAAAAGAAGGCACTTTTGACAAGTATGATTCTGATTCCTATAAAAATCCACGGGCAAATTGCCTTTCTAGTTTTTCCACTCACCTAATCCAGCTACGTGTGCCTGTAATCCCAAAATACAAAGACTGCTTGTCTCCTCAGGTGCACGTGATGGTCAACGTGGTGGCAGCAGACATACGTAGATCTCACCCTTGTGTAAGATGCACAAGGCTGGGCACAATCCCATGCTCTCTGCTACAAACACTGCATTGTTTGGGTCGGGGAAACAAAGGTATCTTGATGTGATACGCTGTGATGTCATTTTGGTGTGTGCCACTGGATCGCGTGGTTCAGGCGCGCCACTGTCTGTACTCCAGGGGTGGTCAGGCTCGTACAGATGTCTGAGCTGCTGCTAGGACAGCGCAAGGACGCTGGCTGAGGTGGCTCCTCCAGAGAGCAGCTGCCTGAAAATTAGCACAGAGTAAACAGAGCCATGGCAGGAGGGTCCACTTCAGGGCATGCTGTGGACTTGAAAGTCCAGAAAGAAGGAAAAAGCACTGGAGTAAAAGTGGCATCTGCACTTACTGGGAGAAGGTGCCACTTTGCATAGCGTGTGTCTGAATCCTACAGTGAGGTTTAATAGCACTTTCTTGTGTTTTGTCTGAATTAGACAACCTTGCTATTTTGGGGGGAATTTGTTATGTGTTTGTATGATGTGAAGAATTAAATTTATTTTGAATAGATTTTGTTTTCATTGGGTAACACTTGATCATGGAAAAATTCCCAAATTAACTTTCTAAACACACCTGTTAGCATTTGATCAGGCAAGACCCGGAACAACCACTGTGCTCCCCACAGGAAAGCGCTGCGGAAGAGCATCTAACCCACTCCTTGAGGGTCTACTTGAGTTGCGTTTTTACACAGACAAACCCATTCCATAGAATACACCAACCTCTCTGCCTAATTTGACTGGGAAAGTTAAACTAGGCAGGTTATATAATGATGTTTATCTTTACATCAGGAAGTCAACTAAAGAAGCGGTTAAGCTGCCATTATATAACACAGCCCCGATTATAGAAAGTGTGGAGGAAGATGATCTCGGTTGATGCATGTCATATTGGCAGTAATTGTTAATGGTTATAATTAATATTGTTTTGTATGCTTTTGGTTCTGATGTTTTGCAGCCTTCCAGCAGGTGTTAGGGCATCTGCAGCCAGGCACTGAACTTTAATTGTTTATAGAAATTCTGATTACACTATTCTATACATTAGGTAAATGCATTTAAATAAAACATTCTAAATACTGAAATAGAAGTCGCATATCATTTCCTATAATGCCCTAGTTCCTGAGGTTGCTAGATAACAAAACTCACTCTTTTATAGGATTGTGAACAGTCCCACACTGAATAGATACACCTTATTACAAAAGCAAAAGAAAGATGAGATGACTTCATACACGTGGCATACAATCCCTAATTGAACAAGAGCTCAAACAACTTTAGAGAACACAAACTGCACAATGATAGAGGAAAAAAAAAAGATGTATTTTTTTTTTAGATTAAAAAAAAAGACCAGTTCTCTCTTTTCCTGTAAACAGAAACATGTTCATCAACTAGTCATACTCAGCTGGACTCTCTAACCCTAAGAATAAAGGCATCCTTGTATTCTGATCAAGATTGAATTAACCTAAGACAAGTTTCAGTTATGAGGATGAACAATGGATATAGACTACACAAATTAAAAATATGAAGCTTGTATTACTGAGGAAACTGTCTTCTCTGTATGAGAAAGATTAAAATCAAACAATCAGAGATGCGTAAGACGATCCCATAAGAATTCTATTGAGTAGGCTTAATTAAATAAGCTAAACGTGATTTGTAATAAAACTTTGATTTTAAGAACTGAAATAAGATTGGATCCTTCTGTGTGTGATAGGCAACAACTTATTTTACCCACAAGAATGAAGATGATAAAAAGAGTGAGCGGGTATTTTGACTGTTAACAGTGTATATGACAGGCATGCGACTCACCAGATTGTGTGACGCAGTAACTACACAACATAATGAAAAGAGTAGCTTTAATCCTTAGTAGCCTCATGAAAATTAGCTATATGTAATAGCTCTCGCAGAAAAAAGACACATGCTACCATGCCATGCTTGCTTTCAAGCAGAATGCCTCTATAAGAAGTTGTTTCCATCTCTTATAACCCACAAAATTACAGATGATAAAGAAAAGGCACTCTCCTGAAAAGACAGCTCCTGGAAGGTAAGGCTGTGGCACATGAGCCAATCTTATCAGCCATCAGAGAATCCAGATGAGTGGAGGCATAATGAACAAGCTAACTTCACACAGGCTTCATTCCTTATTAACCAGGGGAAATTAGGCTTCATTAGTTTCATTGCTTCCCCAGTTAGCTGTGAAGTAAAGTGAAAGCTTTTCTGCAGCTGTCAGAGATCCTTTTATGAGTAACAACTCCCAGTTCTGCAAGAAAAAAGGGGAAATCATCTGCTCTGTCTACTGTATGGTGGCTGCTATACTATATGGTGACTTTGGGCATTAAATAGATGACAAACATAAGATAGAAAGGATCGATTTTCTTGTTCTTGTGTTTTCTTCTATTAGTAAGCCCAATATACCCTCAAGTTTTACTCGTTATTCTTCAACAGGGAGCGATTCTTTTTGCTAAAGTTAATATTATCAATTCTAGCAATACGCCACCTTATACACCACTATCTAGCTTGAAATGAATATGTGCACCAGTATTTATTGAGTTAGTCTACCCCACCTTCTGCTGCAAGGGAGTTTGAGCTCGTTACTGTTGTGCTTTCTTGGCCATACTGGTAACTTTAAACTCTTGTAATGTGGTGAAGTCTGCTGTCCTTTTGTCTTGGTTTTCAAATGGTCATTGCTGTGTTGATTGGTGTGTTATGTGTGGATTTAGTGAATGTTTATTGAAGTCTCCAGTTCTGAGTTCATCATACCTCTCCAGTTACTGTGTTGGGTGCCAGCTGCAACACATCTACTTACGTTGCCATTTTGCGCAGTCCACATGGTTGTCAACTTGTTCCAGTGGGACTTAAGGGGTCCACCAGGTAGCTGGCATGAAGTCAGACCCCTCCACATCACGTTACCCTGCCTGTAGCCAAAGCGTGACTGCTGCAAGACACAAGAGCCTGGACAGCATTCCTGTTCCCTGCGGTGGGGTGCCAGCTGTACAGGTGACGTTTCTACAGCATCAAGAGCTGTTTTCAAAGTGGCATCTGGCCTGCCTTGAGGAGGTGGGAGCAGGGCTATGATCAGGTACAAATCCCTGGCAGGGGTCACTACAGTGGTCATTTCCAGAGCAGGCACCTACCAACAAGCTCCGGCATAGTTTCTCAAAATGGGAAAGCATTCTCTCTTGTTTCATCATGGGTTTGTAAACTGGGTTTATTAGCCTCTCGCACAGGGCCTGCTTTTACCCCCGCGCACTCAAATGGCTTGGGCTGGGATCCGGCGGCTGTTGCAGAAGTTTCTCTGCATCTGGGCAACGCGCTGCACTGGCTTCCTTGCTGCCAAAATCTGCCTGCTCACGTATCGCGCATCGCCCCTAAGCACCATCTCCTTGAGCAGGCAGAGCAGTACAGGCGTCGCAGCAAGCTGCCTGCCCCTGCCAGAGGTACCGTCGCAGGCAGAGCGTCCCACGCAGGCTGCTGGCAGCAGTCACAAAAGAAGGGATTTTGAGAGTGGGATCTGCAGGCAGGGAGAGGGGGCTGTCGGTCAGATCCTCAGCCGCTTCTGGGGCCAAGAGGGCTACAACTGCTACGGGCTGCTGCTTCGTGTAATTGTTCTGGGGTTCCTACGCCAAGGGTCATTCTGGAGCACAGCCAGGACGCATTGAGCACAGCATAATGCTGACTTGTATGCTGACCACACCAGTCACAATTTAAGTACAAGCTTTTCTGTATGCTGCCTACAGTGGCTTGATTTAAGTGATACTGCTTAAGCCGTGGCACAAATGATGCTCTGGTTCATACCCAGTTTTCCCCTCAACTACGCAATTTCCTGAAAACTGGAGCCTGAAAAAGATGATGTGTAATGCAGGACACTTTTGCAACACTGACTCTCATGGCCATGTGCTAGTAAAAATACCTTTTCCCATTCATGGGGTATTTTCTATACATGCTGGAATTTCAAAACCACTTTAGGTTGTGAAGTTTAATACTGTGCTTTAAGGTTGAACCACTTTCAATCAACAAATGTACTCCTAGAACTGAAACAGAAGTGCCGGGAACCAACCCCGCTCTCTGAGGTACAATAAGGCTCACCTAATTGCTTCCTGGCTTGCTGATCCGTCATCCTGACCCCCTCTTTGATGTTTTCTTTTTTTTTTTTTCCCCCGGAGCATTAGTAACAAGTGAGAAATGCTGTCTCAGGGTGTTATATACGGGATTATTTCTCTATCCCCAGCACAATGACCGTATGTAATGGGATTATCTCTTATTTAAAATAAAAAAGCCTTGGAAACATCAAATCCTGTTTACAAAAAAGTAGTTTCTTTATGGTGGTTCCTTTAATTGCAAAAAAAAAATTATTTTTTTGCTTTGTAATAATACATTTTTGTCAGTCAGCAAAACCAACCTAACTGCTGCAGATGTCTCCTTTCTGCTAGCTAAATTTAGGCTGTTCTTCCTCTCTGTATATATATTTCTCTGACATCAAGAGGACTATGGCCCCTTTAGAGTACATTTATTGCTGTTGTAAACAGTGAAAACTGATGAGGCCAGATGATGAAGGCTTCTGCCAATGCCCCTTCTTAGCATGCTTTCTTTTCAAAATACATGAACTGGTACCAGTTAGAAGCAAAACTCTGAAAGTATGAAAGTACAACTAGAAAGGAGGAAAATGGGCAATGTGTGTGAGTTAGCACTAAATGTATATTCTGTTTCCTTCAATGAGGTATGTGAACAATTTTGCAGTACATAGCTGTGGGAGGAGGAGAAACTCCTGGTGCAAATCTAAGTACAAAACATGGGAGAACTGGGGAGGGCGAGTGAGAGAGAGAGGAGAGGCCTTTTCTAGATCTGGGTTAGATTTGTTGCAGTGTGAGTTTTCACTAAGATTAGGACTTTGCCACAGCCAAATCTAGTCATGATTTTTAGACCTCAAATTTGCAAGAGTTGCCCAGGAGATTCTTCTTTGGTACCTGGGATAAGCTCTTGTACACTTTTAGTTGTGTCTAAATTAAAAAAAGTGTAAATGGAGATGCAAACTTGGATCACAAGAATCGCATCAGCAGGATCTGCTTTGAACTTTCAAGTCTCTCTTTGCCTCTCATATGCATATGTACAGAGTTTCTTGAAGTGTTTCATATCCGAGGTTCTGGTTGATCATTGATCTGATTGGGAAATGTGTAACATTTCCCTTCAGTACAAGCATTTCCTGAAATTCACCAGTTTTAATATACATTTTCCTTTTAACGGGCATCTAGAGTACCCTGCAAAGATCATTTACCTCACGTGTGTTTCTATCCAAGTCACCCATTTCTGTGCTCTGTCTCCTCTTTGCTATCAAGCAAGAAAGCAAGCTGTTTGTATTGCCTTTGAAGGCACCTCATCACCGTTTCCACGCCAGTTTTGGAAAAGTACCTTTCATAATGATGCACATATTCGTGATGTTACCCTACGCAGACCAGTTCTTAAATTTTTCAAACAAGCAAGGCTTCTCATGCTCTCTCCCATGATGTCCTTATGTTCACCTCCTGTCCTCTGTTAACCACAGCAAAGCTATTTCTTTATCCTCCTTTCAAGTAAGCCCTTCCTCTCCTCCTCATGCTGTTCTCCGCCAGGACGACCGAAGGAAGAAACCATCAGCAGGTGGATGCCCGCGCAATGTCTGTGAGGTTCCCGTGTTCCCCGTCCCGTCCCACGACCTCTCTCCGTGTCATTAGGCTGTCAGCTTCCCGCAGCCAGGATCATCCCCAGCTGTGTATTTCCACAGCAGGAGCCGATCCACGCGTGGGACTCGTACAGCACCAGTGCCAACGCAGCTCTTTAGGCCATTTTCGCCCCCTGACTCCCGCCGGCTGCGCACACGTTTGGTAAACGGGGACAACCCATACCGCCGACTAACTTCGCCGGCACACCTGTAGCT
>NW_009647955.1:4317047-4325002 GCF_000708025.1 Charadrius vociferus
GGGGGAAGAGGGGGGGCGGCTGCCGGGAGCCTCCGGTCCGCGGTCTGCGGGCGGTGCGAGCCCGCCGAGGGGCAGCGCGGTGCCGGCCGCGCTCTCCCGGCTCTGAACAAAGAAGCCGCCGGGCTGGGCTGGGGCGGTCCCGGGCGCGGAGGGTTGTTGCGTGCCCGGTGTGTGCATCCTCGGTCCTCCTACCTGGTGCGCTGGGGTCACCGGTGTGTCTGGTCTCCGCTTGCAGATACCCAGCGAGCCCTGCGCCTCCTGGAGGAATACCGCTCCAAGCTGAGCCAGGCGGAGGACCGGCAGCTGCGAAACTCCATAGAGCGTGTCATCAGCATCTTCCAAAGTAACCTTTTCCAGGCTTTGATAGGTAAAGGCTGACTTCTCTCAGTTTGAGCTCACGCCGGTCGGTTCTTGCTTGTGCTGTCACTTGCAGTGTTAAGAAGAAGAGGTATTTTGCCCTTACGTTAGAAGCCATGTGCTCTTTGTCGTTGTGTTTTTGTTTTGCATAGTAACGCACGTGCTGTTACAGATCAACAGTTCACTTGTTCTATGTACTTACTTTATTTGGGGCTTTTGACTGGCCCAAACTGCTTAAAACTGTGGTGCAAGTTTTTCTTCTGTGATGTGCTATTGTAGATTACTTTATGTAGACTGTTTTTCCGCATATCTGTATTCACCTGGACAATTTCTAAGGAGTTTTTTTTTTTTTTTTCCTGGTGAGTCTGTATGTAGCAGGTTAATGAATGAGTTGAAATGGCTTTAGTCTAAGGTAGAATTCAGGCAAACGTTCCTGCTGCAGTACCTCTAAACAGATCACAAAGTATGTAACTGAAGTGCAAAGTTAACTTAAAATAAGTGAGAAGAAACCTCTGATGCTTCAGGGAATGCTACAGTGATCTCTTCTCCTGTATTAGTTGCATATTAAAGTGCAGTGAAAACACTACGAATTCTGAGAGTATTTGTAGTGCTTAACTTAAAAAGTTCCCATAAGTCTTGTTGAATTACTTACATGTAATTTTGAATTTCCTGCATGTCTGTCTGGAAAAAAAAATGAGCATAAATACAACTTGCAAGATGTTGTATTTATTTGGAAACTTCTGCAAGGAAGCAGTGAGATGTGGTTTCTTCTTGATTGATTGTCACTACCTTTATGACAGTCAATGAATGGAATGGTTTTATTAGTTTACCTTCAAGGGTAAAATTTGTAGAGTTCTGCATCCTTGTCTTTTAACAAAGTAACCTGCATCTGAATTGTACTAACAACAATCACTGTAGCTAAATTTGTTATTTGGCTTATTGCATGGCTGGTGTCACACAGGTGTATGTCTTCATAGTACTGCAGTTTCTTTCAATCTATGTTGGGGTGAAAACATAGGGGCGTGCAAAACACAAACATACATTGCTGCATGTAGAATGTTTTCTTCTGGAGCATTTATTTCATCTTCTTATGTAGGTTTTCAGAAGACAGCAATCTTGCTATGTTTTTTTTTTTTATCATGTAAGTTTCAGAAAGGTAGTTGTGAAAATAGGTCAGTTACAGAAAACTTTTACTTACAGGAACTGTGCATTTCTGTTCAATACTCGGTTGATGCCAACCAACTCGGTGATGAAAAGCTAGACATAATCTGTGAGGGACATGTATGAACAGGATTCACTCATTGGTGGATCAGAATGTTGAAATCTTATGTCAGAAGCTCAATGTACAACAGTTGTGCTTTTTATTTTCACCTGGTAAATTTCATTTTCTTGTCCTGGGGGGTGGGGGTGTGTGATTTTGTTTTGTTTTTTTTTTTTTTTTAAACTGTCTTGAAGATCCATGCAGTACTCCCCTTCACTGAATAAGATACTGATCTATTAGCCTTTGATATTCTGACCTGCAAGACATCATTTCTTCTCATATCCGCATACGGATCTTCACTGTTGTAGTAACTTTACACCTAGTAGTAGTAAACTTGAAACAGCAGGCAACCTCATGCCTGTTGGCTTCATTCTGCAAGAGCAAAAAACAGGAATGTGTTGTTGCCTGGGTGGGCTACAAGGCCTGTTTTCTGGTCTCATGAGAAGTTGCAACCATACAATGATAGTTTTTGTCAAGTTCAGTTGATCTGTGTGTGCACATAGGTGCTGTGCTTCTTAGGTGTGTTGCATTAACTTTGCAGCTGGTTCACTGTATGTTTGTTTATTACAGAGTGTATGCATGTGTTCCCAAACTGCCTTCTGTGTTACCACCTTTCAGACAAACAATTTATTCTGTCAACTTGAGTCTCTCTCCTTTAACCTGAACCTTTCTGTGGAAATATGTTGGGGGAGTTCTTGTTTGTGGCAGGTTGCTTCTGGCTATTGTTTTCCTGGAAACATCTTTTTATGGTGTGACTACTGCATGATGGGAGTAAGGAGTGGGGGGATTCCCTGGAAAAGATGATGGCTGGAGGATGGCTGCAGTTACTGGGAAGACTTTTGAGTCTGTTCCTGCCTGTCCTCTTTCCATGAAGATATGGGAGCAGGCTGGATGAAGTATTCAGTTGTACTGCAGGTTCACATTACTTCACGGCAGATTTTTAAGTGTGCCTTTTAGAGGAGTTGTGATGTGTTCCCAACTCAAATAGCCAGTGCTGCTCTGACAGAAAGTTTCAAGCTCGACTACAAAATGATTTCTCATATAGATTCTTGTTCCAGAAAGCACGCTACTTTTAGTTTCTGTTTTCTTTTTATTTTTTTCATGTAATACTAAAAAAGAAAAAAAACTTTCTCCGTTTATTTTCTGCCAAGTTACTGCACTATATCCAAGACCTGCCTGTCCATGATAGGTGAGAATGTTTGTGAGGGCTGCAGTCGGGAACTGCTGTCAACTTCGCCTATCTTTTTTAGTATAATTTTTAACTTGGCAATCAAATGCAGTTCTTTCAAGCAAAAAATAGACATTATTTATGCACAGAATTTTATCTTTAGGTTTATAATGGGGGAAACTTTCCTAAAAACTACACATTTTATCGATGTTTTGTATATTTAGATACAAATGAAGGAATTAAAGGTTTTGGGGTTTTTTGGGTGAATTTTCATTTGGATGCTGAACAATAAACGGTATTATCTTCTCATTTAAGCCTTTTTTTTTTATGCTGTCTTCTCCTTTTAATTCTATCAATAAAACCTTAGTTCAGCAATCTACAAACTTGACCTGGTTCTTAAATATACAATTATGGCTTTAAATGTTTTGAATTAGAGCGGTAGGTAGTCAGTGTGAACAACCAGTATTATGAAATTAACATTATCGCAACGGTATTATATTTTAAGTGAAATAACTGTAAGAACTTCACAGTAGTAACAAAATTGGTAACCAAATGTGACCTCCTTAAAAAAGTCTGTGAAAAAGCCTATTTTTATTATTTTCTATGTCTTCTGCACTGTGGTATTTCCCATTGCCATTGCTTCAACCAGACAAGTGTAGTGACGTTTATTACTTTAATTAAATGGATACCAATGACCTGTAATTAAAATCAGCTTGAGAATAGTGTCAGTTTTAAGTAAATTTCCTACTGTACAGACTCAGAATTGTTTGGTATCTTTTCTAGCTTGTGATTTCTTGGTTGTAGTTAAACGAGCTTGTTATTGAAAGTCTGATGATTGGTAAGGTAAGTTTATTAAGAGACCAAAGTGAGGTATCTCCTTATGGAGGCATGGGATAGACTTAATTTCACTTTGGTAAAGAATTTGATATTTATCTTCAAATAGTGAGGTAATAATTCTGCAGATAAATTCTGCTTCTAATTTAGGTGCTTTTCTACCTTCTTGAGAAGGTACAGATTCTTGTAAGGGTACAGATATATGGTGTATTTGTCTTTTTGAAAATAGGAGGAATGCTCGCATGCAGAAGTTTAACACTTCTGAGGAGAAAACATGTGAAGCAGACTTCTGTTTATATACAGAATCTTTGTGTGTAATAAAGTCTGTTTTTAATGGGTTGTGTGCTGCAGTTGATCATATTAAAATAGTTTTCTAAAATAAAAATATTGCTAGTTACAGCTAGAAACATGAAGTGGTTTACTACTTAAAAAATGCTCCTTTTCCTGACAATAACTAACTCCATTTGCACAGGTGTCAGAAAAAGACAATTCTAAAAGAGTCTGTACATACCCTGACAATGGAGTTGGCTGTACTGCCTTAAGTGTTTTTTTCTATATATTATTTTACAGCTACGCCCATAAAGACTTTTGGGTATAAAATGGCAAATTTGACTAGGGGAAGTTGAATGTGTTGAATTTCATATGTGTAAGCAGTCTAATTTATTTCACTTGGAGTCCTTTTGCATGAAGATTCTGCCTCAGGAATTGTGCTTACGCGATGGCTATTCCTAACACTAAATATCCAGTGTGGGAAATTTCGAAGAAAAAAAATCGTAGTGGTTTTGGTAATCCTTACTGAATCAAAGAACAGCTCTCCCCTGGGAATCATTAAGGTATTTTAACCATAGTTTGGATTCATGAGCTCTGTGAATTGGACAGAATATATTAAAAATCCTGTTACTATGTTTTTATACGCCAGAGAAAGAATTCCTGTCTCTGATATTTTTGTGAAATTGATAGTTGCATTAAGGTAAACTCTTGTTCAGGTTTATCAATGGCCTGACCAGGGCTGAAACTTACAGGAATATAAAACATACTCTGCATCTTTCTTAACTCTGTCCACACTGGCTTTCTAAACCGAGTTAAGGGAACAACCGTAGATTTTGGACTGAAGTAGACTGGATTGTGTCAGGACTCATCAAAGTTAGTACCCTTCAGAGTGGATTGACCAAGTTTCTGCTAGATGCCATGTGGCCCCAGCTCTCTGAGCTGCATGTGGCATCTCTGTAGACATTCTTGCTCTTTTAGCTCCCTCTTAATTATCCGGAGTGGAAATATTTTCTGTATTTGCTGACTAAATTAAAATCAAACACAGTTAAAGCAGCAGCTTTTCTTTATAACCGAAACCAAAAGTGCTTGCTGTTGGGCAATCTGCAGTATCAGCTTTTGTTTCAGTGATATAGTTAGTTAATAGAGCATATGGCATGATGACACAGTTAACTTTTTAAATCAGCTCAGGCCTCAGAGAATTTCAGTTGTGGGTATGTGTAACGGTGTAAGACTGCTCTTCGGTTAACTTGAGGAAGGCTACTTTGTGAACTGCTTGCCATTTGCCAAATGTTAATTTCAGACTCAAAATTAAATTACTCTTTCATTTGCTCTTATTTGAGGCTGAAACATCCATGGATATAATTCTTGCAACTTTGAGGTGTTTGTCTGCTTTTTGGACAAGTTTCCAAAGGATATACTGTGGTTATGCTTACTATGGTCTCTTTCTGAAACTTCTGCAAAAGTTGGTCAGTTTCAGAGAGATTTGACCTAAGGTTGTGTCTTCAAAGGTAGTTAGTTACTTGATCATTTTCATGTATTTCTCTTTTTCCAGATGGAGGGAGGATAAAACATTTTTGTTGGTGTCCAGATGGTTGGAGTGTTAACTCAGTCATTGTTAGGATGCTTTCTGCCATGTAGTTTGTCGTTGCTTCAGAATGCCCTATTTTTTGGAAGAACTTCGTATCTTCCTCTTCAAGGAACCTAATAATGCGTGAAACAGTCTCATTGCTACTTCTTTTTAAAGAACTTCTTGTTGTTTTGCATGTATGTAATGCAGTTCGATAGAGTAGAAAGTTTTGGGGTGGTTGTATGCTTGCTTTTTTAAGTGTTTTCCATGCTGTATTATGGGTGTGTGTGACAGTGCAATGCATTGAATTTTTGGGATTAGGTGCTGCTTTTGGCAGCCTAAAATAGCAAGTAAGACTAGCGTAAGTTGAGTAGCTACTGGTATGCAGAGAAATAGTATTGTGGCAAAAGATTATCCCTGTGGTTGTTAAACTGACTGTGTATTCAGTGTTGAATAGCTGCACTGTAGGATTTATCAATTACAGTATTATTCTCTTCACAGGGTTACCATTAAAAGGGGATATTGACAAGATAACTGTCAATAAATCTGCTGTTCACCCAGGGGCTGAAAAGAAAGTTGAAGTTGGGAATAACTGGTCTAGTTTCCAGGTTCTGGGGAAGTTTATCTTCTTTCCTGTGTTCTTGCTTCGCCTTCTTTCCTGTGTTCTTTTCACCTGCATTCCCTAGTTATGATGCCCGTCTCCTGCCATGCTGCTGTGTACCTGGCTTTGTTCCTAATCTCTCTCAACATTTGCTTCAGTGCTTGGGTACAGTGTAGAGGAAGGGTCTTAATCTTAGACCTGCTTCCATGGTGATTCCAGCAGCAAGGGCAGAACATCTTGTTCAGTGTGGTCTGTGTTTTGAGGGATGGTACTTGTTTTGGTGCAGGTGGAATGAATCTTCAAAGAAACTGAACTCTAGCAGCTGACTAGTAGTCTCCTTGCACAGATGGCTTCCTGAGTTATAACTAGGCCAAATTTGCAAGAATGTTAAGAGACTACAGAAGGTGTAGGGCTGACACTAGAATAACCTTGTTAGCTTCATGTTCATTCCCCAAATTAGGGGAGACTCTAGAGCTTTTGGGCTTTTATAGGAATCTTGTCATATGCAAATACCTTCCGACCCATGTCCTCAAAAAAAGCTGAGTTATTTTAGCTTGAAATTAAAAGGTCAGTCTAAGACAGAGGTGAAGTGAGGAAAACTTGTGGAGAAATTGTAAAAGCATTGCAAATTTAAGTCCTGTTTTCAGAAACTTGGGTTAGAATTTGGCTGCAGGAAGTGTACAAGTGTTACTGCTGGTGAAAATGCTAGTATGTGGTGCCACCCATCCTTGTGTTGCCACCAATGTCAGATAATTACCTTGGAGTCTATGAGCGTACTGTTGGTAGGAGAAACCAACGCTTATGCTGTCTCCTTTAAGGAAAGCTATGCACCTGAATGAAAGCTCAACTTGGAGGGTTAAGTGAACTCATCCCAAAAAACAGTTTGAATTTTTTTTTTTTTATGCATTCCTCTGGTGAGGAACCTCCTCAGTCCTGTACTGGCCCTATTTAGGGGACATCCTACATATAAGACTTACTAGAAAGAATTTCTTTGTCCCTGACAGGTTTTTGTTACCACTAAAGACAATAGTAAATAGATCCTTTTAAGAAAAAAAAAAGTACATTGTTACACTGGCTGCTGATTTGCTACTGGGGTTGAGATAGTTGGGGAAGGTGGATAACTGGGAGTTCATTTTTAGTTTGTTTTTTTTATGCTTAGATTGATGACCAAGTATGCATGAGGTTTTATAAATGGAAAAAAGTTTGGATAGCAGAAGATTGTTGTGCCAGTTTTTAGCCTGTGTGGTGACAAGTTTAATTTTTTTTTTTTAAGTTTTTTCTACCTTTGTTCTGAAGACCCTGTGGGTTTCTGAAGGAAAATTGGAAAGAGACCATGTGGAGATACAGTGAAAGAGTGACTAGTAAGCAAAGATGAAAATATGAATGAACAGTTTGGAAAGTGTAAGTGGCCAGGCTGGCAAGGAGTTGAACGTGTCTGACTGTAAAAAGCAGCCAGAGGAATAAAAGCAAACAACTAGATCCAAGGTTAGATGAGGGCAGTTTCAGTTGAGTGCAAATTAAGGAGCATTTGTGTTCCAAGTGGAAAATAGCGTCTCCTGGGGTTTGAGTTAAGCAAAGAAGTGCGTGCAGAAGTGAGGTTTAAAGGATAAGGTGCAGGTGAGGATGAGTAGTTGGATGCTGCAGCTCATTGCAAAGGATCTTATAGCACTGAACACGTGTGGTGAGAAAGTTGCACTGCAACTTGCAACTTTTTAAAAATAAAAGTGTTGGTTGTGCAAAGTAGTTGGTTTAGGTTGTTAAAGAAGGGAAAAAACAAAACAAAACAAAATGGAAAAGAAACCCCAAACCTACCCTGAAGGGGATTTGTGATGAGGCTGGTTTTCACTTTTCCTAGTATGAATACAAACATGTATTTTGGCTGGATCCTCCCCCCCCC
>NW_009647955.1:4325017-4353591 GCF_000708025.1 Charadrius vociferus
TGTTTGTTGGTGATATCTTCCCCCCCCCCCCCCCCATGACACAACACAACCAATGAATACACAATGAGAATACTTAGTTGATTCTGGTCATTGGCTTGGTAGGTAGATATGAAGCTTTTCTTTGGTTTTGTACATTCTTGTTGGTTGCTAATCATATACTTTTCAAGTCTTGCTTTACTTGTATTAGATGGATATCCTTCACTTGATATAGCAGGTGGAGTAAGCATGCAGGATTGAGAATTCATTAGAATTAGCAGGAGTTGCTTTACAACTGAAGATTGAAAGTCTGTAACGTTGGCAGACTCTTCTGCCTGTTCTGACAGAGACTCTACCTAACGTTTTGTCTATACATTCATTATGTAGGGCTGCTAAGAATTTGGCAGATGCCATACATCTCAAATTGCCCTGAACTGCAATAACATGTTGACCTTTGTTTTCCGTTCTAGTAGTTTTAAGACTTAAGTTTTCAGTACTTCAGGTGCTTTGGCAGGAAGCCCTAAGAAAAAGATGTCTTTACCACCCCCTCCACCACCCCACCCCCATTAGAATTAAAGTACTTGGTTTGTAATGGGATGGTGCCTCTTCCTGGACAATATACAGGTAGTCAAATTCTTAACAGATGTGTGTGTTTATGAAGTTACCTATATTTGAAAAGACCCCAGGCATTTGCATGTGCTGTATTTGGATGAGTGAATGTCTGAGAAGAGGCAGACCAATGAGAGAAGACAAAGGAATTGCTCACATGGGTGGATCTTCAAGTGAAATACTAAACTGAAATAAGTCAATTTCTGAAAGAATTCATAAGCTCCTTGGTTGCTTGCAAGCCTGAGGGGAGCATGGTTGCACTGAAAGGTTCTCCTGAACAAAGCTGGTATTGAAATGCTTTGTGCTGCAAAGTCTGTATGTTGATGCAAATGTATTTAGTGTTTTTCTGACCTGCTGACTTTGACTGAAATGGGTTTGTTCTGCTGTTGAGCATCTATCAGAAAGGAATACCTCATCAATGTCAGTGCAGAATTAACTGTACAACTGGAGCACGTAAATCCTGGCCATGCTGCTGTGCAGAGGGACCTCAATGGGCTGGAGAAATGGGCTGACAGGAACCTCATGGAGTTCAACAAGAAGTGCAAAGTCTGGGGAGGAACAATCCCATGTACCAATATATGATGTTTGCTACCCAGCTGGAAAGCAGTTTTGTGAAAAAGGACCTGAGGTCCTGGTGGACACCAAGTTGAACATGAGTAAGCAGTGTGCCCTTGAAACAAAGGTGATGAATAGTGTCCTGGGCTGCATTAGACTGACAAAGTATTGCCAGCAGGTTGAGGGAGGTGACCCTTCCTTCCCCTTTGTGTTTTAGAATGCAAAATATGAATTTAAAGCTCATAAAAAATGAGCAAACAGAAAACAAACATGAACTTTCTAAATTAATTCTTGCTCATGCATAAAGCTGTTAAATACATTAAAACTGAAAATATTCAAATGCACAGCATATACAAATGTGGTTATTAACTTTGTGTATATTGTGATAGCAGTTTGCAACTTTGTGTAGTGTATAGTGCAAGGACAACAGTGCACTGTTTTACATGCACAGTGTCCAGTGCAACCTGTTGAAGTAAATGTGTCAGTGTTTTAGTCCTTGAAATGTTAAGCTTGTGTGGAATTTCCTGGCATTTATTTAAGAAAAAACACCTATAACCCACAAATGGTCAAGATGCTTAAAGCATAAAAATGCAAAACCTAAAAACAGTAGGTTACTGTGATCATCAAAGGACTGCTTTTATTTTTTTTTTTTAAAGTTTTAATAAGTAGTAAATGCCAATGTAATTTTAGTGAGTCCCTCTATACCATAACATTAAAAGTCCTATATCATAATCACAGAATAGTCAGGGTTGGAAGAGACCTCTGAAGATCATCTGGTCCAAACCCCTTTAGAAACTTAAAGAACATCACCATGTAAAAAATTAGTGAGTTGCTCAGTACTTCTTAGAAAGCCAAAACACTTCAAAATATGGGCAGGGAAGCACAGGGAATGGGAGACCGAGTGGTACAGGGAATCCTTCCCATGGAGATGTACAGTGTTGATGACTTCTTTCTCCTCACTGTTGTGTTTTCTTGAGCCTATTTGCTAACATACTTCTGTGCTTCATTCTTTCTTCATTACTTTGCAGTTCCATGTTACATTTGAATTTCTTGTGTATACGGTGTGTTTTATGCTGGACGCTTGTTTTTTTTTTTTTTTTCCTGTTATCCCCCAAACTGTTTTTGCCCAGTTTTCAAGGTTGGTTTCCTTTGACCAGTAATTAGCAGTTGATGAGTTGTTCATAGCCTTGAGGCCTCTGGTATCATCCTGTGCCTTTTATTTTCAAGGCCTCTACTGTCATTCTGTGCTTGTGCTCCCCTATGCTGCTTTTTATTCTGGGGTCAGAGGTGGTTCATACCTTACAGTATAACTACTTGTTATTGGTATCTGGTAGTTACAGAAATATACACACACACACTTTTACTTGTATATGCACTCTGTGTGTGTGCATGTACTTATGTATAGGTTTTACTTAGCTTTGGACAATTGTGTGATGTAACACCTATTGGTTTTTACATATTTACATATAATATATATGAAATACATATAACATATTTATGTGAAAATGTATGTATTTAAATCTAATTTATTTATGTATAAGTTGTGTGTATTTTATATATAAATATTTATAAGAATAGATGTTACATAACAAAATTGTCCAAAGCTAAGTAAAAGCTATACAAATTAGATAAGTCATTTGGTCTTTAGATAATTGCTGTTAGAGTTGGACAAGCTAAAACAGAGCTCCACGCAGGCTGAGACAAGTCTGCAGGCCTGGTTATTAGCTTAGTGTGAGGCCCATGGCCCTTTAGAAGCAATGCCGACACCTTGTTTATGGGGTTACGCTGTTCTCTTAAAAAAATGCAATTACGGGTATCCCATCTTTGACTTGCAAAGTTAGTTATCAAAAGGTTCATGTGTAAGCGAATGTGGAGAATAATTCTGCTCAGTTTTATTTTACTAGCTGACTATACTAAAATTACGTATTCCTTTCCGCAGGAAAGGTGTATGTGGAGAGCTTGGCTTGACAATGAGATTTTTAGAACACGTACTGATCTTAAGTTATCCTGATTGCAAGTATACTCTCTGAATATAGAGCAAAAAGTATCAGACACTCCACATACCAGTAGAAATGGCAAGCAGAGGCCTTATGTCTGATTTCTAAGGAGCAGGGAAGAAATCTATCTGAAGGGATGGGTGTCATGTTGCTGGCTGGAATCCTTGTCCTCAGAGGCAGATCCTCTAGGCAGAATTGATGTAGGCTCTTGAACTGCCATCAAATATACTTAATTTAGGAGATGTTATAAGAATCTGTTTGCTTCTGCAGTTGTGCTGCTTTTAATTACTGTGTTTTTTTTTTTTTAATGAACCAGGGACGCCTTTGTGAAGTTGATTTGGATTTCAGTTTATATTTGGTAGATAACTTTTTCTTGTTTGCTTTAAGAGCGAGAATGTTTAGCTTCTAATGTATCACATTACTGGTGAATGAGCCTGTTCAAAGAACAAAACTAAGATGAGTGGAGAATATGAGAAGGGGAAAGAGAATAATACACCAGCAAACTGCTTGTAGGTGGTCAATTTCTACTGTTATGAATACTGGAAAAAATACTCTGTGTGTCACCACTGCTTAGCTTTTCATATTACTAATAAATTGAGAAAAATAATTTTCATTTTCATGTCTTGAGCCCTCCTTTTCAGAACTGGTGGTCTGTCACTTGCTTTGTACAGACTTTTATTCTTGTTGCCATCAAACATATTGCTGATTTGGCTACTTAATATGGCTTTACTTGTAAGATGACATGATTCCAGGATGATTTTCTGTGTTGCCTACCATTCATTGCTTTTTGTCAGTTTCCTGAAACCTTGTGCTCCGATTTTTATTTTTTTTTTTAAGTGTCAGTCAACTGTTCTTTTAATGTTCTCCATCTAGTTAGAAATGTCCCGGTCTACATTTTCTTTTACTGTTGTGTGATACCTGATTTGAATTATTTTTCTGTAACTTAGTTTGAGATATAATCTATCTTGGAATTAATATGGGAGAAAAGGGCTGGGACATGAAAAGAGCACATCTAGCTTGAAGAGGGAATTTAACAATAAAATAAAGAAAAAAATTAGTATTTTACTATCTGCTATTTGTAAGAATTAGGAAAACTTTTCATATGCTAATAATGCATCTGCAGATAGTTATGGCTTCAGTAGATATTTAAGTATGTTCAAGCGATGAAATATTTTTGTGAGCTAATACATAGCAGTAGACCAGCAGAAGAAAATCTTTAGGTTAGATTTAGTATGGCCTGAGTTTCTGGCTTTAAAACATGTAAACGTCCAGCACTCATTCCTTGTGTACCTCATGCATTCAGGGTGTATAGACTGCTTGCCTATACTCCTGAGTACCTAATGTCTGCATTCTGAACAGTAAAAATATAAATAAATGTGGTGGGTTTTTTTTTCTATTAAAAAAAGGTAGATGTTATCACATAGTCACCAGGTTCCTAGAAACATTTTGTGGGTTTGGAGCAAGTTCAGGATAAACAGAAACTAATCCCCATATTAAGTGGTGTATATATTTTTGATGTCTTTCAGTGGTAAGTCTGTTATGGCGCCTTTCATACTTTGTAGAGAAGCGGAGAAGGTATATGGGAAATAACGTGCTTTTTGAAACAGGTTATTCTTCAGTATGAATAAATGGCTACCTCCGCTGGTGGGGACCTAAAAGAATAGTAGCAGAATTGAGAATCAGTGCCCTAGATTTCTGTTGCAAAACAGTTGCACAAATAACCCCTTCCCATAAATAATGTAATAATCTTCTTGGCTTGGTTGCTGTGGATTGCAGCTATAGAATCAACTTAAACCACTGCCTATTTTAATATATAAAGTACTCTGTATTGGGAGGGGGGAATCTTTACTTGGTGTGCTTGATTGATGTATTAATGTTAATGCAGCTACAAGACAAATTTGCAACTGAGGGAGCTAATGTGAAAGATAGGTTTAAAAGCATTTTGTATCTCTTAGGCTGCTTCGCTCCTGTATATCTAGGTCACTTCTGCAACCCTCACTGCTATTTCTTCCAATCAGCAGCGCTAAGAGCAAGTATAACTTTAAAAATTAATGCAAGCAGTTGGTAGGAATTTGACTCTTGCTCAGAGAAAAGATACAAATGGAAATTGAGAATTGCAGTTTTCTGAACTGGTAGAGAGTGGGAGTGCAATGTCTATATAAAAAAATCTAAGACTGGAACACCAGCAACAGTAAGACTTCTCTTATTTACGTGGTCTTTCTTTTGTGGTCCGTCTTTATAAAAGCATTGGTTATTGTGCCTCTGTTACTGACTCTGGGCAGCTGCTGAAAAGCTACAAGATTCAGCAGATGAGAGTCCTTCTTATTCATGGCTGGGTCTTGTTTACTTCTCGGGCTCACCGTGTCTGTATGTTTTATCTTCTGTGAAGTTGGTTTAATTAAAAACATGCGTTTACAACTCCTGTTTAGCAGATCTTTACTTTAAAGAAGAGACTAAAAGCTTTACAAGACACTGTTTGCACTTCCCTTAGCCTATACCTTTTCAGATTATTTTTTTTTTATGTGAGAGTTTACAGATGTCATTACAGTTGTGGTAGCAAGTTTCATGTGCTTATACTTACATAGAAACATGTCTGATGCTTCTTTAGATTGTTATTTTTATTGGTGCTTTGTGTAGTTGATAGGATGTCAATAAAACTAATGCAGTCAGATTATTGTTCCACAGAAGTTTCCAATTGAGTCTTCAGGGTTACAGGAAAAGCTGTTTATTAGTTCATAAGTATGAGTTGTAGTTCATACTGTTAAAGTTTCATTCTATTTCTGTTACTTAAACTGCAAAAGCAGATGATGACCCATCCTGATCAATCTCCTTTTGCCTAACTTCTTGCAACTTCTCTCTCTTGCTGATTTCATCAGTATACTTCTATTTCTGTGGTCGTGTAATGAAAACATATACCACAAAAAAGACCTAATATTGTCCTTGAGCACTATATTTCAGATTACCAAAGGCTACATTAGCTGAAATTACATATACCATAACTTGAAACATAGACACCCATCCATTCCACTATTCCACTGCAGTTATTCAATATGTTTCTGCTGCAGACCATGGTTCTGGGGTTGGTGGCAGAAGCCCAAAGTGGGGACACATAGGCCCTCAGAAATGGGGCATAGAGACTGAGTTGTACATCCTGTGGGAAAGGTTCATGTGATCTTGGTGATAAAGCTTCATCTGTAGTAGGTAGATGAAGTAGTAGGTATCTAATTTGTTTTGTAAGAGGAAGATGTTGTAAAGATCAGAAATAGTAAGTATAAAGCTTAACTTCTCAAATTTTTCACATCTTTAGATATTCAAGAATTTTATGAAGTGACCTTATTGGACAATCCAAAATGCATTGACCACTCTCAGCCATCTGAACCAATACAGCCTGTGAATACCTGGGACTTCTCCAGCCTTCCAAGCACAACAGTGACATCAGAAACACTGCCAAGCAGCCTTAGCCCAAGTGTAGAGGTATGATATAGAAATCTCTGTTCTGTTTTTCTTGTTGAGACTATTAGCTCAACATTGTTCTCTACGTTTCCTTCATTTTATAAAATATTTATTTCCATAGAAAACCTACATTATTAAGATCAATAGTCATAGGGGATTTAATTATTGAAATGTTTAATAACAGATGCGTGCATTTTGCTTAGTCAAAAATTTATAAACTTGTTTTTCAAATGCACCATTAAGTGACCATTAAATTGGATTTATGCTCTGAATTTGGAGCCTCGCTGACAGGCTTAGCATGCTTATACTCATCCATACTGATGACTCTTCAGTCATTACTTTGTTAATAATTTGGGAAATCTGAAGCTGTATCTTTCTGATAGTAAACTTCAGTCTGTTCATAAAAAATTCTCTGCTACTTATACAACCGTGTTCTGGAAGAACTTTTTTTTTTTTTGAAAACTACATGAATCCAGTTGTTAGTGAGTGGTGAGAAAACTGAGCAGGGAAATGCACATTGATGTATAGTTTCACTAAATAAGTATCTTCCTGCCCAAGGTAAAGTTGTAATGTTGCTTGATTTTTTTTTTTTTTTTTTTTTTTTTTTTTTTTTTGCATCAGAGCTATTATTTATCCCCAAAGAGGTGAACTTTGTTTCAAGTGTGCCCTCAATACTGACAGCATTGTAAAAGGTGTGTGAACTTTTCAGTAATAACTGAAGGCAGCGTGCTGTGATGGACCCATTTTTATGAAGTGATCCTGGAGCTCAGGAAGAGCACTGGGAGAGACCAGCCAAAGGACTAGTGCTGCAGCCTGCTGGGAAGCTTGGAGGCTTGTACTACCCAGCAAGATAAAGTAGTGTCTTAGTGAGTGACCTCTATCAGATGCTGTTTGGACTGTGTAAGAAAGTCCACTTAGCTGCAGAACATAAGCAATGGTGTGGTGTGCTACGAAGTTTGTGCAGTTAAAAAAAAAAAAGTGCTTGTGCTTATTGTAGCTTTTCTGAAATTTGTCATAGTGTGTCAGAAATACCTTCAGGAAACTATAGAGGAAATTAAAGATTTGTGTTGTGTTTCTAAATTTTACATAAAGATGCATATGAACCTGTAATTTAATTATGAAGCTGCATCTTTAGTTTTTATTCTCACGTGCTAGTAGACTGCCAGTAAAACAAGGACTTGTCTGTGACCCTGCAGCAATGACAGCAGGCGCATTATCATGGCAAGATCACTAATGTGTTGAAAGGAAGAATGGCCTAATTTGGGAATTCTCACCATAGACATAAGTGTATGTTCTCAGCTGAACTGTTTGCTAGATAATGCAACTCTTCTCCGGTACAGTCTGGGGGTCATGGCATGTAGCGTTACTGAACAGAACCTGATATAGTGTGGGTTACTTTGTTGGTTTTCTAAGTGGCCCAGATTTGAACACTTACGACAAAGCCAGCTGTCTTCCTTCAGATTTTTAGTCTCGAGTATCATGTGAGAGTCAGACAGTTGTTTGACCTTCAGTATATGAAGGCCACATCTTACATTTACTACCAGTATTTAAAAGCATAGTTGCATATATTGGTATTGATGCTAGTTTATGTGAAACTGAAACAAAACTTCTCACTGTCTCTGTCACCTACAGTAAATGTTACCTTGTATTTCATTAGTTAGAATGCTGCTTCCACATTATAGTTGTAAAGGTGTTTAATTTTGAAGAGTGGTAGTTCAGTGTTAGCTTTGTTTGCTTTTCCTAGTATAACTGAATGTCTTAGTTTAGCTTTCAAATATCTATGAAAATTTTTACAGGAAACATATAATCTCGTGCATATTAATGGCCTTAGTTCATTCTTCTTCAGTTTTTTTTTCTTCATATACCTGTAAGGCAAATACCTTTCCCTCAATAATTTGAAATTTAATTAAAATTATGAGGAGAAAGTGTTATATATTGCCAGTTTATATTCCACATACTTGCTGTGTAGTACACAAAAATGAATGTTTTTGTCCCGTAAAACTTGATGCATTTTGGTTTCAATAATGTGCTTCTTTTTTAGGTGCTTAGGGTCTTTTCTTTAATATTTGGTTTTAATGAACCCAAGAGCATAATGATTGTGGTACAGCATGTGTTTAATCTAATGGTTTGTTTTGCTTGCTGATACTTACTAGGGATTGGAGGAAACTTCAGTTTAGTGTATCTGATTTTGTTCATAGACAGCTTTTTTTTAACAGAAACTGGCACTTCTTAGAATTCCAAGGCTGATGCCCAATTCAGTATTAGTTCACTTACCAGATATAAGCAGATTGGCATACCAGATGCACTTTGAGATTATTTTAGCTCTGTTCTATTGCTTGTCAGGCTGGTAGGAGTGTAGGTGATAAGAATGGGTCAGTTTTTGTCCTTGCTTGCAAATTGTTAGCCTAGGAAGTAATATCATTCAACCCTGTTTCTTTTACCTTAATGATATATTTTGCTGTAGTTACTCTGGGCAAAATAAGTATTCTTCCAGCTGACCCTTTGATGGTATATGTGAGAGTTGCTTGAGAGTGGGAATATAATGCTCCCCTAAAGTGATTAAGGATTGTATTACAAGAACTTTCTACACAGCTGACTTTGGGAATGACTTTTTAGCAATGTGTGCTTGTGTATATACATAGAATAGGGGTATACAAGCTTAGGTTGCCTGAGGACTTTTATTTGGATATAGCCTAGTTCTGCTTTTGCCTTCCTACTTCTGGATCAAAAGACTGGAGTTTGTAATCCCCATAGGTATTGTATCAGGGAAAGTTAGAGCTATAGATTGCAGTTTTCCTGTTCACAGCAATCTGTTTTCTTTTGCATTCTTTATTCTTCCTGGAACCTTATTTGACAGTTTTATTTGTTTTAATCTCCAGTACAGAAAGATAAGGGGGGGGCGGAGGAAAAAAAAAAAAGAGATTCAAGACAGTGATAAGCAGGAAAGGAATGTTAATCCTTTCAGTACTAGGGACTAACAAAAAAAAAAAGATTCCATTTGAAAAGGTCGGAAGGTGCATACCTTTTTCTTATGTGCATTAAATACTGAGTTTTAGGTGTGCATTGGCAAAACAGCTAACAAATGTAAAACAAGATCTCGTAATGCTATCGTGTGAGAAGTGTGTGTGGACGAGGGAGCAGTCTTTTGAGTTTGTTTGCTGTGATCTGTAGTGCCATCTGTAGGTGGGACAGTTTGTTTGGGAAATACGTGGTGAAACTTGAATCATCGGTAGAAATCTCCTTTGACCTAATTGAGCAGTGTATTGCTAAGGAAATAGTTGTCTTGTGCCAGTCTCTTTCTTTTTTTTTTTTTTAAAATCTGTAGGGTATGTTTTGATATTGTGATCATTTTAATTGAAGCTAAAGAGCAAACACTTCAAGTTTTCAGATTTAAACATAGCCACAATAATTTCATTTTAGATGTTGAAAAAACCCACACTGAACACTGTCAGAAAAGAAATGTTTTGTCACAGGAGGTGGAACTCGATCTAGAGTGTCCTACTCTTTCTTACAGTTGGGCTAACAGATCTCTGTAGTTAGTGACTAATGGTGGCTGAAGTACTTTAGTCTGATCTGTGGTTTCTCCATTTATCTGCACATGCTTATGTGTTTAGTGTCTGGCATGTAGGGAGACAGTCTGGCTCACTGTCTTCTAAGGACTTTTGCCAAGTTCTTTTAATAAAAAGAAAGCAAATGAGGAAGTAAGGAAAATAGCTGAAGTCACAGATGTGTCAGCTAAATTTGATGCCAAGGCAGGTTCAGGCTCACCTGTGAGGTCGATCAGATTGCAAAGGGTTTCAACCAGCTGAACCTTGAAAACCTCCAAGGATGGGAACTGTGAAACCTTTCTGGCCGATCTGTTCCAATGCTTGACTAACCTCATGGTGAAAATGCTTTTCCTTATTTCTGATTGAAATCTCCTTTTCAATTTATTGTGGTTTCTCACGTCTTTCCATCCTGCAACATGGACTTGGCTCTGTCTTCTGGGTAACCTCATTGTAGGTACTGGAAGGCTGCTTTTAGGTTCCACTGAACTTTTTTCTCACAGCTAAAATAGGCCCCTTTGCCCCTGGCAAGTCTTCCAACCCCACCACCATCTTGATGGCCTTCTGCAGAACTTGCTCCAGGTTATCAATATCCCTGTCATATTGGGGGATCCAAAATGGCATGCAGTATTCCAGATGCCTAATTAGAAGTGCCAAGCAAAGCAGAATAATAGTTTTGCTTGATACCACTGACTGTTTCTGCTAATGCATCTCCTGTTAGCCTCCTCTGCTATTAAGACATGCTGCAGGTTCATGTTTGGTTTGTTCAATATCTGTAAAAAGACAAATAATAGTCAACATAAGTACTTTGAAAAGGTATAGATTTAAGCTAATCTAATTTTAATCTAGAATATGGGAACTGGTTTTGTTTACAAAGCAAGTGGTAATGTCTTTTTAAACTCTAAGATTTTGATAGTTTTGTGTAACTTCCTAATAATAAGAGCTGACATAATCTAGATGAAACTATACATCCAAAGTTCTTTCTAGGGGAATAAAAAACCTGTTTAATCAGTAGCAGTTTGTATTCAAAATGGAATGGTGCATCAAGCAGTTAATTGGGATCTTAGAGGAAATCTCAGAAAGAGATACTTGCATATGTAGAGCGCATTATTAAAGTGGCAGGATACTCTAGTTCTGTTTTTCTGGTTCTAAATTTTGTTGACTGCAATATCCTCACCTGGCCTTTACAAATGCAGTCAGTTGTACCTGTTGTAGTAACAAGCTGTTCCTGGGAAAATCCCAGACCTATTGCATTGTCCTCAAATACCTTCTTTGCTGTAATATTTTTATAAAGATACAGTACTGGCTAGCTTGATCACAGCTATGTCTGATTGTTGTACTCCCTGTTATCATACTGTTCCTTTATGCTTATATCCGTGCTTGTGTATTGCCCATTACTTATCAGCTCATTTTCTGCAGAAATGATGTGCTTGTTTTATTTGAGCACCTAATAGCGCATAGTCTTGCATCACTCAGGAGCCTCGCTGTCTTCTCTCTGTTAACTTGACAGTGGGGAAATTATATTTGGCTTGTGATGTATTTTGCCTTCAATTCTTGAAATCCAGGATGTTTGTACAAATAAAGAATGAAAGTCTTGAACCAAAGCTAAAAAAGTCTTCCAGAGGCAGCCTTCTAGTCAAACTGAATGTAAAAGCAAACAAACCAACCCTCCATTCTCAGTTCAGGATGCATACACAAGCAATAAAAATCTGTTATTTCTAAAAACTTACATTTCTTAACTCGGAAGTAAAAAGAGAACTTACAAAAAAGTTATGTAAACTTGGTAACAATTATGTTTTTGGTTTTTTTTAAACTTGTAATAATTACATCTTGCAGACAGGTTCAAAGGTAGCTAGATAAATTAGGTTACAGCATCTTACAATTTTAATGCTTTCTTTACTAAGGGAGCTGAGAAAATACTTGCAGTGATGATCGCGCTTGATCTTTCCTGAGTCTTTGAAATGTTTCCTCAAATATGCTGAGGTTGGGCAATTGACATACCCTTGCAAAGCTGAGCTGAGCCTGCTTCTCTGGTTGCACCTGTGACAGCTGTGTGTGTTATGCAGGTTTTCTCATAGAACCTGAGAGCAAATTAGCATTTCAATAACCATATGCACTTTTAAACTTGTGGATAGATGAAGAAATTGTTTATCTGCAAAATCGCTATTTTCCAAAGCACAGTTTTCATTTGCATGATTTATTTCTATGTATGGTTTACTTGTGCATGAGTTTTCCTTTATTTAGTTATCTGGTGACTTTGTAGATAGAATCTCTCACATTGGAAAAAGAATAAGCCTGTGAAGGTGCAAAAAGTGACTGCCAAACATAACCTGAAAGAATTGATAGATAATTTGAGGCAAGAAAAAACAAATCTTTCCTTTGTGTTTCTCACATGAGAGTCATCCTTTGGCTCTTAATATTAATGCCACAAATATTGGTGAATGAAAATGCACTTTTTTGCTGCTGGCCAAACAGTGTGGAATGCTTGTTCCTGATTGTTACTGAGATCACTTGGAGCTGACAGGACAGAAAGGTTTATTTTCAATAAGTATGAATGACGTGAACAGTTTGCAATGCTTCTCACAAATTCAGTAGGATAATAGTGATTTTAGTGGCTAGCAGTACTATGTGGAAATGCCTTAGTCTTCAGCGTGTTAAAAATGTGTCTTTTCGTGCATTTCATGATTTTGATTCAAGTTGTGGTGTGTCCTTTAATATCTTTTTGTAGCTCCTCACAATGCAATCTAAAGGAAAGAAGGTTCTAAGTTGTTTCATTAAACTATTTAATTCCAGTAGTTTTAGTTCTGGTTTCCCTACCTAGTTCTCATTTTGGAAAAAAAAAAAAGTTTCTTCTGAACTCCAGAATTTAACACATGCTTGCTTATTTAAGGAGTTTTAAATTTGTCAAGAAGCTACATAATTGTTTCTTATAATGATGCTAAACCTCATGAATGTTTGAGTCTTTGTCAGTCTTTTTCAAATCTATTAATTTCTTCAATGTGCAATATTTCCAATGAAAAGTCTGCAGAAACTGCTTTTGGGCTAGGAATACTTAGTTGTGTACAGTGCGCTCTTCTTTGAGTGCTTATCCATCTGTGTATTATATTTATGAAAATGTGTATTGGTGTTTGCTACAATTTTTTTCTGCTCCACCCGTATGCTATGTGTGATTGGTGTCTTTTTTTTCTGTGTGGACGTTGTGTTGTTTGTGCTTAGCTGAAGATGGGTCTTGAGAGAACTGTGCGAAGTTGCCAGGGAGGGCTCATAATGCATCGTAGTGGTGCATTGATCGGTAAAGGGCTGCAATGTAGCTTGGTTGTCTGTGCCATTCTGATTTGTTCAGTGGATGTGTTACAACTTTTCAAGCATGCTTGTTATGAGACTTTGTGCCCTCTGCTCTGAAGAGTTTAGTGTGCTTATTCATGAGGAGCAGTCTAATCCAAGAACCCTCAACTATGAAATGCCTTTCCCCACCTCTCTGGATTGTTCTTTTTCACATCTCATGGTCTGCATTGGCAACCTGAAAGAAGCTATGTGCTTTCTATGGCAAGAGTAATGGGCCTCAGGTCTTGTTAAAAGGATGATAATGAGTGGGAGGGGAAAAAATGTTGTGACGATGACCCTTAGTTCTGAAAGAGTCCCAAAGAAGGCAAGAGAAGAAAAAGTTGAGGGAAAAGAAGGAAACGATTGACCTTGAACATAAGCAAGTTGTAGCGAGGATTAGTCTGCAGAAGCTTAATCTTGAGAAGTGGCTGAGAGAAGTTTGAGTGATGAGAAGGTATCATTGATCTTTGCCCTTCATAGACAGATCATGAGGGACAAGCAGAGTTTTTGTGTGCTATTGGGGCTCCTAAAGTGAAGTTTGTGGACTGACTGAATGTCTTGGACTAGTCATTGGAGATGTTTCTGGGCAAGACACTGGACATGCCCTAGGCCACCTTAAAATATACTTCCTCTGTTTCCCAGTACCTTTTTGGATCCTTGCACTTTTATCAGTTTCTCTGAACTTTTACAGTCTTCCCAACAGAAGACTTGGGAAATCCAAGGATAATTTGTATGTGGGGTACCTTGTGTCCATTGAGCTATGATAGGAAATTTTCTTTTTCCCCTTTTCTGGTGAAGAGGATGAAGCATCAGCTTAACTGGTGCTTCGCTTTTCTGCTTTCTGAAGTCAGAACTTTTAAACTTTTGTCTGGGATGAGTCTTACCAATCTGAAAGATGCATTTTTCCCCACTGATGCTTTGCAGCAGTGAAAACTTCACCTAGGTGTTCATAGTAAAAATTCTTCCCAGACTTTAGACAACATGAAAATGAAAAGTTTCTCTGGCTTGACTTGGATATACAAAGTCAAAAATCCTGGTTTTGGTGGCTAAATGTTGTAAGATTTACCTTGAAATTCCATTCAAGATGAATGTGGGTTTTTTTTTTTTTTTACTAGCAGTCAGTCAAGCTTTTCTTCTTTAATGGTTTGGGGTTTTTGGGATATGGTTTGCTTTTGAGGCTGTTTTTTGGGGGGGGTGTTTTTTGTGGTGTTGGGTGGTGGTGGTTTTTTGTTTGTGTGTTTTCTGGGGTGGATTTTTTTTTTTTTAATTGGAGAAGGATTTTGCAATATTGTCTTTTTCCTCTTTGTTCTGTAAAGGCACCACCTGCCTGAAAAATAAAATGTATAATCTTAGGAAGAATAGTTTCCTGATTTCTTAACTCTTTATTTTCTGCCCTCCCTCCCCCCATATATGGCAGAGACAGTTGCAGAAAACTTCAAGGGAGTAGTGGGAATGCTCTAGAAGCATCCTTACTATATTCTGCAGCACTTTGCTGATGTGAAATATAATCAGTTTGGCTAGTTGTATGTCTTGTGCTAAAAGCAAAATGATGCAGATGAAATTTAATAGTTTACTATTATTTATTATTTTTTTTCAATATGTTTCCTTGTGTTTATAGCAAAGGTGTTGGTGGGAGACCTAATAGGACAAGAGTTAACTAGCTGCTTTCAGTGCCTCTTCTGGGAAATGAATGTAGTAAGGTTCTTATCGGTGTATGAAACTGTCCATTTAGTGTTTCATAGTACATAGAAGGTTTTTTTGTGGCCAAGTGTTTGACTTTTCCCAGCTGTACTAATTAGGCTGAGAAGACAATGCCTGTGCATACAAACTTTGTCTTGTCACTGTATTACAGCCTTACAAAAGGAAATGAAATTCTAGGTTAATTCGAGGCTCAAAATAGCATTTCTCTTGCAATATGCATTACTCTTTCCTTGCCACTTTCTTCTCTCCCTGCTCTACATGGAATATTCCATTCATTACTGCCTAAGAAATCAGTTATTTTGCAGCCTGCAAATGCTGAAATGACGTTAGAGGAGAAATACTTGCTTGCAACCAAAACTGTTTTTGAACCAACGCTTCACTTTAGAAATTGTAACCAGCTAAGAAAAGCTGGATTGAGATTTTTTGCTGTAAAATAATTTTGTATTGCATTTCATCAAATGATTCCCTGTGATGCTCATGTGTTAGGTAATCCTGAAAGAGGAGTATATGAAATAGAATACGAGGAGGTACTTAACTGGTATGGAACAGGATTTGACATCTTTTGTAGGATATTTTCAAGGACAAATTTAAGTTTTTCAGACGTAGATAATCAAAATAGGTTAAGAATCTTTCATGAAACTTAAAGCATTCGTATTTTAGCTTGCTTTTTTTTTTTTTCTCTCCACGGTGTTTCTACCTCTGAATGAATCTGAAGGGAAACCTGGCACACATTCTACTGTTTTGACTATTAAATAAGTGTGCTCTTTCTCATTCTGTTGAGATGGTGTTTAGCTTTGATTGAAAATAAACCTTTTAAATGTTTGGAAAGATACCTGCTATGCTGAAACGATGGATTGCTTATGCATTGTAACAACAAAGGTAAGATGATAAAGCTTTTGATTAATGCCTACAATCTTGGAAGTTCTTGTTGAATCTTTCTTCTAGGTTTTGTCTACCTGTAATGAAAATGTCTTGACAGTTTTCTAGTGTTAATTTTTTTTTTTTAAACTTCAGCTACACAGATTGCCGAAGTAAATCCTGTAGCTGTTGCTCAGAACAATCAGAGATGCAAATTCTTCTCAAAGCTAATTATGCACATATTGAAAAACTCTTTAGTATAGTAGAATGATGATTTTTTTGGTCATTCTGGAGTAAGACTCTTTTCTATAAAATTCACTCTCTTTAAATATGCTATAAAAGTAGTTCACTTTTTATTCCAGAATGAGGGATTTCAAGTTATGTTTTACATAACCTTTATCAGGACATGTTTAAAACAATGATCAGGGAGAAGAAGGGGAATCTGGGGAGTCCTGTTAGGGTTGGATATATTTCAAGATTCTTTGTAATTTTTGCCATCTTGCTGTTTTGAGATGAAGGCACACGGATAGCTTAGTGTTGTTACTTCTGTGCTAGGACAAAGTTGTATGTATGATTGTTTTTAATACAGTCCACTTGTAACTGCTAAAGATAAAATCTGATGCATAAACAATGCATTAGTAGTGTGCTTGTGAAATACTGCACGGTGAATTCGGTTTTTTGGAAGCTTTTTACTTTCATCCAAGTGACTAACCATTGCTCTGTATTGCTCGCTTGTCCCTGGATGTTCAAATAGTTGCAGGTTTATTTTTTTTTTTTTTTTTTGACAGGCTACTTTGACTTCTAGCATTTTTCTGGATAAATTGAAACCGTGAAACTTGTTCATACAAACATCCTTCTCAAGAAGTAGAATAAAATTTATCATTATGGAATATTATGTGGGTTTAGTGATAGCTTTTATAAAAGAAAAGGTCAAGATGCTTATTGGTCTGTTTGGCAGCAGGAAGCACAGGCTGATTGGAATGGGTGAAGTTACTTTGTCTTTCATGAGCAAAGGAGTCTTTCTGGTGTCTGAGCTGTTGGCTGGGTTTTTTTTGGAAGTGAAACATACCCTTTAAAATCATGTTTGATTAGTTACATTAATTTGTTGTATTTCTGCTTTTTTTCTTCTAAAATATTATCTTTTGTACAGTGAGATTAGTATTGTCTATTAATTCCTTTACTTTGGTTATATCGATATGTACCTTATTTTTGTTGTACTTATTTTAAAAAAGGGAGGGGCAGTGCTGTAATTTTTATAATTGAACTGTTCAACTATAGTTGTATTTTGTGCATTTGCTTATCTTCTCTTACCTACTTGTCTAAGAGCAGAAAGATAACTCACATGGAAAGGCAGACAAACAGAAAACATATTCTGGGAAAATAAGTATTGTTTTTTAGCCTGATTAGCCTAGTTCTGAGCGCTAAGCAAGTAAGACTGCTCACAGAAATGCTGTACGGGAGAGGAAGAGATCATCTTCTCTGCACAGCATAGTCTTAGATGAGCTAAGACTGATCATGCATTTCCACCTGGAATTATCAGCACTTAATCCTTCCTGCCTGTTTCATGTGAGGTTTTGGCCTCATTTAGCTAAATGTTGCTTTACCTTGTAGTTTCAACTAAAGCTGTTTGTTTAAAGTGGGGCTTATAAAGGGACTGTTTGCTTCTCTGTGAACATGTGTGCATCTGATGACTTGAAAGTTGTAGTCAAATGAAAAATACATTCCTTAATTTTGTGCATAAATCTGTTTCTCAGATGTAAAAGAAAATGAACGCATATAAGGCTATTTTGAAATCAGCATTAAAGAAATGTATGATAGGATTACTAATAGTGTTAAATGCTTCCCCTTTCTCCACCTTGAGGTGGAAACAATTTGGAAAAAAAATGTTACTCTCTTTCTTAGTAGGGAAGAGAAGAATTTGGTCAGCAAGATGAATTTTCTATTGAATTTGAGAAATTTTTCATAATTTGATCTTGGTTAATTCTGTTTTATTTAGTTCAGAATTAAGATCTAGTCACGATAGGTGAACGGGTCCTTAAACTACTTTGTCCTGCCTTCTAAGGTCTAGCTGGTTTACTTCGCCCTAATCCAGTGCAAAGTGTACTGATTAATACAGTATTTTTTTTTCCTCCTTATGTGGGCACATTTGGTTTGATGTAGGTAGGCAAATTTGCATCACTGCAACCATGGATACTATTAAGAGCAGGCACGTGGGCTGAGCTTACAGTAATGATCTTTATTTAAGTAACAGTTTTAAATGAGTTCATGGCACTTAAAAATATAGAATATGAAAATTCATTATTTTTTCCAGAAAAGCAATTTTTGAGCAGTCATTCTTAGCTTGCTTGTTCAGTAGTATACTTTCAGTAAAACAGTTGAGTTTAAAGTGATGTAAAATTTCTTCAAATAGCATTTTTAGTAAGACTGCTGCAAAAGAATGCTTGTTTTGTACCATTTTTATTTCAAAATACAAAGACACATGCTGCTTGGACTATTTCAGAGCACTATCAGTCTAGTCCAGTACCTTGTTTCTGACAGTAGCCAAAACCAAGTATCACAGGAGAGGGGAAGCATGTATGATGCATCAGCCTATACTAAGGGAGAAAGATGAAGGTTTTTTCCCAAGTTGTTTAACTTAAAAGTCATGAACCCTCATACATTCTGGGTCATCTTTGTTCTGGGCAACCACAGTGATGTGGCTGTGCAAGGTGGGAGGCTACATGGTGCCTGAACACAGGAGCGCAACTACAGCCAGTGTGGCTGAAGTTGGAAAGATGACACTGGGCTTGTGTGATTCGTGCAGTTTTCCTCATTTGGCTGTGCAGTGCACTGTAGCTCAGAGAGACCATTGTTATTATTGTTAGGATGTCTTGTGTTGGATGTGATCTAGTCAACTACCTGCTTAAAGCAGGGTCAGCTTCGAATTCAGACCAGGCTACTTAGAGCTTTGCTTAGGTCTTGTAAACCTCCTCACCCAGTCTCAGTTTAAGGTTCTCTCCTGCTGTGCACAACAAATGCCAAGCTTTATTTTCTTGGTAACCTCCTCTTAGACATTAGAAGGCTGCTACTAGCTCCTGGAAAGCCTCCTTTTCTCCAGGTTGAACAAGCCGAGTTTCCTGCTGTTTCCCTGAACCTTTCTTCGTTGTGCTTCAGCCACTTGACCATCTTGGTGTCTTTCCACCATACTTGTTAGATCACATCTGGAATATAGAACAAGTGTTTGAAAAAGCATAAGGAGAGGTTACAGTGCAAGTTTTAATCTTCTGGAGGTACTACGTGCATAAAAACTAAAAGCTGATGGTGGTTGGAAATAAAATGTGACAGAGACAATTGTGTGAAAATGGAAACAAAATCTATGCTTTTATATGTAAACTTGATGCAGAAATTACTTGGTGGGCCCAAAGGAGGATGCTTGCTTAAAGTGGAGGAATAAAATATAGAATTTTGTGAATTTAAAATTGTAGAAGAGATGGAAAAACAGTTACATGGGAAATAGTTACACTAAAAGCATAAGAAATACCATGAGTGCTAAATAGTTCACAACAGCCCTTCCAAGTTTGCACATGTAAATGATGTGTCATGATGGGTTTTGGCAAGGAACTTCATTTTGCCAACATTTCATGTCCTCACTAAAAGACAAAGTGCTTTCCAAATGTATTTGATTGGGTTGTGTATAAGCCATAGTTATCTGGTAAGCCAATTGAGTAGTGCTAATAATACATCACTTGGCTTTGATATGCCATCTGGTTATAGTCTTGAAGAAATGCGTGCAGAATCAGTCATCATAAAAACTTTGGGAAGTGAAAAAAATTGTGCATCACTAATGTTGGCAGTGTCAGCGGATGGTATGAAATTGCTCTTGCGTGTAGTCTTCAAGTATAACGCAGTGCCAAAGAAACAGCTGCCTACTAAGATAGTCAGTATGTGTCAAAATGAGGTGGTTGCAAACTAAAGGATTGGCTAACTTTCATTTGGAATAGGAGACCAAGTGTGTGAACAATGTATGCCATAGGTGGGTTTAAAGGGTATTTGATAAAAACAATGAGTAATACAAGCAGAGAATACTGGTCTTATGGTCATGCCAGGAGAAGTAATGTCCCAACTGTGTGTATTTGTGGTTGTGAACAAGCCTTTAAAAAGTCTGAAGTTTTAATACACAGAATGGACTTTGGCAAGGGGTCATGCTTCTAACCCCTATGTGGCAAATAAAGTAGTCCATTGCAACATATGATAGCAAGCGGTTGGTTAAATCCAGAAGTTGTAGCTAAAGAACTGTAGTACTATATTTTGGATTCCATGGATGGAACTGAAGGTGTCTTGTCTGAGTTTTGAAGATGAATAGGTTGGATGATGATGAGTAAGGACACCAAGACTGATGAAGTTGAAGGTGGCAGAGACTGATGGTGATCGAAATGATAAAGGGACCCAATACGTGAAATCTGAAAAGCTGTACTAAAACAGCTGGCATGACTGAATGGAGAGCTATGGTTGCAACTCAGGGGACAAAGGAGAGTTTATGGCCTTTGGAAGAAAGGGCAGGCCACTCAGGAGGATTACAGAGGTGTTGTGAGGCTATGGAGGAAGAAAATCAGAAGGGCTGAAGCCCAACTAGAACTTAATCTGGCTTCTGCTGTTAAGGGCAATAAAAAGTGTTTCTTTAAATACTTTAGCAATAAAAGGAGGACTAAGGATAATCTCCATCCTTTGTTAGAGGGGGGAGGGGGGGAGGGGCAGTGGGATGACGACGGGGGATGGGAACATAGTGACCAAGGATGAGGAAAAAGCTGAGGTACTTAATGCCTTTTTTGCCTCAGTCTTTAGTAGTAGGACCAGTTGTTCCCTGAGTACCCAGCCACCAGACCTAGAAGACAAGGACAGGGAGCAGAATGAAGCCCCCGTAATCCAAGGAGAAATGGTGAGTGACCTGCTATGGCACTTAGACACACACAAGTGTATGGGGCTGGGTGGGATCCACCCAGGGGTACTAAGGGAGCAAGTGGATGCACTTACCAGGCTGCTTCCTATCATTTATCAGCAGTCCTGGCTAACCAGGGAGGTCTCAGTTGACTGGAAGATAGCAAATGTGATGCCCATCCACAAGAAGCGTCATAAGGAAGATCTGGGGAACTACAGGCCTGTCAGTTTGACCTTAATGCCTGGGAAGGTTATGGTACAGATCATCTTGAGTGCCATTATGTGGCATGTGTAGGACAACCAGGTGATCAGGCCCAGTCACCATGGGTTTATGAAAGGCAGGTCCTGCTTGACAAACCTGATATTCTTCTGTGATAAGGTGACCCGCTTAGTGGATGAGGGAAAGGCTGTGGATGTTGTTTACCTGGACTTCAGTAAAGCCTTTGACACTGTTTCCCACAGCATTCTCCTGTATAAATTAGCTGCTTATGGCTTGGATGGGCATATACATCTCTGGGTAAAAAAACTGGTTGGATGGCCAGGTGGTGGTGGAGTTAAATCCAATTAGCAGCTGGTCACAAGTGGTGTTCCTCAGGGCTCAGTATTGGGGCCAGTTCTGTTTAATATCTTTATCAAGTATGTGGATGATGGGATTGAGTGCACCCTCAGTAATTTGCTGAGGACAGCAAGTTGGGTGGGAGTGTTGATCTGCTGAAGGATGGGGTGGCTCTACAGAGGGATCTGGACAGGCTGGATCAATGGGCTGAGGCTAGCTGTATGAGATTCAACAAGGCCAAGTGCCGGGTCCTGCACTTGGATCAGAGCAATCCCATGCAGCAGTATAGGCTTGGGATGGAGTGGCTGGAAAGCTGCCCAGCAGACCTGGCTTGTGTCAGGAATAGTGTGGCCAGCAGGACTAGGGAGGTGATTGTCCCCTTATATTTGGCACTGGTGAGGCCCCCACTCGAATACTGTGTAGAGTTTTGGGCCCCTCACTACAAGAAAGACATTCAGATTCTGGAGCGAGTCCAGAGAAGGGCAACAAAACTGATGAGGTGTCTAGAGCACAAGTCTTAAGAGAAATGGCTGAGGGAACTGGGATTGTTTCATCTGGAGAAAAGGAGGCTGAGGAGGGACCTCATCGCTCTCTACAGCTACCTGAAAGGAGGTTGTAGCACAGTGGGGGTCGGTCTCTTCTCCCAAGTAACAAGCAATAGGACAAGAGGAGATGGCCTCAAGTTGCGCCAGGGGAGGTTTAGATTGGGTATTAGGAAAAATACATGTGGATTGTGTAGTCTCACCAAAATGCACATAAAATACAAACCAAAGGTATACATCTGTGGGATGTGCTTCATACACAGAACATCTCTAGAGATAATCTTTGTTCACATGTGTTTGCTTGCTCTTTCTAAACAACTGCAAGTATGCAAGGTCATATTATTGATAAACGAAGTTATTAGAATTGTGAAACAATGTTAGTAGAATTGTGTAGTTTTTCAGGCAGAGACATCAGTGATGTTTGTACTTGTTCGAGTTTGCGTTCTTGAAGAAACTGGATACTTGGACCATGTACCTGTGAATACCCATAAGAAGCTGATGAGTCTTACATGAATCTCGAGTGTTGTGTGCTTGTGCTTAAGTTCGTCCTTATTTCCCCTCCTGTTTTAAAAGGAAAAGCTGCTAGTTAATACTACTAATAAGCGACCAATTACTTATATTTGGTTATTGTACCAGTTCTGAGCATGTATGGTTAAGAATCGATTGAAGAGCAGATAAAATATTTGCCTGTAAAATATAAATGTTCCCAGCAGTAGAATTGTATGACTTGTGTACTGGCTCTGAGAACATGGTATGGAATATATTTAGGTTGGAGGAGATGCTGAACATAGCAGTAGAAAAGAAGAATAACTTTCTGAAATCAGTCCTATAAATAAGACCCTTACAAAGCATTTTCACAGTTCCATTTGCCCTCCTGGAACTCTGTGAGTTTATTTCAGAAAAGCTGATGATCATAACCTGAATAATTTTCCAGGTAGGATGAACAGGAGCAGAGCAGCGAAGCATTCATTTCTGATCGGTTTTGCTTTACTCTCAGTGTTTACTATGGGACAAGAATTGAATCTGTGGCTTCATGTATAACTGTAAACTGATTTATTGGGTTGCTGCTACTGAGAGTGCTTCTACCTTCTTTTCTCTACTGCTCATCTACTAGGAGTCTAGTAGAACCTGGTGTACATTTCTGCTGGCTAGTGAGCGAAAGCAGCTCATGGAGAAGTTAGCTGCTGGGATGGAGAGATGGAAAGTATTGAACAGTTCAATTGACTCAACTGCCTGTGAAAAGGCAGGTAAAATTGTAAGACTGAACAGCTCAACGCTTCTAGAAGGACAAGGGGAGGAGAGCAGCGATTCTCTTTGCAGCAGAATTGAAATGTTTGCTGTTGAAACTGGACGCTCAGAGTGAACAGCTTTGGCATAGTTTCCTGTTGTAATGAAAACAGTGGGAGAAAACAGTGGGTGAATAAACGTAGGGTTGTTCATAGTTGGACATATGGTCTTCAACACGATTCCTTTAGTAAGCAGAGGTATTTAGATTTCTTGATGGCAAAAAACCAAAGAGGCTTCCTATCTTACTTGAAGTGAGATTTCAGGGTGGCTGAGCTCACTGGCTGATTATCTGGTTGCCACTAGTCAGTTTTGCTTTACTAGCTGTCACTCTGCTTGATCATTTCTTTTGTGAACACAGTAAGTTGCACCAAGGCTTTGTTAATGTGAGGTGTTTTTACAGTTTATTCAAAGCTTAATCATAGCCTGATTTATTGTCAATGAGTATTACTCATACTTTCATAAGTGCTAATAACATTATGTGAATCTCATTCCTGGGACTGGTATTTACCAGACCAAAAAAGTAAAACAATGAAGATATCTTCAGGTGCAGACTATCACTGTTTTAAGTGATAAACAGCCTTGTTAGGTTTTGTTGGGGTTTTTTTTGTGGGGTGGTTTGTGTTTTGGGGTTTTTTTTTCCCCCTTTTTTTTTTTAATACATGGTTCTTTGAAGACCATACACTGCCACATCTTGGGTTTGGAGGAGGGAAGGACACGCTTTAATGAAATTCTAATACATACTAAAAGTATAACTGAGGGCTGCTGTCTTAAAGGTCAGTGTGGGTAGGAATCATCAGCATTTTCTCAACTCATCTAAATGCCCAACAGAGAATGAACAGTCCTTTGGATGTTTTAGTGACAAACCCATATTGCCTGAAAGAATGATTCCCTCCCCTCCATTGTGTGAAAACATGAGAACAGTAATTACTTCCTTCTTTTGGTCTTTGTGTGTACTCTAACAGTGGGTTTACTTGTGCCCACATATAATACATGTTGAGGACATTTTTGCTCCTTCTTCATCTTGGCGATGCCAAGTATGCCAGCCACCATTCAAGTTTCTCTCAAATGTGCCATTGAGATGGAGTACTTCATTGCAGTGAATTTTCATTCCTCTGTAGCCTGTTCTTTCTTTCCCATTGGAAAAATAACCAGTGTAGTAGTTGCATTTAGCCACTCACATTTGGGGTGCCTTTATTACTTGGTGAAGACACCATCACTGAGGAATGCTGAAACCACCTTTCTGCTGCTATTTGTATTTAAGATTGATAGTAAGTTTTAACTCAAGAAAGCAAAAGTAGGACTATTGTATTACATGAAACTTTTTCACCTGCTGCTTTCATCATCTTCAGTCTATGAAAATGGCTAGGGAATACTTTAGCTAACCATTGGGTTTTTTGTTGAAGTTTGACTCTTCATGTGCTATAAAAATTTCAGTTAAGATGAGGAGTGGTTAACTTAGTGATCCATTATTAATAAATGCATCTTAAAAGCTGTTTGTAGAAAATTTCCTGGAAATAAGTGTCATCTCTTGTATAGTGAGAAATGTATCAATTTTTCTATTTCCTCACTTCCTAATAGGTTGTTTACAGGCTCGGGTGTACACAACTGCTGTTATGCAAGTAACTGGAATTCACGTGACTGGAGAGAAGTTTGAGGTTGGGCTAGTAGTGGCATGGTCTTCATAACTCTATTCTTGATCTTTTTGGATTGATTGTAAAATACTCTTTGGAGACTATTTGGTATTTTGAGGAGATGGAAAAGCACTGTTTATGCACATATAGTGTTATGTAAGTGCCACTCCAGATTGTACATACACAGTTGGAAGCACTGTTAGAGTGGTGAGGGGAGTGCTGTCTAGGAAGGGGGGGAAGCTGAAAGAGCTTGTCTTGACAACACAGGGAATATGTTTCCAAAGTCATAAGATGGCAGTGACTTTTCAAATGAGAAGATGTTGAAATGGGAACAAGAAGAGTTAAGCCAAAATAAATTAAAGCTGGAAATCAAAAGGTTCCTTGCTGCTAAAGTAATTGGTTCAATAAAAGCCTTGTTATAACAATAATGTAGATAACACAAGCTCATTATGATGTAGCTGGATGATTCTAAAGATCATATTAAGTTGTTTATTAAGGATTTAGGTTATTTGAGAAACCTAGCAGAAAAATCTGTCTCACTTTGCATAATTTAGAAGGAAAGGCATCAGATTGGTTTGGATACAAAAATGAGGCTTGTTAGTCATCTAAAAATCACGTAAGCACTGTTTGTAGCTTATTCTAATGTAACTCTCCTGTCAAAAGGATTGTAAAAGTACATATCTAATAATGTTAAACAGGAAAGTTAATTTCAAAATAGGATTGTTTCAGCTTAAGTATTCACTGGCAATCTAAAAACCTTTACTTTTTCATCCCATTAATTAAAATGTTTCTTCATGTATTCCTTGAGAGAATAAAATCAAAATGAGTTTTTGTGCATCAGTTCACCAGTGCACTGCAATTTATAAACAGCATGTTGGAATAACTTTGGTAATGGATCGTGACTATGATGAAGGAAATGAAAAACTTTCTGGCAGAATCAACTTTTGCTTTCTCTGGTTTTGTCTTTGCTTTAGTTCTGATGCTTGGATATCACAGTGGATGTTTTGGTTTGTCTTTGTAGGCGTTGAAGTCTATTTCTGTAAAATGTATTTCTTTGGAAAAGGGAATATAATTTACGATAGGCTCTTGTGATTTACATCTTTAAATGCCACTGTTAGCAAGCACAGAAATGCTTTTGATTGGAAATGGAGAAATGCTGCCCTCTACTGTTTATAAAATGTTTTTCTCAGATTAACAAAAGCAGGACAATGTGGGTATCTACACTTTTGAGAACTTGGCAAGGCTTTCTCAGCCCTCCGAGATTTGAAATACGTGAGGAGGTCCTTTTGAAAGGTAGATAAGACCACAGAATTGTAGTATTACCTGACAAGTTACAGAACTAGAATTAAGTTGTTGGTTTGCTGATCATTGAAGCTGGAAAATTTTGGTTAATGTTATTGTATTTTTTATATTCCTGTATTATTTTGTGAATTCCTTTATATGGTCAATATCCTTCCACATCCACTACAAAAAAATATGCGCGTGGTAATTGTTAAAATTACATTATCTCAGCCCTCGTTAGCCTAGGTAATGATTTCCTTCAATATGAGAACTGGCAACGGTAAACCATTTTTTGTTTTGTGATCTGTTTTTTCTATGAAATGTTTTAAAAGGCCTTTGCAAACTTTGGCATGTACTGCTTATATCCTTTTCCTTTCTTGATTTAAACTTGCATGTCCTCAACAACTCAAGTACTTTGAAAGTGTCCTCAACTCTTTATGATAATTTCCCTTTTAACATCAAATAGATACTAGAAGCGTGAAAACTTTCTGACCTGCCTTTTGTATTGTATGTCTTATGTAGACACTACAGTGCACAAATGTGTTAAACCCTATGTAATTTTCTTTCCCTTTCCTTTCTGTTGTTCCTGTTTGTTGTATCAGCATCTCTAACCAATGCTCAAGATGCCCAGTGGAAGCCTTGAGTTGATCTGATTGTCTGATATCTGCCAGTAGAAGGTGATGCAAATTGAAATACTCTTCAAAATGAAGCACTGTTAAATACTGAAAACCAAGAGTTAAGTGAGAGTTCAGTTGGCAAGAGTGTCTCCCATCTTGAGCTAATTACTCTCCAGCTGATTTGGTGTTGCTAAAGGGACTGGGTGTGCTGCTGCCCATAATGTATGTAGCAGTAATTATGCCTTGGTTACAGGTTTCTGCTTTTTTTTCATGCTGGACTGTTTTCCAGAAACCACTGATATATTCCATCTCTCACATGAAACAACACTTTTCCTCCTCTTTACTGCTGCCTGTCGGGTTAGTTCAGTTGTACTTTGTGTTAGTTTTGGACAATGGGTAACAATTTGCAGGAAGTCTTAGCTGATTTCACAACAGGTAGCTTGTACAGGTTTAAAATATGCTTCAAACAAACTGTCTTTGTTTTTTTTTTTTTTTTTTTCCCGAAGAGTTACTACTCTCTTAGCACTGGTTTGGTTGACAGAAGTCCTCACATTTTTGCTTTCATGGTTTTGCTCAAGTGCTAACCATTAATAAGACCACTTTGACTAGAGTTGGAAATATAGTTTGAAAAGAAAATTACAAGAATCTACTGGACGTGAGTTTTCTAGGTTCGAAGTTGCTCTTGAAAGATTTCTTTTTTTTTTAACCTCTTACCTGAAATAAAGATAGTATCTTTGAATTCCTTGATTGCCTCACAGAGCCTCTTTTCAGTGGTGGAAGTGGCATAAGAACAAAAGTGAAAGGAACTGGAGTTTGCTCTGTTGTGACCTGACTGCTTTATTGATGGAACAGATTGTGATCCAGCGGGCAGCATCTTAAATATTTCCTGAGATAGTGATTACACTTGTACACTTTTATTAGACCTTGGTCTACATGTGATTTACTATTTTGTAGTTCCTTTTTGAACATTTGGTGTCCTTGGCAAAGAGTTCTACAGTCACTTCTCTTGTTTGCTTTAAAATATCTGCTGGGTAATGTAATTGTCTGCTAGTGCCTGTGTTCTTAAATAGTTAGTAATTTGTTTTATATGCTTTTTTTTATGCCATTCCTCTTTTTAAAGATCTCGTATCATTTCCCGTGCTCAGCTGCTTGCTTTGTAAGGTGAAGAGCTTTGTCAGTTTAATCTCCTCAAATGGAAGCCACTGAGTATCATTATCCTTGCTGCTGTTCTCTGTACTTTTTCGATTTTTTTTTTTTTTTTTTTTGCTACTTTTCTCAAGTGAAATGATCAGAAATGTTTTCAATGTGCAAGACTTGTGAACGCTTCAAAATAATACAGAGAAGTAATACTTTCTGTTTTTCTCCAAGTTTCTTTTTGGAAAATTGGAACTCTATTCTTCCAAGCTAATAGCTTTCCTCCACTTTGGTTTAAAAACTCCTCTGTTCAGGTACTATTTTCTAGGTGTTTCAAAGGCAACAGAGGGGAGAGGGAAAGGGAGAATGACCTATATTTGCTATAACATGCTGTCACATCTACTCAGTTATTTGGGTCCTAACTCTGAAGTAATTTCAAAGCTGAAGTAGGGCACACTTTTCTGTAGCAAGGTATTGCATCTTGCTCAAATATACTAAGAAGAAATATTCAGTTTTGAAGAGTTGTGCAATTAGTTTGCCAACAGTTTCTGGTATTTTTTAAGGACTGGGGTGTGTGTTGCCCTAGATTCCTGC
>NW_009647955.1:4353603-4409905 GCF_000708025.1 Charadrius vociferus
CTGAAGTACTGTGGTTTAGAAACATGTTTTAATATGCAGAGGCTCTAGGGTCGATAAATAAGATTGAGTCTAGGATCAGTATTTTGAAAGTTTGCTTCATAGGCTGTGGATACAAATCTAAACCAAAGTTAAGTTTGATTTAAGCTGCTAATGATGCAGATGTTTTAGTAAGCTTAAAAACTGTGATTTAATATTTGTATGCTTTATGCCTTAACTTCTAGGTGAGAAAGCTTCAAGAGGCTCTATCAGAAGCCTTTCCAGTCTCTGCCTGCCTGTCTTCTGTGCCTTATTGCAACTCTCCCCTTAAACTTTTAGTTTCCCAGAAGATGGCAGGAGGGTCAGTGGCCTGCAGGCAGTAGCAGTCTTCCTTACCTGTTCCCAGTTAATAACAAAGTGTAAATCGCTCGTATCCTTCCCATCTGGATTGAGATGGCAATCTTAGTCCTTTCCTGTAAGAGGATTTGCATTTTCAGATGGAGAAAGTGATGGAGTTGCAATGGATTGAATCTATAGGCTAGCAAATTCTCTTATCCATTGGAGTTAAATAGTAGCATTATGGTTCTTTTCCCTTTTGGAGGAAGGACTCATCTCTGTTTTTGAAATATGCAAATCTATTAGAATGACAGAAGAAACGTACTGTGGGGATTTCCCCTTTAAGCATTGTACCAGCTTTATTGAGTGAAGAAGTCTTTTTGAAAACAGTTGTTTCTCATAGAATCTAGTGACAGTCCTCTATGTACTCAGAAATGTACGGCAGATACTTGAGCATCAACAGAACAGTATTGTTGCCTAGATTCTGTCCTGGTCTCATAAACTATTTTTATAATTGAGACATGATCTGTTTCCATGTTTTTTTACAACAGTGAGACTAGAGGACCGATCTGTGTTTGTCTCTTGGAACAACCTTCTCACTGTCTGCAGTGTGGAAAAAAGACACAGTTATTAGTATTGTACAAGCACTTCATCTCCACTGGTATGAGAGGCTCTTAGCCTCTGCTCCGTTGGAGCTACATCAAAGCAGAAACGTGTTAAATTGCAGTCTCTTCTTGATGTTGTGTTAAGGAAGCATGAATGGCTATTGAAATGAATCTGGAGTAGTATGAGGCTTCACCAGATAAAAGGCATGTATTATTAGTGTATTTCCTCTCCCTCGTTTTCACTCATTTTTTACATGTGTGCCCTTTTTTTTTCTAGTTTTCTAACACAGATGCTTGATTAATACTTTGATAGTTACTCAGCAGCAGAGCTACTTTTCTTGGCTGCATTGCATGGACCATTTAAAAGGTATTCCACTACTGAAAACTGCTGCTCCAAAAGGAGCTCTTTCAAAAATATAGGATGGGATGACTGAGATTCTGAGCAATCCTTCAATAGTTCAATAATTAAAGGATCTTCATGCATTATCCATTCTGGAATAAACCTCGAAGATGTCTCTCTTTCCTCCCATGTCACCCCTAATAATTCCTGCATGACAGTCTGAATCAAACTAGCTTTCTGTCTCAGCCCAATAGATGCTTAAGGAAAATGGTGTTTTGGAGGATAGACTTAGCATGGTCAGCCTCAGTCCCATGGGGAACAATCCAGAGTGATAAATTAGATCCTTGCTCCAGCCTGGTCTTTACACTGGGGAGAACAGTCCCAGCTAATCACACCTTGCTAGATTCAATCTTTCCCACTGAGTATAGCCTTGAAAGTATAACCTCGCTTGGCTATTAATAGTTACCACTTGAGTTTAGAGTATGTCCACTTCAAATACAAACTGGATGGAAGCTTCATTGAGAGTGTGGGGAAGGGATGAGACAAGGTCATAAAGCTTTTGGGTCTTTCAGAAGGTCTGTTACTTAATGGGCTTTTATAGGTTTTCAGTTTTATCTTTGGGATTCAGTGTCTGTCATTCACTACAAATCTTCTTGAGAGGTGGATGGAACTATCTAGGGCTAAATACATTTTTTTGCTTCTGTTGACAGATGGGAGGACCACATCAAAGGCAACTTTAGAATAATCACATACTTTCATTCTAAGAGTCATTTCAGCAACGTTTTGGAACGCAAAGATCTTTCAGTTCTTAATTGAAAAGGACTTTTCAGGTCAGACTGGTACTGGGTTTGGCTGGGATGGAGTTAATTGTCTTCACAGCAGCCCATATGGTGCTGTATTTTAGATTGTGACAAACTGTTGATTAACACACCAATGTTATAGCTGTTGCTGAATAGTGCTCACACAGTGTCAAGGCCTTCTCTGTTTCTCACTCCACTGCCCTGAAGTAGGCTGGGGGTGGGCAATAGGTTGTGAGAGGACACAGCTGGAACATCCGACCCAATCGGACTGAAAAAATACTCCATATTTTTTAACATCATGCTCAGCAATAAAACTGGGGGGAAGTCTTTCCAAAGTAGCTGTTGCTCAGGTTGGCCATTGGTCTGCTGGTGGGAGGTGGTTAGTGATTTGGCCTGCATCACTTGTATGTGTGGTTGTTTTTTTCCCTTTGCTTATTTACCTTGACCTATGAATTTTTCCCCTTGCTTTTGCCCTTCTGATTCTATCCCTCATCTCTCGGGGAGGGGGGGGAGTGAGTGAGTAACTTGGATGAGTGCTTACATCCCATCCAGGGTCAACACACCACAGACTATTTCTAGGCTTGTTAAATATGTTTGAAGTAATGTAGTACTTCTCGGTTTTAGGGGTTCCCTATTTGAGTTGTATTCTAGTCACAGTACAGTCTATTCAGAATACAGTCACCCTTTCCCCCCCCCACCCCCCCGAGATGTTACCGATAGAACGAAATTAATTTTCTGCAGTGAATATAACAGAGGAGGTCTGGTAGACTTCAGTTTATCTTCTGCATTTACATTCTCTTTATTGGGTCAAACTTGAAGTCTTGCAAAAGGAACCATTTATTTTCCATCCTTTCACAGTCTGTTTTGAAGGTGTTCTCCTGATTCTGGTGGTTTCTGGCTAGGTAAAAGTAATGTTGGATTTTGGATTTCATAGTAGTCATACTAGCTATTTCTGTAACCTCTCTAATTCTCAGGAATTTTTTTTGTGGAAACCAAAGATGTAAAGGCATGTTCCAGCAGTACTGAAATGCTTTCAATATATTGGAAGAAGTGGAAGAGATTCCGGTCTGGGCCTTTTTAATTCCAAAACGTGAAATGGTCTCATGCCTGCCTTACTAAGCATGACTTCCTATAATTTTTTGTCAAGGTGTGCTACCATTTTAATACAAGCTACTATAAAACATTTTACTGTACTTTCCCCCGGTTTGATATTCTGAATATCTTTCTTGTTACATAAATTCTGCCTGTTGTTGCTTAGGCAGCCTTATCTATCCCTGCTCCCCCTTCCTTTGGTGGGGATTTTTTGATATTTATTCCCCTGCGTGCCGCCTACTTTCAAGAAAATTGCAAATGAGTGATACCCTCAGAGACCTCTATTCCTCCAGTAAATTTGGCTGAAATTAACCTACACTATTAGAATTACTAAGAGGCAGGGGCTGACACCTGAAAGATAGGATTAAATACCTTTGAAATCACACTTTGAATACATAGGATATCTGTCCAGTGGTAGTTGTCAGGCAGATCTGTTTTTTGTAAAGTTTTTCTTCTGAACGTTCTTCAGTCTGTTGTTATTTAGTGGCTTATGTTATGAAGCCTGATTCTCCCTCCGCGCCCCCCCTCCCCCCGATGGAGGACATCATAACACAGACACTTCTGGGTTTTCTCTGATATGGCATTATATTTTGCTCCTCTGTTCTGGACTTAAGAAAACTCCAAAAGCAAGTGTATAAAAACGCCCATAATGGTGGTCACTCAGTTGGGAAGGGGAGTATTCTTGTCTGGGTTTTGGCTTGACTTATCAAGGCTTATGAAGGACCTCATCGGAGTGATGTCCCAGATCTGTCTTACACTTAACAGTTTAAGACTTGGAATAAACTAGGAGGAAAAAATCACAAACACCCACTGAAAAGTTTCTATTCATAGGACTTGTTCTGGGCTTAAATGCCATTGCAGGGCAAGTTTTAAAAATGAAACTATTAATCAAATTCCTTTTTCCAAAGTAATATTTCACCTTCCTTTTGAAGTTAATAGGGCTGTGGTGTTCTTCAAGAGTTTGGAAACTTAAGACACAGACAGATGTATTTACAATCTGCTAGTTTTCCCAGAAAATATTTTTCTATTGTTAGTGTCAAAACAATAGAAAGGATACTCTCAATTTTTGAGTTCAGTGATGATTATTTTCAGCATGTATGGGTCAGATTGAGCAGGCACTGCAAATTTTGTATATGAGAGTATGAAGCTTCTTAAGAACGGCAGATGTACATCAGCATTCTGAACTGGAGGTGCAACAGTGGCTGCCAGTTTAACCCCTGCAGATGTATTTACCTGCCAAGCTCACGAAAATGTGCTTCTATGGTATGGATGCCTGTTCACTATAGCCTTTAGAAGGGGAATTTTCAGTTCATAGTGTTTTCAGTAAATAAACCTGTTTGCCTGAAAGCTATGTGCAAATAATTTTTCTGGCAATTTAGAAGTATGCAGGAACAAGCAGTATATTTTTTTTGTCTGCCTTCTCAAAATCGGCTTGGATGGTCATCTGATACTTCAGGGAGCAAGAACTGCAAAGCCAGAGAGCTGTGTGGGTGCTAACAGATGCAGTTTGCACCAGATGTTGGTTGTTAAGAAACTAGTATTCAAATTTCATTTCCCTTACAGGACATGCTTATAAAATTATGAATTCTTGAGTGAGGAGTTGTTATAGCCATTACCTTAGAGCTTTCTGTTAATATGAGGTAATCTTAAACCAGTATCCAAACTTCTTTACAGAGACTCATTTTGGAATTCTGTGTGTTCATTCAAGACCATACAGACTAAGATTATGCAGAGCAGAGGTTAAAATAAGGTTGTTTTGGTGATTTTTTTTTTTTTTTTTTTTTTTAAATTGGATTGTGGTAAATATCTTGGAAGTGTACCAGTTCAGGCTTCTGGGGAAAAGGGACCTAAACTAGAGTCCCACCAGCTTCACAGATCCTGCAGTGATACTTAAGGGACATGTTCTGTCTGAAGAAATGTGAAGGTTAGTATAGCCTTTTCCCCTTTGGTTTGGTGCTCTGAACAGTTGGTCCATTTGTCAAGTTGGACCTTTACTCACTCATTTCATGAAAAGCTCCAGGTCTTCCTTCCTATGAGTGCTGTTTTCTAACCTGTGTTGCATGAGAATGAGTGGAACACATGGATCAATGAAACAGGTACTGGTATGTGTGTTCAATCAGGAGTGGTTGGCAAGTGCTGAACAGAAACATTAAGCTTCTGAAAGCATCGTGGGATGTTTTTTTTTATGCTGCATAACTCTTGTTTCTCTCTATCTGATACTCATACTGCTTGGGGAGACTTGGAAGTACGAGCTTTCTTATTTTATGTTAATAACAAAATTAGTCTTGCTTACTAATTAAAGACCTTAATAATGTTGCTGCTTTTATTGTGTACATGGGAGCCATGCGTAGCAATGGGTTATTGCCAAGTAAACATTCAAACAAAACTAGTAATAAGGGCAATTCATTTTATGTAGTGTTTTCATAAGGACGAAACCAGTCACTCTTACTGGTAACACTTCTGAGTAAACATGTATTTTTAAAAGTTTTTAAATGGTTTCTTTAGATTGTTCTGTTTAAAACTGTTATTTTAACAATTGTATAATGTCAGGTGGAAGCATCCCTTGCAAGAAGAAAATTTAGTTGGTGGGTTTTTTTTTTCATATTCAGTGAATGCTGATGTATTCTTGACTGTCTATATGGCAGCATTGGATGAAGTCCTGGCACTGTCTGTATCATGCTGTCTCCCAGTTTAAAAATTGTTGCTTTTTATGTTTCAGCATGGAGACAGTGGGCTCTGGGTGTAGGAGCTCAAGCTTGTATGTGGTAGCACAAAATACAGACTGGTAAGTTGGGAGTATTGATAGATAGTTAAGGAGTTAAGGCCATATTCATCTTATCAATGGCTTAGTTATTGTGTTAATAAATTGGTTTTTGTGTTTTGAAAGGTTAATCCAACCTTCAGTTTTAATTGGAGCAATAGTTCAATAAGTGGGGATATGTTATCTTTGGAGCTCAAAAGTAGACTTCAAAAAATTCTCTGTTCCAAGTGTTTCTCTGTATGATAACATACTATATGTTCATATTTTGGAAAGCTTTATGTTCACAACTGTGTACTTAAAAAGCTTTTGAGTACAAATAATTCTTTTGAACAAATGAAACCTTCATTACAGTTAAATCTCTGGATTTGGTCAGCAAAATATATAGGAATATATTTTAATTTTAGAAGCTTAAAAATTGTATTTTTAAGTTTGTCCGTAGCAAGGTGTGTAAAAAGTTCCCTCTTTTTGTATAAAGACCAAGACAATTTTGCAGTGTAACCAATTTATTTGTTTACAGCTGCAAATATATGGCTGAAAGATTCAGATGTTTTGTGTAGTCTTCATCAACAATGTAGATGTAATTGCCTGAAGTTACTTAGGCTTTTTCTTCTTTATTGTATCTTACTGATGGAATCCTTTGTAGATGTGTAGACTGTATCTTCCTCTTATTGATTCTTCTATGCCCATGGCACATTAGAGCTTATATTTTCTGCATCACGAAAAGCTATTTCTGCAGCATTCAAGAACTGCTTTTGGCTCTTTGTTGTCATGAAATTGCCATGCATTTGACTGTGTATTATTTTAGTGAGGAAATTATATTATTACAATGGGATTAGAGGTACGGAAGTAGAATGGATTGTTGATCTGTGCTGCATAGAAAAGGTGGTTTGGTGGGATAGGAACATTCTTTTGTTCTTTTGGCAAGAGGCGGCAGTACTCTGTGACTGTTCCTTCCCCGATGCATTTTTTTCCTCTTTCATGTGTGGTGTCTGAGTGTGTGTTAGGTTGTGCTCTCCCTATTTCTTCAGATAAGAGACTCTGTACTGTGACCCCCAGCCAGCTGAAGGAGAATAAAGGAGGATTTAGGTTCTTCCATCATTCTGTTTTACTTAAGGTTACCGTTGGATTTAAATGTTCTCGCAAGAAAAATGCAACCTAATTTAGCTAAACAAAGAAAGTGTATTTTTTTTGGTCTTTGTAGTTTTTGTTTATTTTTCCATGATGCTTAAGCAAAGTGTTAGAGATTTTTCTTTAGTTCTGCCCCTATTGCTGTACTTGCAAGCAGAAGATGACCTGCTGTGAAAGTCTAAGGCTATTTGGTAAACAATTGTAGGTCGTGGCACATGGCGGAAAGAAAACTATGGTTATTAGCATGGAAATGCTGTCATCTGTAGTCCTTGGATATTCTACCAAGAAAGAGGTCCTCATGCAAATGAAGTTTATTTTGAGGTTTACTGTGGGCTGAGTTACACATTTTTCTCCAGACATCTTGCCTTAGTTTTGGCTTCATCAATCTGCACATTTATATAAAGATGACTATCTCAGTATAATTCATGAAGTTACTTGTTTCTGAGCTGTAAGTGTGGATGCCAATTTTACACTACATTAAACTTGCTACCTCAAGGGGTGCTTATCAGGTAAACCAAATGAAGTAAAAGGGAGATGACAGAAGGCTGCTGCAGGTGTAAACTTAGGTCAACATTCACATCCTAAAGAGGGGGGATCTAACAAGGCTTCTCTGGAAGTCTTAAATGCTTTTTTACAATACTGTTCAGTACAACTGAAAATAGAAGGGATGGCTAACGTTATTTCATTGAAGCTTTTTGCAAAGGTTTGTTAGTGTATGGTACAAGAGCAGAGAAATCACAGAGGACGTGTTTTTGATCAAATTCTGTAATGCAATTTCTTAAAATATATAAATACATTCAAATCCTGAAGAGACTCCTGTACTTTTAAAGAAGGAAATAAAGTTTGAGTCATTATAGGGCTTGATTAAAAACAGAAAACAACCCCAAGAACCAAACAAACCATTTAAAGAATTTTGTGTCTCAGACTTGTTAGCACACAACAAAGAACAACAAATCTTAAGGAGACCATTACTGTGTTTACTTCAATTTGAAGAAAAAAAGCCTTTTTCTTCAACCTGTTTTGTTTAAACATTCACAAGTACAGTTGATTGAAATGAAATACTTTACAGAGAGATCCTCATAACCAAATTGATGTGTAGTCCAGATTATTCATGACTTCCTAGAGACAATGAGGGAAAAAATAGCAGCTTCTGATTTCATTGTGTGTTGAAGTTGAAGAATATTCATGAATTTCTGTAGCTGGTTTTTATTGCTTTTGGTAGACCATTAGGAGTTTTACTGAGCAGTTAAAGAGCATTTTTTAAGGTGTCAAATAACCTTTAATTTTTAATGTTTGAAAATGAGGATTAAATATCCCATAGCCATTCATTTTGCGGTCTGCTGACGTTTCCTTGAAAAAGCTAGTGTAAACTGCAGATCAGCAAATTCCGTGCTGGTAAGCTTACAACTTCCCTGGTTTTATAATTATGCACAGTGGATTTAAAAGCGGGTTTTCACATGCTCATTGGTGCAGTGCGAAAGCACCTTGCAGGCAGCGTTGGGTTTCTCGCTGTCGGGCCGTGTAATGAGTCCCCTGCTGCAACATCTCGCCCCTCCCCTAAGCAACCAGCACACACTGAGCATAGTGGCTCTGCTGGAGTTGCTTCTGTTTTCATGGAGGAGACAGCAGACCTTCCACTGCAGCAGGTGGAGCTGCCTCGGTGGATCTAACCCTGGGTTCTGGCTGAGAGGATCCGAGTATTACTTTGGGCCGCCAGAGAGCTGTCACTTCAAGCTGGCGCTAATGAAATTAAATGTAAAGCTGACTGGAAAATTTTAAAAATGGACACAGGATTTTTTTTCTTTGCCTTTTTTTTTTTAAAGATCTGGTTTCTAGCGTGAAGCAAAATCTTTCCTGAAGGATTCAACCTCTTTATATCAAGGCTTATTTTTGAACACTATGGATCTAGATTAAATGTCAAAGACAGGCAGCAAGCAGCGCTTACAGAGGCGTTTTTCTGGAATCTCAGTCACGGATCGATTGAAGTGCACAGGGTCTGAAAAAATGTCTCCTAGCATAAAAAACTTGGATTGTTTTTCTCCGATGCTATGCCACTGTAAAGTAGCATGTACCAACAACACAATATCTTTAATGTTTGGATGTAAGGTGGGTCTAAAAGGACTTTCCTGGAAATGTAAGCTGCATTTAGTGAATGATTGCCATTATGTCTAATGTAACTCTACTTTAAATTTCTGATTAAATAGTGTGTATTTTGTTCTGTGCCTTACTTGATTATCAGAGCTCGTGGTGATTGTGACAGAAGTAATGAATTATCATGCCTACTGTTTAAAGATCCCTTTGAACAACATTTTGAATTTACTGAATGCCGCATGTAAAATGTCGTCATTCTCCATTAATCAGCATTAATCATCATGTAATCAGTTTATTGCACTTGGCTTTCATTTTCTTCAGCTGTAGAGAATTAAATACACAGGAGACTTGCACTGAGATGCAGGGCTGGAAATGCCTCCTGACATCATATTGATGGAAGCAATTGTTAGTGGCAGGTTTGGGTTTAACAGTGCCCTCGGGCATTTAGGCATTTCAGGACTACATCAACTGTTTAGGTTTCAGAGTAATAAAACACATATAATTTGGTAATCCTCAGAATAGTAAACAGAATATATTCAGGGTTATGTCAAAACTGCTTTTTCCAGTAAAATCAAAGTGCAATGTGAAGGATATAATGAGAACACTAAGTACTGGAAAGCCCCTTTAAAATTAAAGGCATATGTACGTGAAGTTACTTTTGAGACCGAGATTCAGAAATCTTTCTCACCAAAAGTAGTTTTGCGTATTCCATGTTACCAAGTCAGTGTTCATTATTTTTAACAAAAAATAGCTGAACTATATTTTATTTTATAAACTGGGAACATTTCTGTGTATGTGTACATACATGCATATATGTACATACATTTTTTTATATAGCTATCACAAAATCTTGAATAAATGTCACCTACATTGGGAAGGAGGAGGAGTCTAATTTTTTTATGGATCTTTCAATAGTGTGAATGATTTATTATGAAACTTAAAGTTGAACGCTTTATTTCCAGGAGGGAAGAATTTGCCTTGTTTTGAATCTACTTACATTTCATGTTTCCAAAGCATTTTTCAGTTGGAAATATGTATATATTTACTGATGCAATCTGGAAACTATTTGCTAAAAAACTAAGATTTCTTTCCTTCTTTTTGTGGAACAGAACATTACTTTTTATTTTATTCATAAGATATTCTCATGTTTAAATAATAAACTTGGTGAGAAACAATAGAATGAAAAGACCATCTTGATTTTGATTTTTGCCAGTAGAACTGCAGGGGAGAGATGCTGTTCACTTTAAGACCAAACTAAAAATATCCAGCAAACATCCAGAATCCACTTCAGGCATTTGGTCTCAGATCTGAGCGATGGCGGCATTTTTCTACTGTACTCGCACGTCAGCAGCTCTCTGGGTCTGTCTGAACGCCTTAATGACTGCTTACCTTGCTCTCCTTCAGCGCAGCCTGGGTACCGGCTGGAGGGAGCCCCACCGCTGGCACGGGCTGGCAGGCAGAGGTGCCAGGCGTGGGAAGAGGGAGGTAGAGCACCTTGTACAAAATAGTAGGCAGAATTCTTTATTATTATCTATGAATGTCATTTGGCTGTACGCTAGTAAGAAGCGTATTGTGCAGACCAATAGTATCTTGAGTGCAATTAATTTAGCGCTGTTGTGTTTTAAAATAACTTAGACTATTTATGTGCAGGCTTAAAATAAACATGTATTGCTCTTAATAGAGAGTGGGTCCTCTATACTGTCAACATCCCAAATGAACCAAAGGATTTAGGTTTAAAAAATACAAGCTTCTGGTAGTGCAGAGAGATTTTGCACTAGGCATTTGTTGATTTTTGAAGAAAAGTTGTGGGGTTATGTTGCACTAAAAATAAGATACTCTTGTCTTCTGAGGAGATAGCCTTTGAATACTGAAAGAGTCAATACTTAAATGACAGTGTGAAACAGTAATACAGGATTACCTGCTCAGACTTTTACATAAATAAATATTTCATCTCACATAAGTAATCCTATGAAATACAGTACTTTCTGTTTTCCTTTACTGTTTTTTGAACCACATATGAAAAGAACATCCACAATTTGACTGTTTCTTCTTTGGTCTCCCTTGACGCTCTGGAACAGGTGAACTTCTTCACTATGAATATTTCTGGTGTTTTCGTAAATGTATGTAGGTATCTTAAATTGTTCTATTGTTTCTAGTTATCTATGACATGAAGCATTACATAAATACTTACATTTAACACTAGCTGTGTATCTTGACATATGATGGAACACTGTGACCTAAATAAACATTTTATAATCAGTTTTATTCAAGAGACAATGTTAAACTGAAACTGTCCAAAGGGGTGGAATGCCTTATGTTTTTGTCTTAGCTCTAATTACTAAAACATAGTGCCTTTACTTGAGAATGAAGCAGTTAGTTACTCAAAGTACTGAACTTGTGTTAAAAAAAAGAAAAACAAACCCAAAGATAAAAAACCTGTTCCAATATTTCAAGTCATTCAGTTTATCATATGTTGAGGCCTAAATTGAAAATGATACTGAATGTCCTATTCCATGATCAGTGAAGAAGTTCTGAAAATACAGAAACACGTATCCTCTTTTCTTACATTACTGAAGTTTCTTTTGTTGTCCACAGACTTTCAGCTTTTTGATGTGAATTGCCGTTCACCTGCAAAGAGTCTTTATTTGGCTTTCATAATCTTCCTGAGTTTTACAAATGAAAAGTTTCCCCGTTAACTTTGGTTCTGCAATAGTGGAGCATACCTTTTCTTTTGTGTCTTTTTCCTCTATGAGGAGAGCACTATTATTTTCCTAAGCACTAGTTTCTGGTTTAGCACTTCCACTAGACTACAGGGAAGACTTGTACAAAATGTGTGAGCATACTAATATACAATTCATTTTGGATTACTTCTGTTTTAGCAAAATTATGCAAAATTTAACTTTATTGTAGCTCTTGTTAGAGTTGTTGGAACTTACTTTCTGCTGAATGGTATCTGGATGTCAGAGTTGTAAAGTGTGGTTTTGGGGGAGATGCAAGGAGCACTGTGGGTATTTAGATTTTTTTTTTTTTTTTTACTCATCTGCTTGTGACATATTGCATCTTAGTCCTTTTATGCAGGAATGGAGTTGTTGAATGTCAAACAGTGTTTCCCAACAACTTCAGTTGCTGGAATGATCTTTTGAAGGGCCCTTTGAGATTTAGTTTAACTTCTGAAGTGGAGCAGTGACTGAACAAGGACAAATACTTAAACTCGGGGAGTCAGGTACAAATGGACAAAAGCTACTTTGTTTTACCATGCTGCCTGTTCATACTGCGTCAGAGAGGGTCTGACCCTGGGAGCTTCTGTATGTTTATTGAATTCAAATGATTGGATTTACTTAAAGTTCTCCCTTAGTCTTAGCCTCTTTCAAAACTTGGACAGCGACAATTAAAACTTACCTGGGGACAGACTGTAAGAGAGGCTGCATGTTTTCCTGGGTTTTGTTTGTAGTTTTTGTTGTTTGAAGTATGCAGTAACTTGGGAGTCCCATTGCTGGGTGGGTGGGGCGAGTTAAAACCTGGAGGAGAAGGGAAGTGAGTATAAGAAGGTCAACCTACGAACTTTTAAATTGTTTTTTAAGCACTCTCTCACTCATACTAAAGCTGTTTTAGCAGTGGGGTTTTTTTTTTTCTTTGCATGTAGAGAAGATTCTGTGCTTGCAAATTTGTTTTCACGTAAGACAGTGTACTTCTACTGTGAATTGGATTTTGACACACATCCCATTTTTAGGAGAACTGTAGTTACTGCTGCCTTGCACTTTGTCATTAAATTATCTGGTAGTAATTATCTTGGATAATTAATTTTCTGTGCATGAACATGGCATTCTGTATGGCTTGAATCTCTGGAATAACAGCGTTGCATGCTGCTGTGGATATGGGTCACCAGTTTAGGGCATGAGAATGTTTAAGTGTTCTTTAAATAATTTCCTTTCGTTTCTGTTTCAGTAAGATTTCTTATTAGAAGATCTTTAAAAAAAAATAAAGCCACAACTTAATTATCTCTAGAGGGTAGATTATGTATGAATCTGTTTGAAATATCTTTTTAAAATACAGATATGAGCTTAGGCAGACTAAAGTAAACCTTTTTTAGAACGAGTTTCCTAAAGCTTTTCTGTGTTTATTCTGGGAACAGGTGATCTGTATTCTGAAAACAGTGCTATAAAATGTCCACAAAATCATTGTTTGTCCTGCACATTGTTGCAGATACTTTGTTCATTCTTATTCTTGCCTAACTCTGCTAGGTCTGGGAATTGAATCAGGGAAGCTGTGGGCCTGAACGACTAACACAGTGAATGATTTCATGGTGGTGAATTTAGACCATCTTCTTGTCTCATGTAAACTATCACTGGGTTATTGAAGTAAATGGATTTTTCAGTAGTTTACACCAGTAAATAATTTAGCCCATAGGTTTGGTGGCAGTTCAAAACTCGTTGAAGGTGTAATCTAGCCTGAAGAAATTTTGTTAACTGTGTTGCATCAGACGAGAGATGTTTTTAATTTTGACACATCTCTATACTTGCAACTGAATCCTTTTCGGCAGGATCTCTGCCAAAGTTGTGTGTTAAATGTTTAGCACTTGGTTGCATTGGACTTTAAATTATGATTATAAATTATACAGAAGTCCATAAAGCTTCTCAAAAATAGTTAAATTGCTTGGCTACTACCTGAGTGCTGGGAAACGTCCAAGGTGTGCAGCAGAGGCAGTCTGTTGGCAAGTTCAGAGCTGCTTTGCCACACCTGCATTTTTTTTTTTTTCTCCTTTCCTTTGATCTGTCTTGCTCATTGCTTGGCTGGCCCTTCTAAGCCAGGGTCTCCTTGGTGCCTGGATTTGGGTGCAGGACTGGATTCTCTTAGTTGTAAGCAGAGAGATGGTCTTCTGCTAGCCATGATGAGATGGGCTGGTCCTACTCTCTACCCGCTTTTCTCCCTGTTTATGCCAGTGCTGCTGCATGTCTTATCTTGCTGTGAGCCTCTTTAGGGAATTAAAGAAAAGTTAATAATGCTGGAAGAGGGAACAAACATTGTGCTGGATTAGCTTGCTGAGCTTGCTCACCATGTGAACTCAGATGCGTACGAGCAGCAAGGGGCAGGGAGACGTAGTTGTACAGGTCGACCAAGAGGGATTGAATGTGTCCTGCTCCTTTGGACAGCAGCCACCCTTTGAGCGAGCTGGGCTGTGTTGTGAAGCGGTTTCTTTAGACTCCCATGGAGGGTAACTTGCATGGGATTTCACTTCATATGTAGCAGCAAAATTAAGTTGGCATGACTGAAACAATTGACTGAGTTCTTCAAAGGATGACAGCTCCTGGGAGAGGAAGGGAATGGGCAATTTTGAATGGTGGCTGTTTGACCGTGCCACATCCCTTGAATGCGCTACTTCAGTCAAGAGGTATAGTGTTTCAGAGGTGATGCTCCATAGTAAAGCAGTACAAACCACTTCCACTTCTGTGGAGAATTAGCTGTTACAAGATACAGTAATTTGCTTTACTTGAAGCACTTTGCTCAAAAGTAATTTCAGCAAAGGGCAAGGATGGTGTGGTACTTTTCAGAATAAGTACTGTGGATAATAAGTTTTCATGCCCTTTGCATCCTTATCTTCTGTTTGTACTTTGAAACATTATCCTGTATTTCAGTTAGTGTATTTTAAACATTAATTCTGGTGGTTTTATTAGTAGTTTCAAGTTGAGAAACATTTTGCAAATAATAATCAAGTCAATCTTGAATATTGCGTCAAACTCCAATTAGCAGTTCACACTTTTTTTTTTGAGAAGTTTATAGCCCTTGTCAGTGTCCTGTATGGGAGAGAATCCTTTACCACAGCATTTTTTGCTTTTTTTAATCTACGTAATCACAAACTGATCTATTAAAACTTCATATGCACTTTGTTATTATAAGCATTGATACGTTGTATAATGTAAACGTGTGGTTCATAGTGAAATCTAGAGTCTGTTTACACTCAGGCATGTCCAAACAGCTGAAGGAAGCTAATTTTGATTGACCTGTGACTTTTTTTTTTTTTTTAAATAAAACCGGAACAACCCACTTCTAGCTTTCCACAGGGTCTTGGCTGAGATTATCTGGGAACTCAATCCACTTTCAGGTCTCATTTTCCTGTATTTCATAGTCGAATTGGAGCTTGAGATCTGGCAGGGACATTTTGGATCACAAGTCCAGCCAAATACTGTCTTCACCAGTGGAGCAGGGTCCTTTAAACTAGCAGACATCCTACTTTTGTGGTGTTGCAAGACACTTTCTGTGCTTCTTGAAGCTCTAATGTTTATTTTCACTAATTTCCAGTGTGATCTTATTTATCCTCCGATAATGTTTACTTGTGTTTTTTTGGCTAACACTGTTCTTTAGATGATGTTTCTTCCCTGTTTCTGATGTTTAACATGGCTGCTCTAGAGAGTTAATGTCAACTCCTTTCAGGGGTTTGTTTTGATAAGTTAAAAACAAGTCAATCTCAGCAAGTAGATGAATGGCAGGAGTCTGAGGCTGAGCAATCTAGCATCTCACTGCTGCAGGGAAAGAAAGAAAAAGAATCATAGACTCATAAATGGTTTAGGTTGGAAGGGACCTTGAAGATCATCTCATCCCAACCCCCTGCCATAGGCAGGGACACCTCCCACTAGACCAGGTTGCTCAAAGCCCCATCCAGCCTGGCCTTGAACACCTCCAGGGATGGAGCTTCCACAATTTCTCTGGGCCACAGAGAACTTTTACCTTCTGGTAGTAGTGAGCTATTAAGTTGGCTTGGTTATCTCATGAAACCTCTCTGGTAAAGGTTTGAAAAATTAGGACTTTTTGAGTAACCATTGCAATTTTTCACAACTATCAGCATTCACCATCTCTCCTTTGCCATCCAGCTAAGGAGAAGACATGGAAGTGTTTGGACTTTGATTATTGTAATAACAGAAGTCTTAACGCTCTTGCTTTCCTCTTTGGAATTATTTCTTCTGCTTTCTACTTCTCTGCTAATTATTGGTACTTTCAGTGAAAATATACTTGTATTGTTTCTACTTCATGATTTCTAATACTTAAAAGGCATAATTTCTCTCATATAGTGGAACTTGGTCTCATGGTCTCAGCAATGAAGGGTTGATTTGAGTAGGGATGATAAAGTTTTTTTTTAAATTTTATTTTTTAAGTACAAAAACAAAGCAGGGTTATAACTTCAAAGACCTCTGACATCTCATCAGTTACTGGCTAAAAGAAACTGCATCTTTAGTATCTGCCTGTTTGTGTGTGGTTGGGTGTGGGTTTGTTGCTGTTGTTTGGGGGTTTGGAGGCAGGGGTGGGGATGGTGTGCTGTAGGGCAGGATCTGACTGGGTAAAGTGCAATGGGTGATGAAAGCATAAAGCCGCAAGTTGTTCCTTCTAAGTTCGTAAGGGAACTTAGCGTGTCTCCCAAGGAATCATAGTGTTGGCAGAACAACGTGGCAGGGAAGAGAAGAGAAAACAAATTCTTCCTCTTTCAGCGTGAGTCAGTTATGTGACTTCAGCTACCCCATTTAACCACTACTTTACTGGCAAAATTCTGCAATATTGAGCCTACAGAGGGCAGAATAGCCTGGTGTATATAGCTCACTTTCAAAAGACAGTGATCCTGTTCTGAATTTCCAGCTCCTTGAGCAGTGTCACTGGTGTTCTTTGAGTCCCTGCCTGAATCAGGGCCAGTAATCCAGGACAAGTCTAACGCAGCAAAGGAGGAGAAAAAAGGTGGGCAGTTCTCTGCTGATTTGAGTGCCAGAACCAAGGAAAGGAAGGAGATACGGTGCTGTCCCCAGGGTTTGGGTGACACCGAGGAGTAAGAGATTCCTGTTGTTAGAAGTTTAGCTGTCCTATTTGACCATGCTTAGAGATTGTTTTTTTTGCTGGATAGACAAAAAAAAGTCTTCCTGCAAGACAAGCACATGGGGATGGGTGGTCAGGAGATGAATGGGTTAAACATTACAGGAGGTGGTAACTGATGGATCATTTCAAGTAGCTTCTTCATAATTTATCCTGTACGCTTCAACTTTGTAATATTGCAGGACTCTTCTCTGAAGGGTAGGTATCTTTGTGGTAGCCTGAAATCGTACTTTCATGTAACTGTTAACAGGGTTAGTTGTCATGTGCTGTTTATTAGGTACTGCCTTGGTGTAGTTCTCACGTGCTTATAAACACATGGGTTACTTGCAGCGATCTACTGGATTATGATGTAGCAATGACTTACCAAGATGACGACTGTTTTTTGTTTTAAATTGTAGTACGTAAATCTTAAAATTCTGTTTAAAAAAACCTCAAGGAAATGTCTGCTATCCTAAATATACTTTAATAATAGGAATAGCTTTTTCCAAGTTTCAAACCATTACATATTTAGAAGGTCTTTCTGTTCCTTTAATGACATGACACGCTTTCCCTGTAAACTAGGAGCAACTATGTATGTACTCCAGAGTACAGTAGGAGTGTGTGAAAGTGAATGTGGTTATAAAATGTTGGGGTGCATCTTATGGACACAGTAAACCCTGCTGGAAAAGTTAAATGACTTCAGATTTCAGCTTTAGTTTTAACTAGCAATAAAACACATGGACTACCTAAAGTGCTGTAGAAATAACCAAGACTACAAAGGTGAAACTGGGGTGAAGCTTGCAATTAAGTATGTTTGTAGTGTGAGCCCATGTTGGCCCTGGGGTTTGGAGGCGCTGGATGAGCAGTCAACTCTGCAGTCTAGAGAACAGGTGAATATTATGTATCCTCCTGATTTCATTAATAATTTTTAGTAGGGATCTGCAAGTGTGGATACAGCACAGTCTGACTAGAAGTCATCCCTAGTGGCTAAGTAATAGGTTCTGGTTTTTGAAATTAAATGCAAATTAATAAGACTGAGACTGAATAATGACATGTGTTTTTGTTTGAAGACTTACTTGTTGGGGAAGCTTAATCCGTCTAGTAGCAAAACCACATTCTATTGTTTCATTATGAAGTTAGCAGTAGTGAATTGCTATATTGACACCCCAATATAAAAGCTGAAACTCTTCAGCTAACAAAAAATGCTTTTGGCAGACGTGGTAAATTAGTAGTATGGAAAACAGCTTTTGAGGCTGATAGTTTTCTAAAGGCAGGACAAGGTGATAAATCCAGTTGATACTGAGAGTTTCTGCTATTAGTGAATAATGTAGTGTTAAAGTGCTTGTAAGGAAAAAAAATAGTAAAGGGAAAAGTTCTTTGGAAAAGGATTTGGGGACATATTACTGTACGCAAATAGGCAAAAGAAAATCAGGTAGATTTATAGTAGTTCTCGGTGAGACTAAAAAAGCTGGAATCTTTTTAGACAGGATCAATCTTTAAACTAAAAATACTAAAACTTCTATTTCTAGATTTTGTTGCCTTGAAGTCAGCACGTTCGGAAAATAACTATTTCTGTCTGACCTAGGTTTTCTGGATAATTTAATATTTCTGTGGTGGACTGATCCTTTTCTATAATTGTTTTCTTCAGAAATACCGCTATCAGGATGAAGATACACCTCCACAGGAGCACAGCTCTCCACACATTGCCAATGAGGTGACGGGTCCAGAACTGGTTCATGTATCAGAGAAGAATCTGTCACAAATTGAGAATGTCCATGGATTTGTTTCCCAGGGGGGGGGAAATGCATGAGATACACCGCTTCTGTTTTTTTTAATGGAACTGCTTGTTTGTAAAATTCATTTTGTAGATGTTAAGGCATTGACTTAGTTCCACACATTTGGACTAAAAATGGATGATGGTAAAATGCTGAGATAACAAATGTAGGTAACTTAAGGTCTCAGGTGTAGTTGTGATGGGCACTATGGTTACTGCTGTCAGTTACATTTTTGTGTTTTCTCTGAGGAGTCTGTAGAATCCCTTCAGAGTTTGTTTCTGGTAAATATTTTAATTGAGAACCTATGTGGAAAATGTAATAAGCCAAATGTAATATATGTCTCTGGAGTTCTTCAGTATACAGCACCATTATTTTCAAGACAACTCTGGTAACTTGAAGATAAATGATAAAATTAAGAGGACAAACTGAGTGTGTGGTTATGGGGGGCTGGGGGCTATAGCAGGCAGTGTTATGTGCTGGGTTAGTAGGGAGATGTAGCTGAATCATTTTTGGAATAGCATATGACTTTAGCGTGCTAGACTAAACACTGTTTTCTATAACACTTCTAAGTCTTTATGGCGGTAGGCCTCCAGTTTGGTATTTTTAGCATGAATTGTTGGTGTGCGGTAGTATCCTTTGTGACTGAAATTGATCATGTACTGTAACCAGTGACGCTATATTTTAAGAAAAAAGTTGTTTTGAAGTTAGTTAAATTTCCAGAATTTTTTTGTTATAAGGAAAATCTTGTTCAATGTATCAGCTCTCATAAGGACTCTGCAGAGGAACCAACTGTAGTCGGTGGGTGCGTTTAGTAATTGCATGCCAGCTTTTCTACGATTTTTAGAATGTATATGTTGGTATTGAACACAGTTATTTATTTTAACTTATAACAATAAGGAGATCTCTGTGTGTTTTTGTAGTCTTCAGGAGCTGGGCAAGCTGAATTCTTTAAGCTTTAATAGAATAACCTTTTTGAAGTGGGCTATATTAACCTCTGAAGAGCCTTGTAAAAAAGGCAGTATGACAAACCTTTCACTCTGAGAATGACTAGGACCTCAGTCTTCTGTTGCTTATGAAGGTAGACACACCGTAACACAATTTCACATGTCTAATTCTCTGAGTTTATTGATACTCAGAAAGTAATACATCACATTTTGTGTGCAACCATTAGAAATAATAAAAAAAATCCTCTGCCTCTGGGGACTTAAGGTCAACTCTGCTTATTCACAAGCTTTTCCTAGTTCACAGCGCAGTTAGTCTTGCATTTCAGAAAGCATAAAGGGATCAAAGAGGCAAACTGTAGAGCTCTCAGTAGTAAGTAATAAAGTGTAATGCATTTCACAATCCAGAAACTCAGAACTAAAAAATAAAATTCTAGAATGGGTACGTGTCATGGTTTAACCCCAGCCAGCAGCTAGGACCATGCAGCTGCTCGTGCAGTTCTCCCTCTTCCCTCCCTAGAAGGGCAGGGAGAAAAGAAGGGGAAAGGAAAGGGGCGGGGGGGAATAAAAACCTCATGGGTTGAGATAAAGACATTTTAATGGAACAATAACAGAAAAAGGAAAATAATAATAATGATGATGATGGTAAAAGAATATACAAGATTAAGTAATACAACACAAGTGACTCTCAACGCCCAGTGAATTGGTTCCCCACCTCCTCCAGAGCAGTGAGGGTGGATTCTTGCCCCCTAGCCAACCGCCACTTATGTACCGAGCATGACGTTTATGGTACGGAATGTTCCATTGGCTGTTCCATTGTTCTGTCTATACTCCTCCTTATCTTCTGCGGGAAGCTGAAAAAAGTCCTTGAATAGTATAGACATCACCCAGCAACAACTAAAACAATACGCATTATTGACATTCCTTTCATACCAAATCTGAAACGCAGCAATCGCTAGAAAGAAAATGAACTCTGTCCCAGCTGAAACCAGGACAGTATGTGAGACTGAGGATCCATTTCTTACCACTGACTATGTGCTATTTCATTGTACTTGGGACTGTTCAAAGGGCTGTAATTACCTTGGTTTCTTTCTGACTGCTTGGGTCTAAGGGAAAACAGACTACTCAGAATAGTTCCTGTGTTTGACTTTGTCAGATTATTTTTGCAAATCACCAACTACAGAAATAGAGAAGTGAGGATTTGATATTGGCAATAATAATATTCCATGGAGGATGACTTAATTTATTGCATCTCTATAGTGTAAGTGGTCTCTACCTTACAGAGGTCATACCAGGCAGTTTCCAAACAAGCAAGGCTTTTATTTAGAGTGTCATATGGGATCTTTAATTATCTGTTTCAGTTGAGCTTTGTCTAACTACTGTAACTTTCTGTAAAAACACAGATGTAAAACTCAGAACAGTTTTACAGAAATAGATATGAATGATTGTGCTCTGCCTCCTTCTGCTCTGATGTGATCTAAGCTGAAATTTTTTTAGTTTTCGTGGGGTGTGTTGAATATACATCTCTGCTACACTGTTCTGGAATAAAAAAAAATAATCTCATTTAAACTATTCTGGAAGTCGAGTTATGCAACCTGTAGATATAATTACAAAATATGGTGAGGCATGTTCAAAATACTGTGTATCTTGGGTCTCTGAGGAGGATTACTATTATCTTTCTCAAATAGGTAAGTGCTGAGAAAACACCACGTGATAGGAAAGAATGTGTATATGAGAAATATCATTGTGCAACTCATATGACCATTTATACTATACTTCTGATTATTTTCTGTGACTACTCTCTATTAATTTCAAAGCAGTGTGCGGTAGAACTGAAATTTCTCTGAGCTTTATCCATCTTTAAACTGGTGTGGGTGCTCCAGCGGTCGGTTGTTTACCAGCATTTTGTGGAACTTTGAATTCTGATGCCAAGTTGGCCACTGGCTTGCCTCTCTCCTGAAGAAGTTAACTTCTTCATGTAACTCGTTTATAATCAGAGTCTGATGTCTTAAGGTATTTGGAATGAGGGGTGTATCCATAGATTCGTAGGCCCTGGGGGTCTTTATCTGATCGCTTAGAGTAAAATGCCTTTGAGCTGACAAAATTTCTTTTCAGTCAGGAGGTGGTTTGCTAAAGCTATTGGAATAAATGCTGTTAAAACTTGAACTCAAGTATGTCGGGGGCAAAAACAAGGTTGGTGTTGTATTATTAGCACAGCTGGTCGTCCTTTGGCCTGATGATCTACAAGGTGTTCATTGTTTTGGCACAGCTCATGCTGAAGATCAATTTAGCAACCAGGTCTGAATTAAGAGTGCTTTGTGTAATTTATTTGGTAGGTTGGCTTGATGCACTGTATAGGGACCAGGTTTTGGTAATATACGAGATCGTGATTAGCTTTGTTCAATAGTACATTTGCTTAAGGAAAGTAAATGTAATAGAGGATGTTGTGTTTATTACACTAATAAAATAAAAAGATTTTTTTTTTAAAGTATAAATGTTAAATACGCTTGACATTTCAAATACAGTTGCTAGTTTAAAGAACAAATGTAAAAAGTGGTTTTAGGTTCGTATGCTGCTTTTTAAGAAATGCTGCAGAGGGCAGTAGAATCAGATTTTTGAGGAGTACCTTATTTTATAGCAAACCCTCTGCAGTGTAGAGCAATAATACAAAACATGAATAGAAAATAGTGAAGAAGAGAGATGTCTGGTTTTTTAACTACTTCACATCTTGTTCTCGAGAGAAACTGTCAAATTTTCTAGTACTTAATGCAGCTTTTATGACTTGCTTGGACAGGTGGATGATTTTCAAAGAGCAGCTTTCAATGATCAAAAAGACAAATATGTATCCTGAATTTTTAGAGGATGAGCATGTGACTACTATTTATCAAATATTCCACATTAAGTACTGTAGTCACTCAAGGTGGTTTACCTTCTTGAGAGGGGTGGGCTACCCCAGAGTCAGGTTGGGATAAGATGTTGCATGTTTGCAATTAGCATGAAAGAACTGATACTGGCTGTACTGATTTAAACATGGGACAGGGCTTACAGATTTTGTCTGGTTAGGGTGGAGCTCTGTCAGTTTAAGAAGAAATGTATACTTCATATGTCTCGAGCATCAAAGAAGTAAACTTGACCCAGGGCATTTTGTGTCCTCTGTTCCCTATTTAATACTGTGTGAAGCAGAACTCTTCTTAATCCTGTAAAACAGCTTTCTTTCTTTTTTTTTTTTTTAATGTTTAATGGTAGAGAATCATGAACAGATACTGAAAAAGGTCAAACTTCAAATCCTTCACAAATAGTCTGTCCCAAACGTTTCAAATATTTTCAGTAGATAAGCAGCTAGTACTAGAATTTCCTCGGTAAGAGGTTTCCAAATTCCTCGTAGAAACTTGCAATTACAATGTGAGGTTCCTTGAGTTACTATGAAATAAAAGATGTTGAATTGACTTTGATGCAATCAAAGCAATACATTGCCACCGAGATTGACCACTAGGTGGTGATGCTACAGAGGGATTTATTTCAGTTGTAAAACTGAATTTAGCTTCTCTGTCATACCTTCAGATTGATGTTTTTGAATTTAACATTAGTTTTTTATTAAATAGCTCCAACCAAGTGAAATATGTCATAGATATGATATGATATCAAACAAGTTTTTTAAACTGGAATAAAAGTTGGAGTTTTCTATCAAGGAAAAAAAGCTTTGGATACTAGATTATTACAAGGTTTTAAAATAATGGGTCATGATGTAATAAGAAAAAAAGAATCTATCTTAAACTGCAGTATTCTTTATTTAAAGCAACCTGTGCATGAAAGGGAAAATATTTTATTTATAGCTCTGTATTTATGATGTAGCATGGCAATTCAATATTTAAGTGTAGGCCTTGATTTGGGCTTGTATGTATGTCTGTATTATGTTTGTGTACTATATGTTGGTATTTGGGTCTATTATTTCAACCTCCAAAGGAAACATGCAATAATTTGTAAACTACTAAATATACCTTGTACTGGAAAGATATACCATGACTAGTGTGATAAATGTTAATTTTTATTGTGCTCTGTAATAAATTCTTAGTATTACGAAATTCACTGCAGTTCCATCATAGCCACAATTCCCATTCAAAATTTGGACAAGGCTGTTCTTAGGGAGTTTTCCAAGTATTTGATAATTTTATAATAACACTACAGCGTGGTTGCCTGCAGTAACAGAAAGCTAGACTTAACTATTAAGAAAAGTGTCTTCACTTCTTTTGTTCTTTAACCAAATATTTTTTTGCTGATCTGTCTCTGGAGATTTTCACCATAACACCAGTCTTCGAAGGGTGTAAGAAAAACTCTTGCACTTGGTTTGTTCCTTACGCTCATAGCAGACACTGAGAGCTGAACATAAATGTTTTAGAACATTGTACTAGCTTTACTAGTCTATTAAGGTACCTAAATTGCTTATTCATGCTATATAGTAAAATGTTAATTATTGACCGAATAGTACAGCCGTAAGGAACTACAGGTATTCTACTGGCTGAATATTTGGCATCTTTAGAATACCTTTGTGCAATCATCAATGAAGTCACAGAACAATCCAGGAATTGTGAGAAATAGGTTGGGGGGAGAGTATGTTAGTCTTTATAGTTATGTAATTATGGAGTCTTGTACATATTTCATGCAGCACAGTTGGCTACTGTTCTCGTGTGTTTGCAGAAACGATCATCTCTGTACAAGTGATGCTGGGAAAAGACAATACTGAGCAGGTCAGGCAGCGTAGTGATTGCCCTTTTTCATTACTGGCTGCCCATTTGATCTCCTGCAAAGACCTGTCATTCTGGCTGAGCGCTGTTATATTCTGCTAGAGTACTTGAGCTTCAGATAATGCAGTAAAAATCCCCACTTCCCTGTGCCAAAGATCTCTTTTAAAAAAATGTTTTAGGCATGCAGATTAATGCTGCTTGCCCATTTAAAGCATGGAGTGGAGTCTTTTGTTCTATAAAGTTATTTCAGGGAAGAAAGCTATGAGTTCATAATATTATGACAAATGAATTACTGTTTTCCTATCTTTGAATAGTGCACTATTTCAAACTAAGGTGAAATACTGTTCCCCATTGAAGAAAGATGAAAGTTTTACCCCCAAATTTTAACTAGAAGAATCTTTTTGCCAAAGTGAAGCATCTGGTGCTGGGTTGGAAACTAATCTCATGTGTTGAATACCATTGAACCAATAGCTTTGCCCCATGTCAGTGTCCCTCTGCTTTATCTGTGTTTAGCAGTGTCAGATCTGGGAGAAATTAAACTTATTCAGGTTCAGTTTGCCTAAAGTAATCCTTTATTAGAGTAAAAGCAGTAAAACAGAGCTTACCTTCTTTGGCTCTATGAACTTCTGAACTGTTGGAGCTTGGGATGGTATAGTGGGAAGGGAAGGATTATTCTGTGCTTACGCTGTTAGCCACTGAGGTGGGCAATGGGTTAGTTGGGCATTTTATTTGATCTAATGCTGTGATTATGTGCGTATTAGGTAAGAAGTATGCTCCTAGCCTAACCTTTCCTCTCGCTTAGAAGTAGCAGCACCTGTTTTTATGCCAGATACCCTCTACTTCGTGTAGCGTACGCATAATTTCAAAAAAGTTTCTGCTAGTATATATCAGTGGTACCCAAACCTTCCACATGATGGGCTTTGTAATCCTAGTACAGCAGTCCAGTTGACTACATGCACACTGTAGTTTTACCCTGTGAAATAAATGTCTTGTGCCTGCTTTTTTCACATTTCACATCTTTGGGAAAGTATTTCCAGGACCTACTGATACTTAAGCTTAATGGCTTTAAATTAACTCTGATATGAAACTGCTTATCTGTTGGTGCTGCAATGCTGTATAGCAGTCTACTTAAACTGACTGTGGTATCACAGGAATGAAATATGGCAAGGTGGTACTCGTTCTTAAAATAGCATCTGGAAGGGGGAGGAGAAATGAGAACTCAGTCTCATTTCTGTACTGGCAAAACATGGTGAAACTATTCTAAAGAGCAGAATCAATGAGTATGTGGAGAAATCACAGATGAGAAGGCAATGAAAGCATTGTAAAGAGAAGTTCTGCCATACAAATCTCTTAGAGCATGTGCATAAAGATCATCTAGTTGATGTAGATTGCCAGGTTTTCTTAGATGCACACAATAGCATGCCTCAAAAAAGCTTGCAGAGAAATATAAGCTGTCATGGAGTAAGGAAAAAAAATAATCTGGGATTTAATTGTTTAAAAAAAAATTCAACAACAGACCAACAACAAAAAGAAAGTAAAAGGTAAGAAACAAGATCAGTAATCATGAGGGATGGACATTACCAGAAGGATCTTGTAAGAACTTGTGTTCTCATTGCTTCATCTCGGAGGAATGAGTGCTCAGGGTTATAACAGATTAATGGAATAATCGTCTCGGTACTCAAGTTACAGTCAAAAAGGCAAATGGAATACAAGAAATATCTGGAGAAGCAAATGGGAATAAAATTGCGTTATTTTATCGCTCTACAAATCTGCACTGTTCCTTATCTTAATGAAGCAGGCATATCAATCTAGAAATGGTTCCTAGAAGAGAAGTGTGGTCAGAGGCAGAGGGCAGCTACTGTACAATAAAAGATGAATCAGTTTGACTCCTCAGTTTGGGGAAAAGCTGAGTCAGGAGATATCAATAAAACGACAGTCAGTAGTGTTGAGTCACTAAAATCATGAAAATGATTAGGGAATGGTTATTCCAGAAGTATGAATTTGTATTTGGAAATATAAATTAGCAGGTGATAGTTGTCTTATAGCCCCTAAGCGCAGCGATCTACAGTCAGCTGCTGATAGTCTTTTGGTTTCTGGCTACACCAGTAAAGGTATTACAGCATACATTGTTTGCTGCTTCTCCCTTTTTTCTTCAACTGGAAGTATGCACCTTTAACTCCTTCCGATTAATCTATGAAGGAAATAACTGCTTATATGAATGTTGCATATACACACATCCTTCCTTTAGTGCAGGACAACCGCCTTTCCCTTTGAACCCAAATCTTGTGCTGCTAAGCTTAATAGGTTCCCTTCTCTTTATCTCCTGGTGTGCCTTCCCTCCAATCCCCACCCCCATTCCCTCAAGTGCTGGCCCAGAAGTCCTTTAGAGTAGCATTCTTTGTTCATTAGAAGAGTTTTTCTGCTCTGAGACAGCTGATGGTCTTTATGATTTGAGGAACTATGAAGGGAACATTCAAGGCTAGCCAGCAGTCAAAGCAATCGTAACTTCCCATTTGCCCTAGTACATTTTCTTGCTTATGTTACTTCCAGAATCCTGCTCCTGTTTGAGTGGGTAGGTGAGATTACCCTGAAGATGGAAGATGCTGTTTCCATTTAGAAACTAAAGATAGGTTGACATGTAATTTGCAAGATTGGTTATGATTGTGACAAAGTTGCAATCTGTTGCCTTTTTCTAAATGGAAACCTTTCTAAAGCTTCATGACATCTTTGGTAGGAAGACAGTACTTCTAGAGTTAGGAACATACCTAGAATAGTGAAGATTATAAAGAAAAAATTGAAAGTACTCTCAGAAATACTCATTTTTAGACTAACATCATACCTTGGTCGTCACTCTTGAGAGGAGGTGCTCTGCAATCTTTAGTGAAAATGCCTTGCCCAAGTTCTTGATAAGTGACTACTTTTAAACTTGCTGTAATTGAAGAATATACAAATATGTGCAAAGGTGTCAGTTTGTATCTTATAGTAAGAAGCAGTTGACCAAATCTGCCCCTTTCTCCATATGGATCCGCTCAACAAATTCTTGTCAACAGAGACAAGAAAGAAAGAAAAACTGTAACAGATGGACTGTGGATTAATCCAAACATTAGAGCAACCTGAGATGCAGTAATCAACATCAAGTCTTCTTAATAACTGGTTATACTCTTTTTCCCCGAGAATTCCCCTGAGCTCTCAATGCAGTTGGGTTCATTTTGATGACTGAAGAAAGCCTGAAAGAGCTTGCATTAAACACAGGATGTTTTTATCGGTCTGGCGTGCCAAAAAGATGGGCAGAAGACTCATGAATAGGGTACGGAAGACCAGGCAGTTTAATCTGCACAGATTGGTAGGTTGTCTGAGGTGTAGTATGAGTAATAACGTATAATCTTTTATAGTCAATATTTATACTAAAATGTATCATTATAGAATAATCATGCTGGGGTGTTTACTTATAAGGTAGTTTCAGTGGTAAAAGATCTACTTTTTATTGACTGTATAAATTGAACTTGATCAAGGGCTATCCTTTGAGTCCTGTCTCTCAACTAAAAGCTAAGATAAGCTTTCTAATGTCTGTTAGCAGAAAGGGCTAATAATTTCTTTTTCCACAGTATCCAATTTGAGTAGTGTACTGTGGGCTTTTGCTTAGAATATTATATATGCTTGTTAATGAGATTTAAATTTGTTATGCCAGTAAAAATTTAGTAAACATAGAATTCTGAGAAGTCTAAAAAGTAAACATGAATTTTTATCTACCTTTTCAGTGGTGTGTTTTCTTCCCCTGCCTGGCAAGTTAAATTTGCCTAGTCTATATTTGAGTATTTAAATTGAGTTTTGCACATTTCTTTTGTCTCTATTTTTGGGGGGTAAAACCCTACGTGATACTGAAAATAACGTAAGTCCCTGCCATTGTTTTAGGTGGTTCTTGAATTTTCTCTGTTAAATACATCAGTTAATTCTGTTAGGGTCTGTGCTTATTTTAGCCAATATTCTGTTTAGCAGGGTGGTAAAAAAACTAATATAAGACATTTTTAAAATGCTCCGGGGTTTTGTTGTGGTTTAAAAAGAGTAATTGAGATATAACTGCTGTTTGCATATACAAACAGTTTTTATTGCAGTGCATTTTTAATTTCAAGTTATGCGTGCTGCTTGTAAAGGTATGTCCAGGAAAACTCTATCTCTGAAATTAAAATATGGCATTATGCCATGTTTTAACTTGTCCTAGCAAGCTGATAATAAGAACTGGCTCAGGTACAAAGTCAGAGGAACTTTATTCCAAGTATTTGATATTAATTTTTAAAATCAGTAGCCACTGTGGTTACTGTATTTTGTTAATTAGCCACAGAACAAATAATGTTACTTTGCATTCACTACAAACACAGATGTATCTTGCAATAATTTTATTAAGCTGTATAAAGGTAAGTCTACTGACACAGAAATATTAATTTTGTGCTGTTTTTTGGGGGGAGGGGTATGTGTGTTGGTTTTGGTGGTGGTTTTTTTTTTTTCTTAGTCTGCAGAGTCTCAATTCTTGCCTCACAGAAAATAGGAATCCTGAGATTCCCTGGTGAGCCTCCCCATTCTATCTCCTGATTCTGGAGACAGTCATTCAGAGATGCAATCTCAGCTACCACCTCTGTGTTGATGATTCTTAGATTGTCTCCTTTGTCTGGATACTTCTTTTCTGTCCAAGTAGCACTTTCTCTGATTTCTGCAGTAGGCATTTGACCCTTTGTTGAAATGCTCTTTGACTGAAACAAGCCCTTGTTTTTACTCCTGACCATCATGTTTTCAACTGTACAAGCAACCATTCTTCTAGTCTGGACTCCTTTGCATTGTCCTGATGTTGTACACCTATAGATTTATGCCATGCCTTTATCTTCAGGTTGCTTTGTGACTTCAAAAAAAATCAGGATTTGTCTCATCACTGCAATACAGGCTCCTTCTGCAAAAAACGGCAACTGTATCTTCTTAGGCATCAGCAAATCTTGCTCAATATCATTAACATCCATATGGAGTGTAGGTGACACAGATTGCTGTCACTTATCACCAGTGTGATTGCATAACCTCTTCCTGAAGTACTTTTCTGGTTTTCTGTCTCCATTGGAATGAAATCATCATAGCTTCACTTTCAGGGTTTGGATTTTTTTTTTTTTTTGGTGTGTCCATACGAGCCTTTCCTGAAGTGCTGGTTTCTAAGGTCTCTGTCAGTGGTGCTGCAGTTGATTGTTAGCTGGGTGGGAATCATCCTGGACAGAAGCTGCCTTGAAACACAGCAAACCTGTCTCATCTTCAGACAGACTGATAAAACAGCAAGAAAAATAGGTACTTGGTACTTTGCTTGTCCATGTATTGTGGTGTTCCCTTTCAGATTTTAAACAATACTCTCCCATGTGACTCTCAGTTTGGAGCCTATGGAGATGTTTTTTTGGAAGTTACGCTAATATTTTTGTCCTCTCAGATCTTTTAAAAATGTACAGCAGTGTGGACGTTCAAGGACATATGAAGAGAAGTGTAAAAAATATGTTAAATTTGACTCTTTATAAAAAACTCAGAATTCAAAGCATGTAATTTGTAGTTTGTTGCAAACATCTTCAGTCATAGCCAGGGATTAAGAAATTTCTCCAGTAATAAATTCGTAGGCATTTTTCTGACTAGGTATTTAGTTTGAGTCTGGAAAATGTAGGGCTCAGGTGGGGCTGCAGTCTTCCTATGAAAAGAATTCAGATCATAAAAAGCTTGTCCATTTAAAAGGATCATTGCATCTACTAGGTCTCAGGCGTTTCTTTACCTCCATTATCTATCTTAGGAACATGGCTTTGACGACGCTGCACAAGTCAGACCGAGTTTCATATGGTTTACACTGATAAGCCATTGTTTTTATGGATATTAATAAAGTCTGAAAGATGTACACAGAATATTTGTATGTGATACGTTACTGAGCTGTACTAGTGACTAGAAGTAAATGGTGCATTGATTTATTACCACAGCTTTAAATTAATGTACTTATTATTTCTGCTTGTAATATAAGCTGTCAGGAAAAATTTGTTACACAGAATAGGATTGCTGTCAGTAAGAATTTGATAAGCAGAAGAGTATATTGCACCAAAAAGAGTATACGGGGGAATTTGGTAATCCCCACTAAAATGCACGTCATGAGTCAGTGGTTTTGTAGAATTTTTGTGTTGTAAGTTGTGGCGGTGTCATAAGGAACTTTTCTGCCTTTGTTCATCATATAGAGAGTTTTCTTCTTTTTGAAAATGCTTGCTCTGGTGTTATGATTGTGACTGTTAGAGTATTTTGTATAGAAATGCACCACAAATAGTTTTGATAACTTTGTGTTGGGTTTCTGGAAGCAAGCTTGTATGGCAAGCCTTGACACTTAGCTGATTTCCTAAGTAACCTCTTTGATGCAAGCTTGAGGATTTTTTTTAAAATAGTTGGCTATAAAAATTTGAAAGATGAATTCTGTAAGGTAATTTGAATTCCGTATAATCTTTCAGATAACTCGTGTGTATTCTTTATTACTGTGAAGAGAGCAGAGAAAATGCACATCTATAGCAGTAATACTCTTGTGATTTGCATTGGAAATCAAAGTAATGCTATTGAAAATTCAGTATTGCATAATAAGAACTTCTCATTTTTTGCCAGTTCTTGTACTTTGAGAAATAATGTTGGGGCACAAATATATATTTTTATTGTTTTTGTATGATGCTTACATTAGTCACAGAATTTTGGAAATGGGTGTTATGATCATGATATAGAATAAAAGCAAGAATGTTGACTTTTAGTGTTTAATCTTACTGTCTCTAATCTTCTTGCTGATTTAAAACAAAACACAGCAAAACAACCCCACTAGACATCCATTGATATGCACAAAATGACTGTTTTGTGGCACAATGATATCTTACCTCTGTATTTTATTTTTTTTTTTCGGTAAGGGGAGGGCGGGGGGGGGGAGAAGAGCAACCCAGCAAACGCTTCTCTCTTGAATATTTTTTTCTGAATGTGTGTTGTTAAGGTCTTTTTGTTCTGTGAAACGTTTTCAGAAAGCCAGAATCAGTGAACAAGTGCAATTATGCTGCATGCTCCCTGTTTTGTTCGGTTCAGGTTTATAATTTATGCAAGCAAGGAAGTGAAAAGATGCTATTGGATCTTACTACAGGCAGTGATTGAAACTTGGTTATTTTTGATCCATGCTTTCTCCACCCAGTAGCTGTTATCGTGCACCACCATCCTCATAGCTGTGAATTTATAACACTGTACTGTACCTGCTACCCAGTTTCTCTTAAATATCTGTTGTCAGCTAGGAAGAGAAAACAAGCTTTTGATCCTGTGGGTTCTGAAAAAGGAAAAATAAGAAAAACATTTGCTCGCTGTTTTTTTTTAATTGCTCAAGATTATGCTCATCATTATAATCACAGGTAGAGAAGGGAGGTAGGGGGTGGAAAAGCTTGGAAGAAAAATAGCATCAGCTATCAAGAATTTTGTTTTCTTGGTTTGTAAATGATGCTGCTGTAATTCTATCTGCATTTTTTTTTTTCTGCTCATTCACCACTCAGCAGCTGGTAGGGAAGTAAGACTGCCTGGCAACCACCTGCAGAGCTGCAGAGATGAATTACATTTTCGGAAATAACACACTCCTCTATTCTCGCGCCAATCGAGGCAACACTAGCTCAAGCCACAGTTCTGTAGGCCCAAAGCACAAGCAGTGGGCAAAGAAAGGCTCGACAGATGAGTTACGGAACGAGCCTTCCCGTTGGCAGCAGATAGTTGCATTTTTCACTCGGAGACATGGTTTCATTGACTGCATTTCTGTGGCTGCCAGCTCCACCCAGGTAATATGGCACTTGTTGAAATTATTGTGTCTGCATGTTTTCTTGTTATTTGCTAGTCAGAAGTAGAAATCTATTTATATATGCATGCTTTCATATAATCTCTGATTTATGAATAGCGTTTTCTGTCTGCTTTCATTCTTACATTTTACAGAGCTCTGTATGATTTTTAGCATTAAAGCATGAAAATGGAAAATGAGATCTGTTTTTTTTTTTTTTTTAAAGTTAATTTGCAAGTGGCGAGCCTCCAACAAGTTTAGATATGAGGTATTTTAATGAAATATTGAAAAATGTAGTTTGCATTCTACTGCCTGGCCCTGGAGGGGAATAACGTAGTTAAGAAATTCCAATTTCATAGCTGTAGTAAGATGTCAGTTCAAATAAAGACCACATATTTCCTGGTTAAGGAATTGTATTTAAAGGATTAAATAATTAAAAGTCTTAATTACATGTAGCACAACAAATTCTAGCCTGTAACGGTTTTCTCGGGTTTTTTTGGCTTCTAATAATCCATAAATAAGGTGAAGGAATACCTTCCTTACATACAGAATATACATTTCATAGTGCAGTCTGTAAGAAAAACATGACATTTTTCAATTCGACTGTCAGTCTGCTCTAAGTGATGTTTTTAGTAATCATTGGAAGTCAGGTAAAAGGAGGAAAGCTAAATTTCAAGTCTGTGGATTTTGGGGTGGGTTCGTAAGGTTGATACTGAGTGAAGTTTAAACTCACTGGCATTAGCAGATGACTATGTCTTTGAAGACTGCTGAAATGTTAGCATTGTTTAAGTATGTGATATTACATTTGTTTTGCTTCGCTAAATTCAGCTTTAATAAAGAATAATTGTTTTCTTGATGTTGCATAACCTGAAGTACTTCACAAACTTGTAAAAAAGGAAAAAAATATTACCCTCAGACAGTGTAATATTATTAAGATGTTTCATATCTGTTGCTAATTGTTTCAAAAATGATAAACTGGCACTTCCTCTGGAAATCTGCTTATTGTTGCCTGTTGTTTTGGCTTGTGAATTTAGAGTAAACAATGAATAGGAGATCTTAGAGGGGGATTTTAATTTTCTTTTTGCAAATGTACATGAATGTCGAAGAGGGATCCTGTAGTTTCTGTGGTGGGTCATTATACAACTCTAAGCAATGCATTAGGCAGATATAATAGCTTTTAAGTACTGTTAATTTTTTTTAAAGCCAAAATGTACAGTATTGGCCTTTTGAATAAATATTATCGTTGCTCTTATTTGTTTAATGCTTGAACAAGTAATATTGGAATGCATGAAACTTCCAGTTGGACTGACTAATCAGGACTAGAAATTGGCCGATAAATAATATATTGAATAGCCTCTGCTTTGAGTGTGGGTTGGACCAGACAGAGGTCCTGAGATCCCTTCAAGCCAAAACTGTGATTCAGTGAATATCCCAGTGTTTGTTCTATTTTTCTGCTATGAAAAAGATAGCTTACCTCTGTGAAAGCCTGCCAAATTTTTCTTGTAACTCTGACAGTTCTTCCATTAAAAAGAACTGCTTATACATGTTCATGGCCATAAGGAGGGGGGAAAAAAAAAACATAAAACATTTAGAAGTGGTTTTAAAAAAACTTAATGAGCATATTCAGAAGTAATGCGCTGAAAACATAAGAGCTTATTGAAGCCTCTTCCTCTGGAAAGACGCTGTACTATCCTCCTACCTTATCCACCCATTGCAGCTGTTCTAGCCTCAGGGAGGGAAAAAGACATTTAAAGATTGCTCATTGTGGTGCAATTTTGTTTTCCAGTTCTCTTCAGTTTTTGTTCTGTGATGTAGTATTCTGAAAATTCTTGACAACTTGGATTCGTTCATTTAAGATACATCCCCATCACTTGAATGTAATCACATTTGAGGAGTCCAAGTAAATAATTAGATATGATGTACTTCTCTAACCTTGTCTGTTGAAATTCTACTTGTGATGATGGGCTTTATATATTCTTATTGTTGTGATGTCATGATTTTTAGCATATACAAAATTAAACTGATATTGTTGAAGTACTGGCATCCTGCTTGCCTTGTGAATCTGTTACGTAGCACCCGTTTTTAGCTGTCCTGACTTTCTTGGATGGTGTGGAATGGTGATACTTGCTTAGTTCCCTTCGTTCCCAGTGACAGGGAAGCGACTCCTGGCGATTGGGCTGCACGCCCCTGTCCTCCTCTGGGGGCTGCAACAGGTCACCTTCTCCCCAGCTACGTCACAAGAGGACTTTTGCTAAAGAAGGGACTTTGGATTTTGGGGTAGGGTATTTTTTAAGTAGGGGGTCTTGCGCCCTACAGAAGCAAAGAAGAAGTTGGTGATGGATATGGTAGGACTGCTTTTTGCTGTGGTTATCGCTGGGCTTCTGCCCAAAAGAGTGCACGTCTGCACAAATGCATTGCGGCATGGAGGCTAGTCAGGAGTGAAAGGATGCTGTAAAAAGCCACAGCCCCCCTGAAGACTGGCAGTCCATTTTCAGACATTAAAGATGCCTTATTTACTAGTATTGCCCCTTTCTAATGTTATTGCAAGATTCAAATCACACAGCGCTCAGTGGAAAAAGGCAGCAGTGGAAACGGATGGTGTAAACAGACACAAACACAGCCAGTAAGTGGTCATTCTGACTCTCTGCTCGTGTCCTGCCCTAGCCAAGGTCTCCAGGGTGCTCTGCATGGAACTTGAGGTGGTTGTAGTGATTTGTAGACTTTGCATTACTTTAGTACCAAGGAGTTCAGGGATCAGACACTGCAGTCTGTCCGTAGAGCAGCAGTACTTCCCGCTGGGTTAACACCCGCTCCATTTGCGGTGGTGAGCTGCTGTAGAGGTAGCAGTGCCTTCCTGCCCCCCTAACCACACCGCGCTCCTTTATGGGTCTGGAGACGCTGATTTAACATGCTCAGACATTTGAGGCCTTTGTTTCTTCCTTCTGCATTCCCTGTTATGAGGAGTTAGTTACTTAATTAGAAGAATTAGGGAATTTGATTAGAAGTTGGTCTTTCAATTTTTGTCAGCAAACATTAATTTCTTTAATAAAAGCCAAATCTGTGGCATAAAATGGAAGATGAGGATAAAAGCAAACATGCAACAAATTGATACTGTCGCAGGGGTGAATTACTAAGCCATGAGCTTAGTAGTACATGGTTATGCAAATGAAAAATACTGGTTAGTTTGAAGTGCTGTCCTAACAAAAGGTATGCATATTGCGTCAACAGAGAGAACTGTATTCCGGGGCAGTTCTTTTCCCCCAAAGTCTTTCCAGAGCTCTGAGAAGCACCTGTTCCTCACAGGGAATGCAGCTCTCTTGTCTCAGAATACATTTTAACTCTCAGTAGTATTTGGCCCATGTTGTGCTACAAAGTCAGAAACTGGGATTTGTCTGAAACTCACATGGCATTGAACAGGTTCTAACAGCAGCACGTTTAGGCTATTCTTAGTATGTAATATAGTATGATATGCTTCTGGCATTTGATACTAAAAAGTTGTTTAGCTGTTTGACTATGCTGTGCTAATTTATACTTCTGGGTTTTAGGACACGTTTTAGGAAAGCGGGGGGAAGGGAGGAGGGTAAAAAAACTCCTCCTAACTCCACTTATACATTTCAAAGAAATTTACATTTCAGAGCTTATCAACTGCTTCTGTGAGTTGTTTGAGCCCTTGTCTTTGTTTCTCTTCCTTTTAAGATCTTGATAAAACTTTTACTGTATGTCACTACTCCTGGAATATTGCTTTCAAATTCATTGAAATATTATGAACATGGTTCTAGCATGTATGAAATGCTGTATGTAATCAGACAACAACATAGAGGTGTTGTAAGGTGCATTTAAAAGATATTGATTAAAAAAAACAAAACCACAAACCCCGGTCTCTACCCTAACCCCTTTTTTTTTTTGTTTATTGTACTTCTTGCAGTTCAGGAATTGCAAAAATTGGTTTCATACAGCAATATATATGGTCCTTCCGATAATTTTGGTATAGTTAAGTATTTAATTTTAGACATTCAGATCATAACGCGAAGGTACATGCTGAAAATATGTGAGATAGAAGATAAAATAGTTCTGATGTAGTATGTGGAGGCTTAATTAAATAAGCAGAAGTTGAAAAGAAAAAAAGGGGGGCCTTCATAGAAGACATGGAACTAAACCCGGCACTTGCAGCAGGAAGATACTGCAACTAAAAGTTCAGACAATTTGATAGCAGTTTAACTATTAATTATCTTGGCCATATCAGGATGTGTTACGGTGTTATGTTTTATGAACATTATTAAACTTTGGTGTGGATGTGTGACTGTTTTAGCAGCCCCTTGAGTCTACAAGTGAAACTGGGACTTCGTTATGCCAGGCATTGCATAACGTGAAGTTCTTTACTTGCAGGATTTATTTTATTCAATACATATTTATTTTTTTTTTTATTTAAAGAGGTGACAACAGTCAAGAAGAAAGGACCTACAGGAGTAACTGAAGGGAAGTTTATATGAGTACATAGAACAACTTTTGTCATTGTTAGATTTTTATTTTTTTTAATGCAGACTTTCCCTGAGTTTAAAATTTAATCACACATTGCCTGGAAATTGTTGCTGCTAATACTGTGATAAACACGTGAGAAAGCAGCTTTAAATAGTATTTGCTTTGGATTATTTTAAGTATAAAAAGGTACCTTCTGAAATTTAAACATGAGTTTTACTGTACTAAGTTTCCTTCTTATTATGGATTTTAACTAGGTAACAGCACATACTTGTAACAGAACGGATTTATTTTGCAAATTTTTGTTCTGCCACTGTTTGCATTTTCCATAAGAGGGCATTATAGCAGAGATAATGTTATGAATTTATTCTGTTAGAGGAATAGATTAATATGTGTTCTAATCAATAGACTAAGAGATAGGAAATTCTTGACAGTTTAAACTCAAGCCTCATGAGTGTCTCTGGAACCTTTGGTTCATTTTGTAAAGACTTCGTAACTGTATGGTGGAGGTGCGGAAACTTCTCAAGACTGTGAAGTTTGCTTGAAATTTTAAAAAGATATACAGTTTTAAAAGCATATTAAAATCAATAAATCTTAAGAATATGTATCGTGAGTCACGTAATGTCATGTAGATTGTGTTAGCATCATGCTGGTTCCCTGCTGTAGCCAATTGTCTCTCCTCTTAGGAATTCAGCCAGTTCGCCTGTGGAGTAATGGGGGTGTGCTGCTTCCTTCCCAAACCCATGTGTGTGAGTGTAATGTTGGCATGTGCAGTGCGTTACTTCAGTTAATCACTTGCAGCACAGCAGTGATGATAAGAACTGAACCGGTGTTCAGGCTACCTGCAGGCATTGCTTGCTGCCAGAGGGTTTTAGGTTCTACTTTCTCTCACCTGTTGTCTCACAGCTGTTGTTCTGTCTCATCCGGAGTTGAGAACAGAATTTCTTCATATTTCTGTTCCATTGTATCTCAAGAAAATTACTTTTTCCAGAATGAGTCAGAAACCTGGTAAGCAAAGGAGAAGGGGACGCAGAATGTTTTGCTTTTGGAGTACGACTGCTACTGCAGGGGCTTTCTGTCTCCGTTGCGCCCGGGACTCTGAACCTTCAGGCAAGGCAGGCGCTGGATCCCCTCTTAATCCATTGTCTTCAACTCCAACTAATAACTCGGGTGGACTAACAGGGTCTTGCTGTATGAAGCCAAGTGCATGGAAGCCAGTGAAAGAGGTAGGACTCTTTAGGTCTGTTATATAACTTTGCTAATTTATTTTATATTGTGATAGTTGCCCTCTCAGTTGAGGCTTGTATTGATTGACAAAGTGCTTTGAAAGTCAAATACAGGCCAGTCTGTCTTTCACCAGCTGTCAGCTTGCTAAACAGTTCTAGCACAGCTTCTGTGGTATAGCATTTCTGTTTTGCTGCCAAAGCTGCTGTATATGTTTCAGTTAATACAATTATTAAGTAAATGACTGTCTGACAGGAGCACTAGATCTAACGTGAACACAGTCTTCTTCCTGTTCTCCTATTTTCGTCTACAACATCAAGAGCACTGTCAATTATGGTTAAGGATGTGCAGGATGTTTCTTTTAGTTTGAAGAAGCTAATGCAACAGAAATGTCTTAGATGTTTTTAGAAAACATGACTTTGTCTTTTAGAATGATCTGCATCCATGTTTGAGGGCTGACATGATACCATGTCTGGTGCAACTTTAAGAGACTTTTAGTTTATACCCAGCTCAGAGTCTTGGTAAACTTTGTGTCCGAGTGTGTGTTCTGGAGCTGTTGTAAAATGCCAGATGTGTGTATCTGTAGATCCCTTTATAAAAGATGTCTTTGCAAGGCATATGAACTCTTTTTGACTTAAGTCTACCTGTTTGGGCTATGCATGTAACTTTTGCCATCACAGGGGCATGACAGTCTGAGCAAAGAACATGTCTTTCACTACTTTGCCTGGCAGTGAGTTCAAACTAATGTTTGACACATTATATAGGCTGGACAATATATGTTTGCTGAACTTCAAGCACAAGCATAGTGTGAAGCATTTCCAGTTCAGTTCATTTCTTTGTATTACTTTGGCAGATCCATAAAAGACAAAAATGTCAGGAAAACATCTGCCTCATCACGTAGTGCATCTCACACGCAATTGAAATGAAGTGCCTCATCCTTGTTTATTAGTATAACCACATCATTCACGCTTTGTTTATCATGGAAAGGCTCTGTTAACAGACAGGTCCCTGTGGATGCTTTCCTCTCTTGAAGAAGGATACTTCATTTCATGCTGTTTCTAATGTGCCTTCCCAAATTTCATTCAAGTGAAGATTGCATAGTTCTATATAAGATTTCATGTGTGCTTAAAGATTTCCCTAGTAAGAAGGCAATAGAAATCTTTCTAATCAGTTGGGACTGTTCCCGCAAGAGATGCTTTGCTAACCAAACGCTGTAATGAAATTCTAGCAGATAGAAGTCTAAAAGGGCACCATAGTTGCAGTGCTGGTCTCGGGGACATAGGCAACAACAACAATAGTATCAAATACATCAGTAAACTTTGAGAAGGATGTAACCACCCTGTCAGACACGCCGTGTTTAAGCCAGCACTTTCAGTCCCTCCATTTTAGTCCTTACAAAAGGGATAGGAGCATTCCTGTTTCACATCCAAGACTGATAACCTTATGCCATCTCTCAAGGAAAGCTCAGAAGACTGTACTAGAGGCCAAATTCAGCATTGAGACATGACTTATTGTTAACACTACCACCACCTAGCGAGTCTTCCCTAAATCCCGAACATACCTTTTGAGGACCTGCCTTTTCTGGTTTTACCCAAAGTAGCATTAGCAACAGTCACTTCAGTACCACTCAAAATTAATTAGGTCAATATTCTCTCTGAAAGTAGTCCATCATGACAAAAAATATATATAAAAAAATGTTTACTCTTTGATATACTGAGAAAGCTGCAGTATCTTTTAAACTGTACATTTGTTTACTTCGTATCATCACTGGCCACTTCAAGTGGTGACCTCTTGTTGTTGGCTTGAGTTTTTTCCAGGAACTGCTTGGACTCCAAGACAATAAGTCCAGTAGTGCTTCCTGACTCTCCTGAGCTGGTTCTCTGTACCCCGTTCACATTTTACAAATGTTAGCTATTTTTGGTAGAGAAGATGCTGAAGTTGTTAAAGTGATGTTCTAATCTCCACTTGACCTGTTTGGCTCATTCTTATATTCTGGTGGGTAGAAGCCACCTGTTCCACACTGATGTATGTTTAAGAAAACTATTACACATTTTTCTTCAGGATTGTAGGGTAAGAAGAGGCACTTGTTTCCATGGGCTATGATCCTCTTTTCTTGCCTTATTTTAAGGTTCTCTCATGTATCATGACCATATGGTGGTTTTATCCCCTAAAAAACTGTAAGGGATCCCAACATTTGTGCGGTTCTGTCGCTTGCTTTTTGAAAGCTCCCTTCCACGTACTAGGTTTTTGTGTACACACACACACACACACACACACGGCTTAATATCAAAAAAACACTCTGTCTGACTGTAGTCAATGTAGAGCGAGGACTCCCTTCTGTTTCTCTCATAATTTAAAAAAAATCTTTGCCACCAACCAAAGCACTACTGGGCTTGTTTTCCAGTTTGGTCCTCAGAGTATCTCTGCTGTTTATTGCTATTCCATGTGACTTTGGTCGTCAGTATTGAATTTCATCTTGCTGCCTGTAACCCACTTCTCTAATATATCAGGCTTGATCTGCAGCTTCTCTCTGTTGCGCATTTGCTGCACTTCCAATTTTTTTTGTGTTTAGCTGCACATTAGGAAGTAGGGGAGTTGACATGTTCTCCAGACAGATTACAGACATTTATTACTCATTTTGTGTCTCTTGTAAGCTGATCTTAGCATTTATGAATTTTCAGTCCTTTGCTCCATTAAACTGTTTCCAGTGCATATTCTAGTCCCTTGCAACAGTCTCTGTGAAATGACACATCTAAGCAATGATTTAAATAAAAACAGATCACCTTAGCCGTATTTTTCACAGAAAAGAAGAAAGGATCAGGACAAAATAGTTTAAATTTTATTTTGGCACTGGTAAAATAGAAATGCTTATTCATTTTTTTCATGTCACTGTAGTCAGTTTGAGAGAGTATTCTTTTTAAGTTACCATTGTTTTTTAAACTGTGTCTACGTATTATTGTTATTGGAGACTAGTATCTATGTAGTTCTGTCATTCTTCTAATATGAATTCAGATCTTTTATGGGATGCAGCTATAGTACAGGATTTTTCTTTGACCATGGAATTTTCAGTTTCTTCTGACAGCATTGTGTAGTATTTACTTGAAACTGCCATACCGTGGGAATGTTTTGGATGAGTATTCTAGCCTCTCCTCCTTTATTCTCTTTATCAGTGCAGCCTCACAGTGTGTATATTTGCTTATTTAAAGTTGTTTCTCTAGGACTGATGTCTGTAGAAGTTAGTTGAGCAACCTGTATTATGTGCCTCCCAGGTAATAGCTTTTAGTTTTCATAACAGGATAAGAAGCAGAGTAAAGATTGCTTGTGCTTCCGGTGTACAGTTCTACTTCAAAGCAAATTTAATTTAGTAAGTAAATTGTAGTTGTTTGTCTTAGATAACTAAGTCTATCTGACTACACCGTGTGATGTAGCAGGAGAGAGGGGAGTCAGGTTTCCCTTTAGAGAAGAGAGAGGGAACTCTGGATTCTGTCTGTGGTGTGTACAGTCTCCAGTCTGAAATCCTGGCCTGAAAAGGGATCCTGCTAAGTTGGGGGTGTTCAGAAAAGGGATTATAACTGTAGATTGTGTTCAGGAAGACCTGCTTTAAAATGAGAAACTTAAGAACATCTACTTAGTTCATCTGAAGGAAAGTCAGGAGATGATTCGGTCACAGACTATAAATATATGGGGATAGATTTCAGAAACCAGAAAGCTTGTGTGTTTAGTAGAAAAAGGCATCTGTATTCCAAGTTAGGGAACTAAAGCTAGACAAACTTAGATAGAAAACTCAATTTTAAAGAAGGGTATTAATATAAGAAGCATTCCAAAAGCTTAGTGGGCCAACATGTAATTGTCAAATCAGGGTAACAAATTAGTATTTCCTATGTAAAAAACATAATAACGAATAAAGTTTGTGCTTGAAAATGTCAAAATACATCACAGAATCTCTCATTCAACATCTAATATAATGACTTTAAACTGCTATTCAGAAGCTGTAAACTGCTGGAAAGCTGTTTGTATTTTTAAAAACTCTTTTATTACATCTCTTTACTACTGCTTTTAATTTTTATTTTAACTCTCTCGTTGTTACTCTTTTTTTGAAAGAGGAACACCATGGGGGAAAATTCTGCATACAGCTTTTTAGAATTTGAGCACATCAAGGCCCATTACAGAGCAGCACTTCAGTAGTTAAATGCTAAATCAAGTGGTATTCAATTTGACTGTGAAATACTACTGATCAAGATGGTGATAGTACAGACCTAAGACTATATTCCCAGCTAAGTGTCAAATGCCAAAGTAGATGCCTAGCTCAGAGAAGACAAAACAAAAAAACCAGCTAGGGCTGTCCCACCTTTGAGCTTGGAGTAGTTCCTACGACTCATTTTACTGTATTAAAAATAATAAGATTCAGCTGCCAATAAAAGAGAATTTAAATTAATGTGGTAAGAGGCACAGGTGATCAATAGGAGATGACATTTATTCAGGATTTCTTAAGGAACTTGTGTTTAATATGACTGAACTGTCTGTTGTGTTGTGTGTGACCTTTTTGCTTAAACTGTCTGGGTATTCCTCGAATAAAAATTGCAAAAAAAGGCTATACTATGCCCTTTTTAAAAGGAGCTAAGCTGTACTCTCTGAGACTACAGCTGATCGGGTCTGATTTCCTTATTGTACAAACTTTGAGAAATTCTTTATTAAAAAAGAATTAACAGGTAGATGGATAAACAGATATTTTGAAGAGAAGTCAGCTTGTCTTTGTAGAGAGGAAAATAAGAACTCACAGATCCTCCAGAGTTCTTTGAAAACAGAGAACATGTAGATAAAAATCTACACGGGAACATGTGGTCATCAGAAGGTCATTATAATTACAGAAGTCTTTGAAAATAATGGTTCTTGGATCAAAGGGTGTTAAAATTTATGGTGTCATGAGATAAAAGAGAAGGGTGTTTTGTAGATTTTCAACTGATTAAAACAGATCCCTTCAACTGCAACTGGATTGCCAGAAGGTCGTATTCATGAAGCGGGGGGGAGGGGGGCTATGCGGTTTATTTTTATTTTTACTTGCAGGTTAACTAAACTAGCTGCAGAGAATAGCAGACAAAAGTGAATGGGCACAAAAATAGCTGGTGACATTCATTGCACAGTAGCAAATGAGGAACAGAGTTAGAAGGATAACCCTGCAGGTGTGCACATAGTGGTATGTCACAAATGAAGTATTTCTAGTCCAGAAAGAGATTTTGGAGTTGTCACTGATAGTTCTCTGAAAATGTCACCCTAGTACTCTGCAGAAAACAGTAAATGATATGTGAGGTATTACTAAAGAAGTAGTAGAGAACAACACAGAACATGACATTGAGCATATTTATTTTGGGGTTCCGTTTGCCTTGCCTTAGAAGAGATGTAGCATAAATAAAAAGGAAAAGGGTAATAAAGTGTTAAGGGGAATAATCTAGTTTTCTATAGGGACAGTTAATTTTAAAATAAAAACAACAGAGACAATATGATAGACTGATAAAATAAAAAATGAAATTTAAAATATTCTCAATTAGAAATGATTTAATAGTTCTCTAATTCTAAATCTGTCGCACTGTCCTGTGAAACTTCTGCTAAAATTGTGAAGGTCACTGCCACAAAATGCTGTAGAGAAGATTCAAAAAGAGAATGATTTCAAAATGGAGTTAAATGGATTTGCAGAGGGCAGGTGGCAGGTAGTGTTACAGACAGTGGTTCAGGAAGAGCTTGACTGTCAGGTTCTGAGGGTTTTCTGGGAAAATTACTGGGCATATGTCTAACTCCTACTTTTGCCCATCCATCAGTTTTTGCTGTTAGTAAGGTTCTTCACCAGTTGGGCCTTTGCTCTCATCCAGTAGGGCAGTTTTTACTGTCTGGGGTTTTTTAACGGAGAGGGACATGAACTGTTAGAATAATTTATCTGTCTGCAGTTCATTGTGTTATTTGATGTTTCTGAATAAGTTACACTGGGGAAAATCCCCTAGATAAATCTCTAGAGGATGTTATGAAGCTTGGTGATAATGCAAGTTAAATGTAGGGAATCATATTTCAGTTTGTGTGCCTTTGTGTGTCACTTGGCGATCATGATCATCTGAGCTAGAAAACACCAAGTCTCCTAAGAAAATGCCATCTGATGGATTCATCCCGAGTGATCCATCAGTCCATGAGACGATCAGAGTGGCAGGAATTAATCTTGAAATGTATCTGGGAAGGTCTAGTGGGTAGATTAATAGTTCCAGAGAATATGATTAAGGAAAGAAGTAACAGGTGAATTCCCTACTGTTGTGCTTAGGCATGTCTAAATTAGAAATATTCTCATTGTGTCTTGCTATGCCTTATTCTAAAGACAGTAGATATATTGCTCTGCATCCTACAGAATCATAGAATCTTCTTGTGTTTTAATGTAATTGGGAAACTGCAGGAGTGCTGGCAGTTTGCGTTTTCTTTGCTGTTAATTTTTATACCATACGTTATTACTGTCACCTACTTTCTTGTAATGAAGGACTTGGAAAATTTATTTTGACAGCTGCTAATTTGGGTTTGAGCCTCAGTAACCAGCATAAAAGGCATGCTTTGTTTTCTGGTTCTTGAAATGTTAAGCAATTAAGTAGTTATCTATTTATAGCATTATAGCATAATTTGGTTTTACATATCCATTCGTCCACTTTCTTCTTTGGTAGTTCTCAGTGTTAATTTGTCATTTGCTTCAGCACAGTTTCTTTACCTGCTTATTTTTACCTATGTTGCACTGCTCAAGCTTTATCAATTTTTATCTTTCAACTTCAGCAACCATAATCAGATGAAGTAGAACATACTGTAGAATATCATTTTATACTTACGTTTTTGCTTGCTGGGAAAAAAACCCAAACTGAGATGTCTGTCAAGCTGGTGCCCCGCTTTGAGCACCATCCAGAGCGGAGGGTTAGGGGAGAGTACAACCCCAGGACAGATAGCTGTGATGTTTCCTCTGAGGGCTTTCAGAGCTTGCTGCCTGTTCCAGTTTAGGGATTCCGAGAGCTGGAGATGGCTTGTGTGCTTGATAAGCCTGAATCCACGAATTTTCATGGACTTGGCCGGCCTTCTCGTAGTGGCAAGGATTCAACAGTGAAAGAACAGCTTCTGCTTGTTTGTAGCCTAATGAGGGGAGCAGAGTCGGGGTTACAGCACCTGTTGTGCATTTTGTGCAAAGATTTGTAATGCACAGCAGTCTTGGAAGCAGAATTCAGGTTATTTTTAAAGGAAATACCCTCCTCTTGGACTGAAGAGTCAGACTCCTGTTCTGTTTGTTGGCCCTGTTTGGTTTTAGTTCATTTCCTCACCGGGGCACGGGGGGATGAGGCCATGGGGGTGGTCTGCACAAGGAGCCACCTGGGCACTGGCCTGAGGAGCGGAGAATTTGGAACCTCACCTGTCAAAGTCAGCGTGAAGCACAGAACTTCACCCATGGCCTGACCGCTGTTATAAAAGTGTGGCTAAAGGTACATTTAGCTCAGCCTCCTGTTATTCTGAGGATGTAAGAACGAAGAAAGTCTTTTTTGAGTAATTATGGTGGGGAGGCAAATAAATGCAGGCCATGAACTCCCTTCTTTTTTTCTTAAACTGTTGAGTATCCAGAGGTTTTATTGATGCCTATTAGCTTCTCAGTGTTTAAGGGCTTGAATCTTTAGTAGAATTGTGCTCTGCAGTGTTGTTGAAATTATAAAACAAACCTGAAAATTTTCTTTAAATAGTTTGTAATCTTGAGGGTCTGATGAGTCCTGTTTTGCTTTTGCTGAGTTGTAAATTCAGAAGTCAGAACCCTTGTCTTAGCCCTTTCTACAGACTTTTTTGTAATGAAGAATTTCAAATAATTGTATCCTAAAGACTTCAAACATTTTGTTGTCGATTAGGCACTTTAATTATCTAAAGTAAATGGAAATTGGCAGAAATGATGATGTAAACAAATATCTTCTCAAAATTAGACAGAAAAAAGGAATTGAAGTCGTAACTCAAGAAAAGCTTAGATTTTTTTCATGTATTTTAAAGCATTCTGAGAAACTTAAGCTACTTTTTGTAATATTTATTGATACTCACTTTTTTCAGGTCAGTACAGTTAATATTTCTTTTTATCCAGAGTAAATGAGGCAGAGATGTGCCACACAAACTGTGGCTGATAGATGTTTTGAGCAGTGTAATACCAACACAAAATGCTGGCTTTATGTGACCCCAGGTTTTCCCTGGCACTGATACAGAACAGCAGATCTTGCACTTTAGGTTTGTCTTCTGCAGAGCCGTGTGGTTGTGACTGCAGTGTCATCTAACCAGAGGAGGTTTATCATCTGGTCTGAGGGCTGAACCTCGTCTTCCAGCTCCTGAGCAGGTCAGTCCTCATTGGAAAGTGCAGGGAATGGTTTAAATGGCTTCTGCACTTATTTTGGATACAGGAGGGTTTCATTAGCTCTATCTTAGTGCCAGCTGTAGCTGACTTGGCCTAGTTCCAGTTCATGAGAAGGATAGGCTGGTTTTGTGTGGAACCCAGAATGACTGGCTCAGGTTTCCCCGCTCTACCCGAGGGGTTCAGCAACTAGTTCTAGCTAGTATGGATGTACTGTAGTTGTGTGTGTTCAGCATTGGTAAAAATAAATTGATCAAATCTGACTTGTGTTTCTATGGTGTAATTAACTTGAAATCCGGATAAAATGCTTATGGATAATTAGAGACCATATGTCAGATTATCTGTAAACCTTGTTTTTAAAAACACTGACTTCGGTCAACACTGTAAAATTAAAATTATACATAAATGTTGTTTTTCCATTGCAAGGTTACATAAGGCTATATTCTGTACTAAGTTGTACTGAAAAGTGCTAGAATCTTTAGAAACCTTTAGCAAACAGCATTGTAAGGAAAAAAACCCCAATCTTCATTTACTTGTGGAGTGAAAGTTCGCTCAAGTAATGTTAGGCGTTAAACCTGTTATAACTTTGATAGTATTTTAATTTGCTGACAACAGTGAGTGTTTGACAATGCATAAAAGATGCCTATTTTGCTGAAATGTTTCAGGGCTCCTATGACTCATTCTACAGCCTGGATGTGTTGTGTAATGGTACTTATTTTGAGATTGTATTATAACTGCATGTTGTCATGGAAGCGAGTGAGGAGCTTCCAGTGTTTCCATGGTGTAAGAATGAATAAAATCAGATGAGGCACCTAGCTAGTAATGCATGGTAAAGACTTTTTAGCCTTAGCTCTGAGCAATGAAAAGGCGCAAAGTATCTGGATAGCAATATAAAGCTATCAGAACTGTAGTGAAAGTAATAGTGTATATTTGGGAAGAATTCAGCACATGTAAAGAAAGATAAAATGCTATTGCTACTTGTGTGTGAAGCCTTTTGTAAATGAAGTAAGGGGTAGCTTTAGTGTAAAGCCACTTTATGTGTAAATCAGGTCGTTATTTTTCCAAAATCTTCTGAAACTTACATCCTGAAAAAGCGAATGGATTTTAATTAATGCGTTGCTATAGATAGCTCTTCTTGTGTGGTTTTCTGTTTGCTGTTCATTAATGTGAGGCAAATGGCTTTCTGCTCATGCTCAGTGTTTTAGGGCAAATTTGTTTGTAAAGAGATTTTTGGACAGGTAATAACAGATTGCTCACAGAACAATGCAATCATCAATAAAATAATAAATACTTGTCTTAAAATGGAAAACTCTAGCATGGATTCACTGACTTTCTTCCGATTGCTTCATTACTCCTTAAGTACTTTGAGGGTAGTGGGGTGCTATATAAGTAAGTGAACCTGAGTGTTTCTTATTCTAAAGAAAAAAAGGATCATGCTTTAGGTAAGACGAGATTAATGTGCATAATTTTAATATTTCATGAAAAATACTTCTTAGATTTACTCAATTAAAAAAAAATCCCCAACAAAAAAAGTTTTGGAGCAGACGAGTGGATAGTTTTGAGAGGTAACTGATGTGTTTCTAGTATTGAGAGTGATCACTTCCTACTATGAGAGCTAGACAGATGTGGGTCATCTTTGCTCTCCTGGCTTGAGGTGAATGAATTTTAAGAATGAACTATAAAGAACAAAATAAGCATCAGGAGGATTTAATTATTCCCTGAATAATTTAGGAATGATTGGCAATTATGTGTTCCAGGAGCTTGTAAGACGCATGTAAACAGTAACCAACTTTTGTTGTATTCTGATTTAGTAGTGTTCTCAGGAGTGAACAGTCTGTCACATCTCAGTTTCCTACCCCAATATACCCTGTCTGCCATGAATTTCAAAAACTAAAATATTGGCACCTCGAGCTGCCATTGTTTTTCTATAATAAAGTCTTAGAAGACATTTTCTCCTTGCCTGGTCTCTTTCTGATGCTGAAACTCTGCTTGGGCTTCTTGATGGACTTTTCATCATTATAATGAAAGCTGCTATTCTTAAGGCTGATGTTATTTAAATGAAGCTTTCTAGGCCTTGCTTTAAGCTGCAAATTAAATGCATTAAATTCATTCTCAATAGCACTTACAAACCTAAATGAGGAGCCTTGTAGTTCTATTTTGAGCTTAGAGTGCTGGGTTGCACTGAGGGAATACAGATGACTAACCTGCTGCATAGGGTTTAGAGCCGGACATTGGTTTAGTATTTGAAAAACAGAAGTCACAAATCACATTTACTAAACCCAGTATTAACTTTGTGTACATTTTGTATATTATGAATTTGGCATATGACTGAGTGTCAGCCATTTAAGCAATCCCTGAGAGATTAGGCAGGACAAATTAGTTTGAGCTAAGTACATCTTTCTGAATGCCAAACGTAAGTAGTGGACAGTGGTGGTCTCCTTTGTATGAAACATTGTCTGTGATGTTAAGTCAAGTCTATAAGGGTCCATTTTTAGTTTCTGACAGAGAGAGGAGAGGTTGGTTTCTGAGATTGTTGTTCGTACTTGCATGAGGTTCTTAACCTGAAAGTTTTACTCTGCAAACAACCAGTGGATACTGTGTGAGAGCGCTGATGATAGTTTGTGGTTCCCGGTTACTCATTTCTGCTTTGGGGGTGTCCATTTGTCTCCTACACAAAACTCTACTTTCACTACACAGTAGAACTTCCTCCCACAAACTGCTGGACAGTCTGTCTTATCCTGTATTATTACTTATGGTTGTAGCATTCTCTTTTTTTTTTTTTTTTTTCCTCCTCCTTTCTGCCCTAAAAATTGCTTACTAGGCCTCAGCAAGTAGGAGTCTTTCTGTCACTGCCTTTGCTGCTTTACTTCTGCTTGGGTAATCATGGTGCAAATTGTTCCTCACTGGATTGTTTTTGTAGATGAAGACTGCAATAAAGTATTGACAGTAAATAAATAGCTTATTTGTCTCTAAATTAGTTCAGATCATGATCTGTGATTTTACTAATACTCTGCTGTCACCGTTTTTTCCCTTCCAAAGCTATTTATTTATGTTTTAAGTTCAGAGTTTTAAGTTCATTTGAGTTCAATGTAAAATGCTGTGGGGTTTGAGGAGGAAACTAGGTTAGAGAATCAATTTGTTGACTGAGTTAAAAAAAAACCAACAACAAACCACCAGATAACCCCTATAGTTTATTCATATCTAGCATGCTAGCTCTGTGTCTTTAAAATAGGGTGCTCACATAGATATGATTTTCAAAAGCCATGGTTTACTCTGGAAAAATGAGATCTACAGTAAAGTTGCAGGCATTCAGATTAGCCCTTTTAATCTACAAGGGCTGGGTACATAAACCTTTTTGTTACTGGGATCCAAAAAAGCTTTCATATTTGTTACAGTACTTACCTGAACTGATGTTACAGCTCTGAGATGGCTTGTCTGTCCTCAAAATCTCTTAATAAAACTAGTTTGTACTGACCTACCCATCTTGATGTAGACACACCCCGACAGGCTTCAGGCTCACCTTCTTTGTTTCTGTGCTTTCTGTCCAAACTATCCTTGGAGAGACTTGGGTAGCATCCAGATGGAGGTCTAGGTATTTTCATTCCTTCATCCTTAGAAGACAATGGGAATCGGCCTTTGCTCCATCATGGTGGGGAACAGGGAGAGCCCTTGAAGGGGTAAGGGAGTGTCAGAAACCCAAATCTAAAGCCAAAAGTTCTTCCTCCTTGTACCAGTGCAGAACGATAGGCAGGCTTAATTGTAACCACCCGTGGGTTGAGGTCATCATAATTAAGCTTACAATTTATGCTAGCCAGTGTCTATTAAGGTTTTGTTTGTGGTAAATCAATTTATTGTTGAAAAACAGCATGGAGTATGCTGACTTGGATAGGAAAATCTGAATAACAACTCCACCCCTGTGACTTGTATGGGATACAAATGCAGTCACAAAGTTTTAAGCATGAGTAGTTAGAAAGCTGAAAAAGTGTGTGCATTTTAAATAATTTGGTTTTTAGCCACTGTGCATGAAATAGTCAGATATGGTGTCCATATCAAAACTGGAGAGGTACTGTACTAACACGCTGAGCAAGTTTTGCAGGTGAGTTTGAGTTCATCAGATGGGAAGTGCATTTTTAAAGCAAAGTAACAGTCTGTTGATGAGAGAACCTTGCTCACATGGAAGAAGTAACAAACCTGTAGAGAGGGAAAATCTTGAGTCATACTTGTATTCATAGTATTCTCTCTTTTGGTGGTTCTGCTTCCCGTCCTCTGTATTCAGTGTACCCTCTAGACTAGCTTATCGACAATGGCAGTACTCATGCCTGGGTAGAAGTGAGTCTTGTGTCTTTACAATTCTCAAAATTCAGATACATGCAGCATATTAGCATGTCTCCTTGTGTTATGTGCTGTTGTGATACATGAACATTGTTTGGAATTTCAAGTCAATACTCAAATGATTGCTTATGTTCAGGTAGTTCCACACAGTGTGGAACAAAACAAAAGAGCTTTAGCTCTTTTGAAACTGGGTAATTTTTGATTTCTGTGAAACTTTGTTTTGGCAGTAGGGAAATACTTGTGGTATGTTTTATTTCCAGATTCTCTTGATGCTACATTTTGTTTAAAGTCCTGGAGAAATACACTCAGGAAAAATATGCTTGTCTTAAATATATTGCTTAACAGCTCAAGTCACTGACTGTGGTGTTAAGGACCTGCCCGGGCCATAGGATGACGCTGACTTAGGGAGGAATACGTCAGAGATGGGAGGCATCAACGTTAATGCTAGCTGTGTGCTGAGATTTAGATGCTCTGGGCAGCATACAGCTAATACGGATAAGAATGGATGGCAGTTGTGCTTTGGTCTTATCACCACTAGACCCCACCAAAAAGCCTATATATCCCTGAAGGTGTGTTTAGATGAGTAGTGACTCTTGTGATTTTGAGGAAGATGGATGCAAAGTTCTTAAAATAGCAGGCTTCACTAGTGAAGGGTCCTGTGGCATTCTAGAATGTAGTTCAGAGAAAAGATATAAAACTACACTGCCAGACCTTAAATTATATATCTCTAGAAAGAAAATATGCCATTTGTCTTTGGCTTTGTCACTTTGTATTGAATCAAAATAGTTTCTTCCTACCACTTTTAAAGTTTTGTTTGCTTTGGAAGATATTTTATTTCCTGCTTTCAAGAAGAGGTAATGACTTGACTGATGAAAACAAGCCCATATTCATATTAACAGAAGTTGCTGATTTCGTGGTATCTGCTTGAAGGCAATGGAAGGGGTGAAATACAAAATTATTTTGGGAGGATTCTCCCAGCTATTAGAATTGCTTTTTGAAGTCATGAAAATTGGTTATTGAAGCTTTAAAAAAGACCTTTGCAGTAAACGTTCTGGTCAAATATTAGTACTATTTTCCCTTTCCATGGGTATTGTTGTTATCCAGCTATTGAGTGGGTGTTATAGAATGTAGAAGAAAATGATTCTTGAAAAAATGCTACTTGTAAAAATATTACTGGCACTTTAACAGATCACTGCAAAGAAGTATGTGCTGTACATTCAAAGTAGTAATTTAAAAGAACGAAATATTGATGATTCAGCTTTGTGTTAACAACAAATTTTTCAGAGTTTGTATGTAATATGGAAGCACAACCTGATCTTGAACCCGTTCTGGTTATGAAAAATCACTTAGTGCTCATTATTAGAGTGGAGCAGTTCATGCTAGTAATTAATACAGTCTGCAGAGAACACTTGCAAGTTCAGGCTTTCTGCAGTCAAAAGACGATGTGCCAAACCTGTGCAGGTTTAGTTGCATAACTGCATTTCTTTGCTTTGAATGATGCATGTGTCCCCACTGCTTCCCCAGGGCTCTTTTGTCCTACCAGTGTGACTCCAAGGGAGGCTCTACCTTACCTCACACATGTGAATGTAATTTGGCAGGATGATCCCCGTGACTCCCAAATACCTGATTAATCCCTTAATATCATTCTTCTTGCCTTCTCTACCTTTTTTTCCCTTGTTTTTATTTTCTGTGGTCTGTTTTCATTTTGTTTACACCACAGTTGTTCTAGATACACCTTACTATGCTTTGATTATATATTCCTTTCCTTCTCTTCCCATGTTTTCTGACCAAGATGCTATATTCACTTTCATACTTGCATAACACCAAATTTCAATGTGGCATAAGCTTTTTTCACTGGAGATAGCCCGGGCACACCGTGCAGCCCTGGAGGAGTTAGGTATTCTGCCTGTGTACCTTCTGTTCCTTGGCTGTGTTTTGGTGCTTGGAGTATTGCTCTTGAAACTACAAGTGCCTTCAAGTTTTTATTTTCTTTTAATTATTGGTATCTTACTGATATTATCTCAGGGATCAAAGGCATGAGGACTTCCAGAAAAAAAACTTGTTACCACTTATCTGCTACATAATCTTCATTCCTGTGCTACTGAAGTCAGCACGTCTTAAAGGACACTGGAGAGATGTGAATTCCTTTGCCTCGTCTTTTGCCTTGTCTTCCAGACAACTGGGTTTCCAAGAACATGGTATCCAGCATCTCCTCCCCTTGCCCTCACTTTATCACTTTGAGTGCTTTAAAGCTGATTCTCTTTTTAATCAAGAGGCTGTGTGGTCTACGTGTTTTCAATGAAGTTGATACCTCCAGGAATAAGACGTTCCTTTTGAATCTGGATCACATTTTTTGGGACTTAATATGTATGCAAGAGAGAAGCCTTTTATACTCAAAACTTCTCACTTTTTCCATGTTGGTAATTAGACAATGTCATGCTGGGTAGAAAATAGAGTACTGATATGCAAGTAAAATGGGTGGTATGAATGCAGCCTGCTAAACATCTCTGGAAAAAAATGTTTATTTGTGGTCTACAAAAGCAGCCATTTGGCACACTGTTGCCAAAGGGGATACTGATACAGAGGCTTCTACGCAAGACAGCCTCTGTCTGCGTAATCCCTGCAGGCTGGGGAACGTGCCTCAGAGTTGCTCAGTATTAATGTGTTTGTGGACATTTCTCAAAGGAGAAAAAGTTGTGATGTGCTGGTTTTGAACTGCTTACCTATATGCACATTGACAACATGCTTATCTTCCTCTCTGCCTTTGCTCTTCAATAACAAAATCTAGATATTCTTGAGGTGTCTAGAACAGAACAACCCAGGTGCATCTGCCCATATGTATTAGTGAGGCACAATTCTCCAGCTCCTGATACTTCAAAGGCAAAAGACATGCCTACCACACACATGCGCAAGTCTGCGAATGTTTGTATGACCAACACATTCCCAGCTTCCTGTCACTGGCCAGAAACCTTTCTGTCTCTACGTTTATAAATATTGCATTAACGATGCGTTATGCAGTTCTTGATTACATCCATTCTGGGTAGATGAGACATGGCAGCCCTTGGTGATTAGAGGAACATCTGTCAGTTCCTATTTATCTCTTAATATCCATGCTATAAATAACTGGAAATGTTTGTACGTAGGTCTGTATTTCTAGGTTTTTATTCGGCATGTAAAAATTACGCTGACTCATACATTTAAATATTCAGATTTGCTGTAGGAAAGTGTACAGTGGGAGGGAGAATGACCATGTTTTAATGCTATGAACTGACGAACTCTCTCCATTTTATCCAAATACAGTACAGCTGACCTAATCAAGCTTTATTTCTTAGGGGCTGGTGTCCTTCATTCTTATCATACCCAGGGCCAGATACTCAGATTCGCAGCATGTTCCTAGAACAGACCCATGGGGCAAGAGACAGATGGTGTGTGCTGTTGCTGGTCCAGAGCTGTACAAATGCTGGTTGTGTGTCCGCTGTCGAGAAGACTGCATGACCGTTGACTTGAGCCTGCTTCTTCCTTCTGTGAGGCTAGGAACATAGGTGTAGCTGGTGATTTTCACGTAGACTCTGGGAAATTAACTTTTGATCATTACCTCTTTTTAGAATGATTGGCTGGTAAAGTTAAATATTCAACAGCATGATTCAATCAAACTACCTCCTCATCGTGTGCTTTTTTTTTTGAGGGGGTGTGGTGTAGTTTTTTTGGAGGTTTTTTGTTTTTGAATGTTGGGGTAAAAATATAGGATAGAGATAGTGCATCCATGGCATTAAAACCTGAATGAATAAAATAAAAACTCGGGTTCATTTAAATGTCTTAATTATTTGGTTTTTTAGCTTTTAATCTTAACACCGTGCACCTTAAAATTGTGGTCTCACAGTGCTGCTGTATTTCATGGAAATGCAACTCTTACTAAAACAAAGTAATTCTTGTTATGGTCTGAACATAATGATTTTCTTTGATGGAAGTTTAGTGTTCAATTCTTGTACAGAATATCTGCCTATTCACTATTAACATACTTTTCATCATAAGCGTCTTTAAATTCATTAGTTTTCAGCCCCCATAAAGTGTTAAGAAAAGTAGAGGAATTGGTATATTTCAAATATTTGTAGATGTAAAACCTTGAAGTTTTGAGGAGGTAAAATGGAACAGTTTAGGAATGGTAGGAGCTTATGGAAGAAAGAAAATAACCTTTTGTAGCTTCTTTGTAATAAAGTCAGATGATTTTTGCCATCTATTCAATAATTTGTGCATTGCATTGATTATTTATGCCCAGCAAATTGACTGTTGTGTGGTGGTTCAATGGTGCTCTTTAAATAGAGTGAGAGAGTACACAACATGCAGTACTAGCTAAAACAGCATTCAGTGTTTCTTATTATGACCATAATCTAGAAAAAAATTGTATTTTGAACTTTCTCAGGAAGCAATATTTTCGTTTATTTTCCCTCTGTTATTTTTGGCAAAAAGGACTGTTTATGTTGCTAGTTTCATGACTACTCACTGTCAGGACTACAAATACTGTGGTGCTGCAGATGATGGGGAAATGGGAACGCTCAAGCTCACTGATTTAACAAGGAGCCCAAGAATGGAAATACATCAAAATCTTCATATGCAGCCAAAGCAGCCTTTCCGGCAGCAGCAGCGGCCACTGAGCATTCATACATCTTTTAGTTCATCCACCTTGCCTGTGTCTTCCAAAAACAGAGGAAAATTTATAAACCTACGGGACAGTGTAAAAAAGAGTCCTACAAAAAGCACAGCAAAAGTAAAAGCTGCTAGTGGTTGGGTGTCTGATGGCTCATGTTCTAATTGTTCTTTAGAAAAGGTATGTATTGCACTAGGTATTTATAAATGCGCGGTTTTGGTGCAAACTGTAGAAAGTATGTCACACTTCCTCTTTCTGTAATTTTATCTCTGCTGTTTCTGGAGACTTAATGTTACTTAATTTTGTTTTGTAGTGTTTTGACTTTTAGTATTTGACAAATAGCAGCATTATGGAATTTGCTGGTTTAGTTGATCTGCTTCAGGATGTATATGGTGCTTTGATAATTTCAGGTTCGTTGGTATTTCCTCACAGAAGGTGTTATTGTGTGTGTTGGTTTAACATGAGAAAATGTGTGTGCTCTTCCTTTTCACAACATCTGGACCTGGTGTTAGATTTGGAGGCACTCCTTTTAATTGATCTTTTAAAGGTGGTATTACCTTAGCTTTCTTAAAATACCACTTAAATTATTATTTTTGTTTAGAAATATTAGAAAGTCTATCCTTACACTTTAAAAAAGAATTACATGAGATTCATTGTACTGTTGTAACAGAATGGCTTTTCATTGTAGGTGTTAGCCCATTTATTTAGGCTGACAGTGTTAAAGGGAGTTACTGCTCAAGTCATCCATTCCTATATGTAATGGTCTATTGTACTTGTGTGCTATAGTTCAGTTTGGCTTGTAAGAGTCGGTGATATTAAACCATCAGCACAAAGGGAAGATACAGTGACAGTGCTAATAGCTTATGACACTGGAACCTGAAAGAATTAAAGTACTTTGAACAATTGTCAGTTTTAAAATAATAAGGATAAAAATTGGAACTGGTTGGGAGGGTTCTTGAAGCGTTTGGGAAGGAGTAGCCCAGAAACAGAAGGCAGT
>NW_009647955.1:4409944-4411293 GCF_000708025.1 Charadrius vociferus
GGCAGATAAAGCTGCTGTTTGGTGCAGAGAGGGATGCAGATTGTTTGGCCCACAAGGAGATGAACTGTGTCTTGGTTATTTTGTTAAGTCGAAGGGCAGGGGAGTGTGGTCAGTATCTAATAATATCTTTGATTCGTTTTTAACCTTCTCTTGTTGCAGGAGTTGTAACTGTAGCGCTGGAACTTTTGACGTGCTAATGGTTAGCTTGCCCGCCTTAGTGTTGTGTTATATTTTGATATGTAATGTGTGTATATCTGAAGTTTTGGTTAACAGGGTTGGTTTTTTTTACTGTGTGCATACATGGGAAGCTGCTTACGTTGGAACAAGGCAGACTTGAAGAGGTGGTTTACTTTTTGCATAGGTAGAGCTGAGTGATCACTCAAGCTATTTAATTTGATCTCTCCTATAAAGGCTGCATAATTCTTGCAGTAACTGGAGTTGCAGTAAGCATTTCCTGCATCCTTTGCAAAATGCATAGTACCATTTTTCTAGACCAAGTTAGATTTTTCCCCACACCCCTGTTTTAACACTTGAGAGATTGCGCTGTTGTCTACACATGTAAGGATGTCTAAATGGCGTAAGTAATAATCTTTCAAGATATCAAAACGTATCTTGTTCTTAAGTCTTTCAATAACGGCAACATTTTTCACCAGCTGTTCATTTTGGGTAAATTGACTTTGAGCTGAAAAAAACCCTGTAGAAATATTATGTATACATTTAATAAGGGTTGTTACCTTGGGCTGTTTCAGGTTTCTCTAATATTTGCTTTCACTCTTTAATTTGGTGTATGTTGCTTAGTGTTTTAAAATATCTCAAACTTAGAATATATTTAATACTTTTATGTTCTGGGGTTTTGGTTCATTTTCAGGATTTGGTATTTTATTTTTTCATTATGGTTTATTATGTTTAAAGATCACAAGAATGTCTTGGAACAACTGTTGCAAGAGCTTTGATCTGCTGTTCAGCTTGTAATTTTGATGATAGTTGCCAGTAGTTTATGTTGCTGACAGCTTGTTGACAACCAGTATGTTAACATCTCAAAATGATTTGTGTCAATGTTTTGATCAAAATTCTATTTGTAATCTTGTTCCATTGCAGCTGTGTCATTAGCTTTCCTGGTTATTTTTATGAAAATTTCTAAGACCAAAATTCTACTAATCTGAAGGTGTATGGTAAACCTATATGAAGATTTTTGAGAGGTAGAATGAATCAGTTTTAGGGTCTTCTGCCCATTTGACTAAAAGATTTTCATCCATTTTTGCCTGATTTAGAAACAATAATGTACTGCTGTTTTTTCCCCTTTATCAAAAAGAAGTATGAATTTTGTTCAGCGCTATCAACTTTAACCA
>NW_009647955.1:4411310-4415893 GCF_000708025.1 Charadrius vociferus
TCTTTCCCTGCTTTTGCACACTGTTGTGTGATAGTGAAGGGCTTCTGTTGTGAAACCATCCCACAAAAAGCCTGAGTCTGTCCATTGACATGAACAGGTTTTCTGTTGGACCCCAAAGTACTCTGTACTGTATTACTCTGTACTGCAAGGTGAGTAACTTGGGCTGAGTAAGCCGTGTGGATACATCTTTCTGCTGTGGGTTCTCTGACACTAGCATGTTGCTGGGGATGCACTGCCATGTGCAGCATGGTTAAAGGTGATTGTTTGTCTTCAGTTGTGGTTATAGTCTCCTAATCTGTATACTATTGCAGAATTTTTCTTTTTAAGCTGCTAGATTTGAATCTTGTTTGTTTTAAAATGTTTTTCTAGTTTTCATTATTTTTGACATTTTGTTGGTGATTTTTAGCCCACAGAAGCTGTTCCTTCCTCTTCTCCCATTGTCCCTGTGATCCCTGTCCCACCAGTCCCTGCTGAGACCACTGTCATCCCATCCACCATACCACAGGTTTTTATTCTTTTTTGGTTAAATTTGTTCGACTTTAATTTATTTCATTGCTTTGTTTAAATTCACACTTTGGTACTCTTACACGCGAGTTTGAGATGAACTGTGAAATAGCTGAATTAATAATACACTGGAGTTTCATCCTAATTTTTGTTTGTTTTATAGCGGCTTTTAGTCCATTTTAAATATCTGTATTTCCATATGTAAGTATATTAGTAAGTTGTGAAATAGCTAAAGAAAGAAACCCCGAAAGAATGAAAAGAAGCAATAGGATATTTTGTGTTCTCATGTAATAGTTTTTGAGCCATTTCACCCTTACTAAAGTGTTATTGTTTGATTTATTTATTTATAGAAAATAGTTGTATCATCTCATGTACAAGTCCTTAATAGATGTCTTTCATTGATAGCGCTCGCATGACGTTTCTTCTGTTTTCCAGCCATTTGTTGGTATCAGTGTGATTGGGGCATTTGGGATACAAAAGGGTTTTTTACTCCCTCTATTCTTGACATAGTTGACTCATGGAATGTACTTCCCTTCTGGAATTTCATCTTTTAGGTCACATAATGTTAACACACGCACACACAAAAATAAACCCTATCAAGACAAGTCAAAGCAGTAAACATGAGTTAACATTAATATCTTGCATATAACTCGGAATATTTGACCACAGCATGGCAGGCCGTGGAATAACTTAGGATAGGTAGCATTTACATTTTTGCATGTTGAATAGCATTCTACTTTTATTTTTTTAAGGTCTGCTTTCTAGCTACACAGCTAAATTTGCAATAGGTGGTCATCTTTTTTTTTAATCTCTGCGACATTGTTAAATTCTACACAATCCAATAATTATCAAAAGTTTTTACAGTTGGCTGTTTTATAGTGCAGTAACTAGTGGATGTATGTTTACACAAATCTGTCACCTGTACTTTTCCCAACAGGCAGATCAGAGATTTGATTAGTTTCAGCACTATTTCCTCCCTACAGAGGCATTCTGCCCACATCAGGATTTGAGGCAGGCAGACTAGTGCCACCAGTGGATTTCTGCTGTCTGCCTTGGTGGATAAAGATAACTGAGTTTCCAGTTGTATTTACTTTCAGGGAATTGCCAGTAAATATAATTTAAAGTAGAATAATTAGTGCTATGTATTTATATTTTCTTTGACTGCCATTGCTGTGTCAATGTCCATTGATGATGCTGGATTACAAGCAGAAGGGTAAGAATGGAGTGGTCTGTGCTTTTGTCTTCTGAGCATATATAAATGTCTGCAGGAGTTCGCTATATAATTCTGCATCATTTGTGATTCTAAGCAATTAGAAAATACCACAGAAAGTTGTACTCCACTTTGGATTTGGCAGATGTATTTTTGTGCAATAGATACACCTCTCTGTTTTGTTAGTCACTTTACCCCTTAGGCAAGCCCTTAGTCTGCTTGTAAACAAACTTGTCAAATGGCTCTTAAATATTTGAACAAGCCCTGGCGCAGAAGCTTGAAAGCGTTAGGTAATTTGGAGAACTCTTGCATAACAGACTGAAATACCAGGTCTTCCTTCCAGAAACATTTGATGTTTTGAGTTAGAAGTTGCCATGTGTCTTTGCAGTGTCGGGCTGTTTGGACTGCCTGGCACAAAGCTTTTTCTCCTTCCTGCTTGGAAAGGATGGTAAATTATTGCTTCTTGATGGAGAATTGAGATAAATGCAGAAGGAGCTTAGGAACAAACACTTAACTTATGGATGGTGTTTTGCATCTGATGGCTAGTTTGTGTCTCAAACATGCTGTTCACATAGAAACCTCACCTGCTAATAGCAATTTGCTTTTTGTAAGACGTTCAAAGAAGAACACTTGTCAGCCTCAAGAAAAACATTCATGGGAAACCAGCTTTCACTGACACTGCTTTTGCTGAATATACTTGGATATTACAGAATACTAATATTAAATAGAAAAAAAATCCAAAATTGAATAACACGTAAAGAACATGACTCAACTTTCAAAATTAATCCTTGTTTTATTTTCTATTTATAAATTGAAAGTCTTTGGATCAGTGATACACCAATATAAAATAAACATATGTATGCTCATCTCTTGTAGATCCAGTGGAGATTAGACTACTAATGCCTCATATTCAGTCAGGTTCTTTTTAATACAATGTATTGTTTTGTTTTTCTTAAAATTGTGTTAATTATAAAGCTCTTTCAGGGATGGTAATACATAATTTAATTGATTGACATTTTTAATACAAGATCTTTTTAATTTAATCTTATTTTAATAAAACTTGCACTTGAATGAGAAGCAGAAATTGGAATGTAACTTAATGTCAGGAAATGGTTGTGAGAGCTAGCATGGTTTTGGCAGAGATTTTTATCATGACACTAGAAACTAGTACCTGATTTCTGGACTGCATAAAGTATACCCATGCTTCTGCTGAGAGAATTGCTGGGTGAAAAAGGGGTTTGATGGCATGTTGACAGTCCTAAGTGTCATCCTTTTTGTTTCCCTTTTTTTAAATAGTCTACGCTCTTAACTTGTGTAGATACAACCTGATTTTAGTACTTAGAAATTAGGCCTGTAACATTTAATAACAGCAACCTGATACGAGGTTGATGACTCTTGTCTAGTGATGGTAGATTATTCATCTCAGTCTTTTGTGAGGAACTTCTGAGTCATCACTTACTTCCCAGCCTTTGGAGGCTTTTAAAAATCATGAATTCTTCAGAAGTGTGTTGTCATGGTAATGAAACTAAAATGCAGTGTATGAATAGGTTAATTTAATTGTCATGTTTTTGTAGATCTTAAGCTTATCTTTGAATGAGTTTAATACTAGCATTAATATTGCTGCTTCTTAAACCGTCCTAAATTTATTTCCACACACACGCAAGAGATTTAAAGAAAAAAAAGTCTTAATTTTAAAGATAAGGGATTTTTATACATATGAAAAAATCTCAGCTTCATTAAAGCAGTAAGGAGATTGACTTTTTGTGCCATTGAGTTTGTAGGTCCCATTGAAGTTAATATATCAACAGTATTTGGAGTCTGGAATATATCTGCACACTTTTTTTTTTTTGTTGTTGTTGTTCTTTGAGCAGGCTAGATGCTACCTATTTTAAAGGCAGATAATTGATACAAAATTAGAAAATCTATTTATTTGGAGGTATTTCAGATAAATACCACCAGTCTGTATGGATTTTCTTTCAGTTGAAACCAAACTTTCCACAGAAAAATTCTCAATAACATCAGAGAGTAAAAGTGTTAGCTTAGTCTACCAGTTCTCAGCTAGCAAAAAATCTGTATTATTTCATATTTCTGTAACAGTAATCTGACTGCTTATGGCTTACGAATCCATAACAATTTTCTGATGGAAGCACATGTTTCTATGTGGTAGATGAATGTCTGCTGTGGATTTGCTTTCATAAGTCAGTTCTGTAGATTCTTTCTTCCATAAGTTTGCATTTCTGTAAGTTTCCCTTTTCCTGTTTGAAGAGGGGGCGAGGGGGAGTAGTCTTCCTAGTAGGAAGAAGGAGGAACCAAATCCACCAAAACTTGTTTTTGAGATATGGGTGGTATCCAGCAGCTTCTGGATGTTGTATCACAAATTACTAGGATAGCTGACATGTCAAATGATAGCGTGATTCAGTTTTTCTTTTGAAAAATAAGACAATAAGTGATGGAACTTGTATATGAGCTCAGAGTTTTGGAAGAGTGTGATTTTGTCATGAAAGCACTTTGTTCAGGGTGGAAATAAATGTTTCAAAATGTGTATTTTTGAGATTCTCAAGCTGAGACTACCTTTTAAAAGAACTTTGAGAAACACAGCAAAATAAATGTATAATTATCATTAGCATTTTTTTCTCTTATGCTATATAATTTTTTTTATTCTTTTGTTAAAGGCAAATCCCCCTCCAGTGCTGGTGAACACAGATTCTTTGGACACTCCAACATATGTAAGCCTACGTTTGCTTTCAATTATAACTTTAGATAATGTTTTCTGCATGTAGTTGTGTAGGTCTGTTACGGATTAATAAAGCCTATGTCACCTCTGCTGGTGCATGATTTCCTCAGCTCTCCTTAAATTGTTGTTTGGGGG
>NW_009647955.1:4415929-4502833 GCF_000708025.1 Charadrius vociferus
ATTGCAGGTGGAGGGTTCTGTGTGACAGTGCAAAACACAGTTGTTGGAACACTGAACCTCTGGAACTTCAGAGAACAATCTGTTTCAACTGTGTAGGCAGATGCTTTAATATTTAATGTGCCATTTCCGTTGCACTTCTCATAAAAACACTTCTTAATGTAGTGGCTATACTTAAGATTTTAGTGCTCCAAATGTTCATAAAAGTGTTTGTTCTGTTTGAAAAATTAAGGTAACAAGTGTAGTTATGTGGCAGCTAAAACTTGTGTTTGGCAGTGTGTGTTTTGTGATAGGAATACCACTGGCAGATAGAAACTTCAGAGGCTTTGGAATATGAGTTAGTTTGGCATAGGTTTCAGGTCTGAATTTTCCACCTGCGTCTTCTTCCTACAGTTACTTATATCCTGCTTGCTTGTCGTTTTCCTGAAAAGTGTTAATGCCTGTGCTAATTGCTTTACGTTGTGTTTATTCTAGGTACTGGTATTAGCAAGTAAAGAGTAAGTCTTGTCTGTGTAAAAAGCATTCAGAACTTAACAACATTGCTAGAAAGGAGCTGTAACAGCTCAATGCAGACAGAAGTGTCAATTAGCAGTTTAAGCAGAAGACAAAAAATAAGTACAGTGACATAACTGGCTCAAAAATGAATCCCGAGTGCAGTAATGATGCCTCTGACTAAAAGATCACAGCAATAGGCTGCAGCGTATGGCCCTTTTATTGATGGTGGCACAGATAGGGTTTGGAAAAGCATATCGAAGGTGAGGTGTCTTCCTGCACACACCAACTAAACCAAGAAGAATAGTGATTAATAAATGTGTATTCATCTTTCAGAAGGCCCCATCTAATAGAGATATGTTGGAGGACAGTAGATAGTAGAAACAGGAAGAGAAAATAGCATTAACAGAACAAACTGGCACTCAAAATTATAAGCTATCTAAATTATCAATTTGCAGTGAATGTAAAACAAACAAGCCCGTAACAATCTGTAATGTAACCGACTCTGTAAGCATTAAAAAATTATTCAAATTACTAAATTATTAAAAAATTAAATTATTAAAAAAAAAGTGCCACATACTGATCAGTTATCATGAACCATTTCCCAGGTACTGTAATAGTAGATGACTGGTTCAGTTAACACGTCATTCTTATAGATAATAGCTCAAGGACTAAGCTAACATAAAAACTTCTTGATCACAGTGGCTTCTTTTGTGTTGATGTAGTAATAGATACAGTTTCATGTATTCAGAAGGTCAAGACCTCTTCCCTTTTTAATAGAGAAATATCACGTTAAAACCACAGTATCTTTTCCACTGAACAAAATAATAAAGACTTACTATTTTTTGAGGTACTATGCAAAGAGAAAGATAATAATCTGTCATCTGGAATGGACGTGGGTTCTGTGGTATTAAGGAGAGATAAAATTAGTGTTTGAGGAAAAACTGTAGTGAGGGATAAATGAGCTTGATATTAGACAACCTGTGAAAGTTGTGGTATCTCCAGCTTTTGGAGCTTTTAAATATGTTAAATATATTATGAAAAACTTAAGTAGATGTGATCTTAATTTTGTTTGGGGTGAATTAAAGTCCCTTTTTTTATTCTTTGCTAGAAAACTACAGGTTTTAAAATGCTTTCTGCTATATGTATATTTTGTATGTTTATAAAATCTTGAATAGTATGTTGAGAGTACAGAAAACTACCAGATATAGAATATCTTAAGAATAGACAAGATGCCTTGTAAAATAATAGTGTAAATGTTATTTCTTACCTTGTTAAATATTTAATCCTAAAAGGCTTGAAATAGGGAATTGCCTGCAGCTGCGTGTTGTATATCCTGTTGTAGGTATCTGTGGAGGAGAGAATTTGAGTTCCAAGATGTATTAGTAAAAAAAAAAAAAAACCAAAAAGAACCCAAAAAATAAACCCAACCCCCAAAACATGATGTTACTTTTCTATTAAATGTGGTTAAGAATTTTATGTTTAACTCTCTTCACTTAATTTATATATTTGTTACTTCTGTTATTTGGTTCTGTCCTAGTTCTGTAGGCAGCAAAGAATGTGGGTGTCATTTCTAACCTGAGGACGCCAAAGCTTACTTGCAGCATCATCTAGCTTTATAAAATATTCTTCTAAACTCTTCTTCTGGTTTTGGTCCTGTTTTAATTTGTTGATGCTGAGTATATATGTAACATGATAAATAATAATATAAACAGTCATTAAACATTGCTTTAGAAGGGTCTTACTTGTTTCTAGTGAGAAATGGTGTGAAGCATCTGTCTTTGATTTTTCTCTGCTCTGTGAGGAACAACAGTTTGAAAATACTGCTTTGTTCTTCTATACAATTTCTTCTCTACCCTATAACCCTTTGCTTTTTTCTCAGTTTCAACTTGCTATATGGCCCAAGGAACATCTGAGGATCTCAAGAACTTTTTTTTTTTCCTGTCAATCAGATGCAGAGGGTCTCTGCTCTACAGTATCTGTGTAGAACAGTCTGCTCTCTGAAATCTTAACTTTTAAACTCATACAAAAAGAGTGTCTGATTCACATACAGCACAGTGTGAAACTCGCACGTCCCCTCTGAGCTCAGTGGTCACTGTGAATCAGCTGAGATTTGATGGGAGTGGACCGCCAGCTGAGCAAACTGGGTTGTGTAAAGTGTAAAAATCTCTGTAAGTCTCTTTTCTTTCTTTATAGGTCAATGGCACGGATGCAGATTATGAGTATGAAGAAATTACTCTTGAAAGGGTAACATGCTAAATGTCTCTCTGTACTCTGTTTTAGATGGGATTTATGATATTTCAATATGAAAAATTAACCTCTTGATACTGCTGAATGGCAATCTAAAACAATCCTTACTGTGGTTTGGGTTTTTTTTGTTTTGCCTTTTTTTTTTGTTTTGCTTTATGTAGATTATTTAATCTAAAGAAAAAAAGTACACCCAGTTGCTGGCGCAAGAATAGCCATTTTTACTAATATCCTTGACCATTAAGAGTAAAACAGGGGAAGGATCTTCCTGAGACATACTGCATTTACTGTAACTATCTAGACTTGTAGAGACTAATAATAATAACACAAATTATGATTTCATTTCCTATATTACCATTTATGATAGGCTTTTATTTATACCATTAAGTCTTATATTGATATTCAGGTTTCCAGTTGAGATTACAAGTTACACCTTGTCATATGCATTGCTTTGTTAGGTTTATGATGTAGAGATCTATCTCAGTAACAGCTGCACTGTTAATAAAAAGAAAGAAATTGCTGTATTTGATTCCTGTGCAGTCCTGGTGGTTACTGAGAGAGTGAAGAGTTCTTGTAGTTGATAGTAAGGGCAGGCAACCTTTGAAGAGAAAATGTCAGTCTGAGGATATATTACATGTGTGACCCAAATTACTTGGGGACTTCTCTAGGAAAAATACTTTGTCACTAATAATTTAATGAGGAGCAAATATTTGTGTGAATAATCTCAAAGATCTAGCTCACTAGAGAGGGAAGCTTTTATCTAGTTTATCAAGTTCAGCTCAATGAGGAAGCTGTGGGGTTGGAACTGTATCTTACAGTTACACAATGACTTCACTTCTCTTTCTATGAAAATAAGTATTATTATATTTTGCTTATGGTTATACATAGTGTGCTGCTTCAAGTGTCATTGAATATTTTTTATCAATGAAAATTATATAGATTTGGTTCTATATTGAATGCATAATTTTTTTTTTCCTCTCTCCCTTTAGGGAGATTCAGGACTTGGCTTCAGCATTGCAGGTGGTACAGACAACCCACATATTGGGGATGATTCAAGTATTTTCATTACAAAAATCATAGCTGGGGGTGCAGCTGCACAGGATGGAAGATTACGGTATGATGACTTTCTGTGTTGGGTTGCTAAATGTTCATTACCTTATTTTCAAGCACAGGACAGAACACTTTCTGTTAGTTTTGGTAGTTCTGTCATGCTACATTACATTTTAAATAAGTTTTTCTCACAGAAATATTTTGCAAATAATGAAAAATGTTTGAGTGGACCAATGTTTTTTCCCATCCAACAAAATCTACAGTTAAGTGAAATTAAGTGAACTTTATCTTTTCTATTCAGTGGTATAAATTTATTATGCCATAAATTCTTTAGTCTTTAGTTCAAGATATAAAGGAAAAGCTAAGATGGGTAGGACAGGTAACTGTTATCCATGTGCAGATTTTCTGATCTGTAAGATAATTGAGCTTAATAACAACCCTCTTTTTATGCTTGTTATAATTCTGTGTCTTAATTTTTCAAAGATACTACACATCTTGAAAAGCCATATTTTTTTGTTTACATTAATAAAGTACTCCTTCTCCAGTATAATACCCCATTTTCTTATTTAATTGTGGACTGGTACTACTACTTAGCTCCTAGTGAGGAAGTGTTGGCATATTATTAGCTGGTAGGAAATGGTATTTGCAACTTCTTTTGAAGTCTACTGTTAGAAGTCAATAACAAATTGCGTTAATGAATTATTTTTCTAAGCCAGAGCAGTCTAAGTGTACTCCTGTATCACTGTGTGGAAAAAAACCCTCACATCTGATTGTAGGACCAGCTTTTTTTCTCTTTTGTTGTCAAGAACTTGCCTTGTCATTTTTGGTGTAAATGCCTGATGCCTTACAGTTTTAAGTCCTAATAAGCTTATTTCAAGGCTTCCTTTTAGCTTGTTGGCCATTGTCAGAGGTACATCTGGCAGAACGTGGTGACAGGTGGGTGAGGCATTGTACTTAGTGTAATGAGAGCTCAGTGTTACTACAGCAACATGTGAAATGGAGTGGAAGGCCAGCACTTAAACAGCTTGTGAAAAGCAGGGATGGAGGTTGACTTGTTCATATCATGGTTTAAAACTAGCGTGTTCTCATTGTGTGCCTCCTAGTTTCTGAATTTTTTACTTCTTTCTTATAGCCCTAAACAAAGGATAGTTTGTACGAAGCTCTGTTCAAAATACTGTTTAAATGAAACACACATAAGATGGCGTCCTCTTGGGCTGTGGACAAAATATATTGCCTTTAAATGTTTTTTAATGATCCTTATTTTATTTTTAAGCATTAATAATTAAATTTAGAGTATTGTCTTGAATCAATATAATTTTGAAGCAAAATCTAGGTAACAATGTCTTAACATGTAAGTTAGTGTATTGTAGATAAAATATTAGGCTCCTACTGTGTCCACTCTGCTATAACACAACAGCTGAACATGAATGTTGCTGTCTCTAGGGTTAATGATTGTATTCTACGAGTAAACGAGGTGGATGTTCGTGATGTGACACACAGCAAAGCAGTTGAAGCATTGAAAGAAGCGGGGTCAATTGTGCGACTGTATGTCAAAAGAAGAAAACCAGTCACAGAAAAAATAGTGGAAATCAAACTGGTAAAAGGCCCTAAAGGTATGTAGGAAGTATAAACTTCTCTTTCACAAGAAGGGTAGAGTTGACGATAGATTTTTGCATTTATTTTTGGAAATAAAATAGTACCTTGCATATGAAGTTCTACGAAATGCAGAATAATGAAAAATATGATAATGGCATCTCAAATACTTCTGAATTTTTATCCTTGTGTCTTGAAACTGTTCTTGTAGAATATATCTTTTTCTTTTAGTTGATACAAATGTGTTTCTGAGAGTATTTATTAATTTTTAAGTACATTAAAAACGGGAGTAAAATATTTTATTGAATTACCTAGGAAGATCTTTGAAAGATGAAAAAACATTTAGAGAAAGTGTTATTTTGTTTCTATATGGAGAAATGTTGGACAATGGTTCTTTAAATACCAGTGGTGATGCTATAGCTGTGCTGTGTGTATCTTTCACAAGGCATGAAGTAAATGATTTAGCTGTTGATTTTCAGAACTTCTGTAAGTTTTTTGTCTTTTCCGGAATTCTGGTGAAAATTACAGAGTTCACTTGGCAAGGCATCCAATATTGCTTCAACCAGAGCCTGTTATTTTTATATATATATGTGTGTGTATGTGGTACAGACAGCACTATTGTTTATATAATAATTGGAATCTAATGAATGCTAAAAGGTTTCTTGAGTAATGACTTTATCTTCAAGCAGGTCTTGGTTTCAGTATTGCTGGTGGTGTAGGAAATCAACACATACCTGGAGACAACAGCATCTATGTAACCAAAATCATTGAAGGCGGGGCAGCACATAAAGATGGCAAACTTCAGATTGGAGACAAACTTTTAGCTGTAAGAAAGAGCTTCTTTTTTTTTTTTTATGGTCATTCACTTTTAGGCCCAGTAAGGGCATGATTCACTTTGCAGTTAAGCTGCCTGCTGGTGGAATGTTATTTCATAGAAATGGGTAAAAAACTGAATTATATGGCCAGGAAATAAATGATAAAGATTAAATCTGCAGTATTCAACACCATCTCGTCAGGAAATCTGAAATCCATTCCTTGGCACAATTTTACATGCAAAACCTGTATTAATCAGCCTGTTTATTTGTGATGCCTGCTATTATTTTTCTGGAATGTGAGTGACGGCAATGTAAACCAGCATACAATGGGATTGTTTCTTTTCTCAAAAAAGAAGAATGGAAAGGGACTCCATGTACTGATTGCTGGCCAGCCTGTCACTCTGGGATCTTCTACAGTTTTGTTTCCTACTTTTGACTTCTTGTGAGAATATGTTGTCCCATTATAATGTCTAGAACTTAATTATGTCATGATAGAATCATGTAGGATTTATTCTTACTAGAAGAAACTCTCTTCTATTCAATGCTTACAATAACATACTGTGGTGGTGCTGTGATAGTGCAGGCTTATGGCATTTTGAGTGTCATATTTGTCCCGTTAGTTTTCCAAAGTCATGTGTGTCTTCTTTACAATGTTACAGTCAATACAGTTTATTTTAATCTTTTGAGGAAAGACTTCTCTGTCTTATATTTCACAGCACTACAAAGCATGGCTTATATAACTTTTATATAACCAATTATGTCTGTGCAACATGAATCCTAATAAAAACTCTCAATGCCAGAGTGCTCCAACAGCTTTCACTGAGTGTGTTATGAAAACATACGTTTTTCATTGGTGAGAGTTTGTTTATTTTTTATGTTTAGGTGAACAGTGTTTGCTTAGAAGAAGTTACTCATGAAGAAGCAGTGACTGCCTTAAAAAACACATCTGACTTTGTTTATCTGAAAGTTGCAAAACCCACCAGCATGTTCATGAATGACAGTTATGCCCCTCCTGACATCACAAACTGTAAGTTCAGCTTATCTTTGGGATTTAATTACTTTTCCCTTTAATGCTTTAACATACCCCACTTTTAGTATTTTAACAGCTTCAAGCTTTTTAAAATTATACAGTGTGAAAGTCTGATATAAGGAAGTTGATTAATCAGGTAAATTATATGCTAAACAGAATAACATCCTATAGCTTGTGTACTGAAAAGCCAGCAACAGTGGGGCTCTTAATGTGTTCCTGTGACTGAGGGGGCCTAGTCCTAGTGACTCAGTGTTTCTGTTCACTTGCGGATGAGTGCAAGGAGAACGTGTCTTTCATTCTCCTGGAGGCTGTGAAGAGTAACAAACAATGCACTGCGTAGATGTTCAGTGTCCTGTGAACTGAGCAAAAGACAATGCTGTTTCAGGTAGAGGTTAGTGATGTTCTGACTTACTTTTTTTTTCTGGTTTCCTGCTTTTTCATGAGCTGCACGTGCTTGAATAAACTACACTGGGAGGAGGGGGAGGTCTTTACCTCTGATGCCTGTCTGCAAATGTATTGCAAAATTCCATATTAACCTGCTTGAAATCTTACTTCAGTTTTGTCATAACTGTTGAGAATTCAAGTGGAAAACCAGTGAATGCTGTAGTGAAAACAGTTAAGAGTTTCTTGTTTACATGAGGGTACTACTTACAGGAGTCTTTTTGAAGTCACACATCCAAATCGGGGAAAATTCTGGGTTGAACTACAATGTAAAGAAAAAATTGAATTTAGTGTACTGCTTCTTCAAGAGGGATATTACCATTTAGTGTTCAGAGAAAGGGATGAAAATGATATAACTGATCTTTGCAAGACTGAATAGTTGGACTTTTCTGGATGACCAGTTTTACTCATCTTGTCACATGAAATGATTCTGGGGAGAGTTATTTTAGGCTGGTGTTTGTTTTTTGTTTTTTTTTTTTCTTCCTGCTGTTAAATACAAGTAATTGATAGGTAGCACTGATCTGTTCAAATACTACTTCATATGAAAAAGGAGCAATTTTGGACTAAAAAGCCACTGATGTAATCTAAAATGGTATGTAAAGAACAACAAAATGCAGCACAACAAAGGACCTTATAAGCCCGTCATTTATTGGCTATAGCTACGTTATCTTTAAATCTATTCGTATGCTTATTGAATTACAATTTGTAGCTATTTAGGTTTTATATCTTCACTGTCTTATTAGAAGGATGTTCTTGAAGGCTCCGTTCTTTGACATAAAACTGATTTTCAGCCTTCACTTACTCGTCCCCAGTTTTATACTCGTATATATGGTTACAGAGCAGCCATTTTCATTCATGGTATCCAATTTGTCCAATAATTCAACTTTTCCCACTGTTTCTTTGGCAAGCAGACTTCTTTTTCTCTTTCCATTGTAACTGACCTCTTTGTATGTTTCACCTTGAATTCAGATTTTCTGGAACAGAGGTAACCTGATTTGTACGTACTGTTCCTGGTAGTGTTGCAGTAATACAATTACACAGCTGTAGGTAGTGATGTGACAAACATAGAAGTATCTTACCTATTATCATTGTGTCTTGACTTGATCATTGGGATATTTATGAATCTTTTGTGGGGGAGATGCAAAGCCTCAAGAAAGTTTGGGGAGAGGAAGGTGGAGAAAGAGGAGCTTCCTCATAATTTGGCTGGTTCTAATAACTCGGTACCCTGATATTGCCAAAAGTCATACTTATTAACTTTTGCTTGGTGCCACTGATTATTAAAAAACAATTCGATATAAGGCTTAAATGGAAAAGATTAAAGTGCTCTAGCAATTTAGATGACTGGCTATCTCTCTTGGGAGGAAAACTGAACTGAAACTGTTAAGTTTGTGTGAGTGGAGGAAGGAACCTGTAGTAGGATTGGACAAACGTACTCCTTTAATGGGCAACCATAAAGGAATGGTTAGATATAAATGTAGACTGACATTTTAAATTTTTATGTGCGCTGGTACCATTCATTAAATGATACCTTGGTATTAAAAAGACTGTAGACTCAAAAAAAGAAGAACCAACAGAGATGCCAGTGTGGCTGATTCTCAGTGCTGTAGTTCAGTTTTAGGTAGGTGAGATCAGACTGATGAGTCTTGTTCGAAGCAGCAGTCATATTTCACCTACAAATTGGTGTTCTCCTTTGGGTGCTTATCTTTCTTTTTTTCTGTTCACATTATCTGTATCAATACATGCTTTTAAAGTAATATTTGCTCTAGCAGTATGCGTAAGGGCGTGCTGTTGGCCCTCTTCTCGTGCAGCAAATTAATTTCTCTGAAATGGTGGATGAGCTAGAGACTCAGTTCATTGAAGTTAGTTGCATCATAACACAAAGTCATAAAAGAGCCAGTGGTATCTTCAAGAATACCTCCTTACCATGTCTGTTGGCTTTTCAGCAATGTTCTGTGAAAGGTAATCCCACGTGATTGTCGTGAGAATGTGCACTGCCATCTTGCCTTGTATACATGGCTTACCTCCAGAAAATAGACGTGAGACTAAATGACCTGGCTCTCTTTCATCCCATTACTGTCCTCACTCCCAAGTTTCTCTCCCGTTTGGCTGCTTTCCCCGTAAGTGGGGCTTGAGAGACAGCGGCATTCTCTGCAGCCCGGTATCCTGTCCTTGTGTGAAATGGCACTTCTATCCACTGAGAAGTGAAAAGCCAATCTCCTGAGCTGTCATGCCCCTCAAGCTCCAGCAACTACTTCTGTGAACGTTTTTCCATTTACTGCTGAAGAATTTTGAAAAAAACACAAAAGGTTTCTCAGACTCCAGGTGTCTGTCTTCTGTCCTTTGGTGTCCTTTGACAAGGTTTGTGGGCTAAAGTGCTGTCTGTACTTTTGAGTAGATTTTCTGGGTTTCTTTTCATTTAGCTGCAGTTTTAGCGTTCAGTTCTCTGTCTGAAGTTACTTTGGTTTTTTGGTTGGTTTTTTTTACACTGTTTCTGGTAGACTTCTGTCAACAGTTAACCAAAGAACACTTTTCAGCAAAGTGCTGGGTCCCTCGATGAAACTTCAGTCTGTTTCTTTTCCCTAAAAATCCCTACAACAGGAAAGTCTTTTCTACCCAAGGCTTCATATGCTTGTCTGTCTCTGTTGATCAAAGTGCAGCTGGCTATCACTGCAGCTCGCATGGAGACTCTGGATCTGCTGCCTGAATTTTGCACACAAAATAGATACAAAGGTCTTGCTTGAGATGTTTAAAGACTTAATTCAAGGAAATCAGTTTAGCCTTTTCCTAAATCTTCCATTTGTCAGAAACAACTGCATATGGTTAAGGTGCTAGATGCTATTTTTCTAATACAGGGTAGAACAAAAGCTTTTTCAGGACTCAATATTTTCATATTTACAATGGAAATTCCAAGGGGAAATACCAATCTCCTTAAAGGCTATTGCTTCTTTATAAAGGAGTGCTATAACTTTGCAGCTAGAAAGCCTCCACTTTCTGTAAGGAGCTGTTTATTTAGATAGAACTCATACCAAAAAAAAAGTGGCTCCTGTACATAGTATTTTAGAAGCTGATGTTTCCAGGGGCACCATTTCAAGGTTTGTTTACAACTTTGTTCTCATCTCAGATGAGACCTCCAAAAGTGATGATGCACTTGGCAGAGCAGTACCTGGCTCAGGAGCTTCGGGTTAGGGACTCTGAAGACAGATGACATATTACAGCAGTATTTTCTAGAATCACCTGGATTGTGAGTGAGTGGTGAAACAGTTACCAGTCTTCCTTCTTTACCTACTCACCTGCAGCTGTTTTGAGACATGTATTTGCAATCCTCCTTTGTATTTCTGTCCATCAGAATCTTGTTATCCAGGTTCTTAGCAGTTCAGGCCCATCGTAAAGGAGAATTAATACATGCTATTCCTTTCACTACCGAATCTCTTAAATTCGGACTGAGGCTGCCTATGGACATGCCCAATACAAATTATGTTAAGGTAGAAACCCTGTCTACTACCTGCATATATATGTAGACTGCTCATTGCCCAGAACTCTTGGTGGCTTTTTTCAGTTTGTGTGGAGTTTTTTTCAACACTTATTTTATCAGAAACACCTAAAAGCACAGCGCACAGTACTTACTGGCTTGGTATCTGTACTGTCTGCAGAACATGCAGTAGATTACTTAGTATACTAACTTTTGTGAACATGGTAGTTCATTCAAAAGTCCACAAAACACCAAATTCATAATTTGGTTGTCTTTAACACTTTGTCTCTGAACTGCTTTAGCTTAGGTATAGGGCTGCCTCACTTTCCCTGGTGAAAGGGATTTAAAATGCAGATCTAAGGATACTGAAAAACTGTTTGTGAACCAGGTTCACAAATTTCTGTATCTAGGTTTTCTGCAAAATCTATTTTCTTTTAGAACTCCTCTAGTAAGAGTACCAGCCGCACAATAGTAAGGTCTTGTCAGGTGATCCGATGACACAAAAGATGGGACAAAGTAGGTTAGCATCCATATAGATAACTAAATCATTTGATATTTCTTTGGGGTTAGTGTCTTTGTATCAAGGGACATTTGATCAAGAGGTTTCTGAGATTGATTTATGGCAGTATTTATTGAGAAGAGTACAGATCCTGCCAACATAATTCTTTGTGCATCTGCGGCTGAAAGTTGACCTCCGTCATCTGATATTTATCAGAGTGAGTGAATGGCTTCCGGCTGCCCGTGGGGGAAATTAATGTTGAAAATCTTGTTGAAGAAGAGTTGGGGCTGTCTGAAACCAGAGCATTTAGCAGGGAATGAATGTGGAAAGAATAGCTCATAGTTATGTGGTGTAGCTGTAGAGACTGGTACTGTGAGCAGTGAAAGCTTGACCACAGCCCTTGACAGACTGGAATAGCTGATTGCTACGCCTGTTTCTATTGCTTCTGTGAGATTTTTCTTGTAACCCTGGAGGTGTGGATTGCTGGTTTAAACAGTTGCTTTACAGTGATCTCCATTTTTGCATTCAAGAAGAATGCTGTTATGAAAGGTGGTTCTTTCCGAGCATGTTGTGGCTCCTCTGTGGCTTCCAGTTTCTGAGACACTGAAAGATGAGAACTTCCAGTAGAGGAAAGAGGGAAATTCAACCAGGAAAAAAAAAAAAAGTTCAATGTATGTGGAGGAGCAGCAGCACTGTAGGTGGGATGGTCCTGTGGGCTGATGCCACCCAGCTGGCTGGCACCACCTGCAGCTAAACTGCTTTGTGTGTTTGATAATCACAGCTATTAGCTTTCTGTAGCAGGTCATATGTCAGTAGAGAATGTACACTGCCTCAGTAATCTATATATAAATGTTGGTCATTAAATGGTTATGGGAACAAACGTCCAGTAACTTGTTGGTATAAATGCTTTTAAAGTTATTCAGTTGAAATATTACAAAGAAGGTCTGGAACTTGCTGTTTAAAAAACCCCAACGTTACCTGGACAGTGCATATTGTAGAATATCATAGTCAGAAAAGTTTCTACACAGCTCTTGAGACAGAGGACTTGCTTCCTATACAGGCCTCCTTTGAAAACATTATTAATAATGCATTTTTTACTCCTTGTCAATTTTAAAGTATTAGTCCTTAGTGTGTGTGTGCATTGCAACAGTATTTCCACCCTGCACTGAGAAATAAAATACCAGAAGGTAGGGAATGATCAGTTTTCTCCCTAGAGACAGAAATGCCTTGTTGTTCCTTAGATGTCATAAATACGGGAAGAGAAGAATATGTAATAACAGTAAATTACAATAAAGTTTTAATTTTATTTCCCATTTTAGAGATTGTACTTGTGATTGGTGTCCTCAGTTTGCAGATAATAAGGAAATAATAGGAAATCTTCCATTTTCTTTTTGTGTAGAACTGTTATGTCAAGGGGGGTGGATTTGGAAATTGAATTTCTCTTTGAGAGTCTTTGACTTTTCCTGTCAAAGCAAGTTCATTTTGTGCATGTAATTTTCTGTTCATCCAAAACGCAGTTACCTCAGTAATAATATTTACTTGGAAATAGAAGTTTAGACCTGATTTAGGATTCGGAAGGTGATGGCTTGCCTTTTATTTCTATCATGTTCTTCATGAATATTCTTTAGGTATAATCTCCAGCTAAAACAGTTTTAGGAAAGGCCCAAGCACGTTTTTTGCAGGAACTCCATAGAGAGTCTTTTTATGCCTTGTAGGTTTGTTTCCCTAGTGCTGAGAGTAGCAGCCTTGAAAAAGGACCTGACTTTTCTAAGCAAGTACCACATGTAGGACTTTATAAATGATGTACCCAGTGCTGATGTGGAACAGCCCAGAGGTCTGAAATAGTAAACTGTTATATAGTTTGATAGCTGAGTTTTAGTTACATGGTGAAAGGATACAAAATTTAAAAACTAAGATTATGTAAGAGTATTAAATGGTAGTAATGGTGTCTGAACATGATGCAGTTAAAAGCTTTAGGAACCTTAAAAACAATCAAATGAAAAGCACTGTAAGTAAACATAGATTTTTTTTTTTTAATGAAAACCCTAATTATTTAAAATATGCATCTTTATAGCTGCCACTGACTTGTTAAAAGCAATTGTCAATCTATTTTGTGAAATGAGATAAATTAGTGCATGAACAGAATGTACAAAGCTGCTATGCTGTGCTACAGTTGTTTAGTTTTTTTAATCAAACCCCATTTTCCACTAATTGGAAATGAGATCATAAAGTCTACATTCCTTTTTTTGTGCTCTAGCTGTAAAACTTTGAGGGAAAACTAATATAACTATATTTATGTACAGTAGTCATTTTCAAGGTATCACATGCTTTAAACACAGTGTATACAGTGACATGGAAATACACTTTTGTATTAAAATAGATATATTATTTTCCATTGAAAAATACATATTGCTGTATGGTTTGGTAATCATTGTGAAAATCTGTTGCCAAAACTCTAGTGTAGCTAAAAATCAAGTTTTGAAATTGACAGTAAACTGTCCAAATCTGTAACCAGTCCATAGAAGCTACATATTGTGCTGGGGCAGACAGAAAGAATTAAGTAGTGGGATCTCTAGGCTTTGAATCCTTGCGGAGAGCAGAAGGATGAAGAGGTAATGTACATGTGTTACAGCTGTTCTAAAAAATGGTTTTAGGAGTCATGTGTTTTGAACAACTAATTATTAGGGAATTCTCAAATATTAATGCTTTTGTTGACCACTTGGTTTTAGCAAAAGCAGCGTTCTCTTTGCTGGAGACCTCATGAAGCTAACCTGAAGAAACTTCCTTTAGTCTGTCTTGTAGAAGGGGACAGGCCACCACTTGCACTCAGATGCCGGTTTTTGCCGAAACTACTCATGAATCCAGAATTGCAATTTCCAGAAGTTCTGTACAGTCCCAGACTAGAGCATGCAACTCACTGAGGGCTGGTGTGTCTGAATAACAAAGTGAATTACTTTATCAAGTAGTGCTTTTAAGCTACCTAAGCTGTTTTAATGCTTGCTGAAACACATTTTTATAAAAGTGAAAGAAGTCTAAAATGTGACAAAACTTTAAAGAATAAGAAGCAGTCTGGCTAATCAAATAAGATACCAGATGTTACGTTCCAGGCATGAAGGTACTATGTGTAGTTCCCTATTTGGCTCAGTACCTCTCCTATTGGACCATTGATTGTGGTAAGGCAGTGTTGATGTGACACATACTCCATGTATGGAATTTGCTGCATACAGGTTTACTAAGAAGCTAGAATAATACAGAATCAATGCAGTGCAGATTGGATGGTTTGAAAGCTGGTGATTTAGCAAATCTCTCATATAAAAATACTCTTGAAGTTTGTATATGACCCAAATGTTCTGCCAGTGGTTTAAAAAGAAAACCAAACAAGGAGAATATACAGGTCACTTCTACAATTTGTGTCATGTCTATGCTGTTAAAAAGCTTTGGTTTTAGTATAAATCCTCAAAAGTCAGGCATCACATCAGGTACAGAAAGCGAATAAGTCTGGCAACTTTATAAGATTATAACTTATGTTAAATCTGTGAAGTGTCCCCACCTTCCATGTTTAAGCCTTAAAACTTGAAGCACCTACATGAGGAAAAAGATTTTCAGTTGTAGAATATGCTTTGTAATAGGAGACAGTGGGTATGACTACACCTGGTGAATGGACACTTAAAATTGATGTACCTAACTTGGAAATATAATGCACCCTTTTAATTATTTATTGGAACAACTTACCTGGAATTGCAGAATATTTTCCAACAACTGAAATCATTAAGATGCTAAATTTTTCTAGTATGTGTGTTGTGGTTCATGTAAAACATGCTCTTCGTGCACAGGATTCATCATCTGTTACGCAAGAGGTTAGACTAAATCCTTTTAATACTCCTTTCCAGTTTTAATCAATGAACCTGTGAATAAGGCAACTGACCCTTGCAGTACAGTTGACATTTTTTTGCACCAGCTTGTTTATTCCTCTTGGTAAATTGATGCCTCTTACCGACCTTGAAGAATAGAAAGTGGAATAATCCTACCTTTGTTTCCTGATGTGTGCTGTTGACTGAGCACATACTAGCATCGCTACCAGCACCTGTGCTACTAAAGATGGTTTTGTTCTGTGTCTAAAAAATATAACTTCCCTCCCTGTCCAGGCCTGTTAATCAGAACAGCCTGGAGTATTCTGGAGATGCTAAGATGCTCCGCATCAAAGCACTGAAAAGAAAAGAGGTAGGCAGCTTGACAGATTGGAAGAAGTACAACATTAAAATGTATTTTTCACTGTTGCTCCGAAATGGTGATTTTAAGAAACTGAAATTCTTAATTGACTTCAGTCAAATTAAAGACAACTTTAAAACCAGATAAATCTCCAGACTGTCCTCACAGGCTTCAGCTATCCACAGTGCCTGTTTCTAAAAAAGGAGGAGAATGGGGAATGTGTAGATGTGATTCAGTGTTTTAGAACTATGATACTTATAATGTAGCATTTGAGCTGTTACATTTTGGTTTCAGAAGATGTCCCTCCTTATAATACTTTGTTACAGTATGTCCATCTCTTTTTCCTTATTGCCTTAATGACTTTTTTTCTTTTTCTTTTTCTTTTTTTTTTTTTTTTGTTCCCCTCTTTGCAGCTTATTCTCAGCCAGTGGATAACCATATCACTCCATCTGCCTACATGGGACAGTCCTTGCCCCCAGCATCACCAGGGCGCTATTCACCAATTCCCAAGGGAATGCTCGGGGATGATGAGATTACCAGGTAATGAATAACCAAAGCTACATGTCAGATTACTTAACCAGGGAAGCTCATAAGATGTGTTTGTGGGCAAAATACTAGTGAATGTTATATTTTATTTCAAGAAATAAATGCAACTCATTAGTTTCTTAACACTTCTAAACATTGGTGTAAGGAAGAAACTAGATATATTTCTGTTGATACATACACACACACATCTACGCGCACATGTATACACACATGCTTTATCAGTCCAGGAATACAATTAAAATCAGAATGCCTTGCCAAAGTGCTCCATGAGTTGACTGGATGGTAGGATGAGCAGCCTAGAGATTATTTCTTATTTTAAAGCCAGCCATCTTTTTTTTTTTTTCCTATTTCCCAGGCAAGGGTTTGTTTTGGTGGATTAGTAAATCTAGAAAGGCTAGAGAGCTCTTAATCCTTCCCCATTAACAGACCCTTCATTCCTTCACTGATTCAGTAGATTGCGTTAATCTTTTGTTCATCATTGCTGATAAAGGGAAGCTCTTGTAATTTTGTTACCCTTCTGTTCTGCAAGTACAGGGATGTTATACTGCATTTTCAATATGTTGTTGCCGAGTTCTGTGTTTCACACCATCATCTGATGTGGCTAATGTCACTCAGTTTCTGAGGCAGGGTCTACCCAGTATTGAAACATAAGTGGTATAATAAGTTGGAGAATAAATTTTAGTGTATTGGAATGTAGGAAATTCTCCGACATGTGCTTGTAGTTATTTTTATCTTTACCTTATACATCCACCTAACCCTAAGTGATTCTGTCCTGCTGATAGCATTGCTGAACTTAAGTTCGGTAGCTTTCCTTTAAGGTTACTGTAAAGGGAGGTTTTTAGATTTCTTTTGAAATGCGAGGACTATTCAGAGAAGGGTTTAGGTGGTTTTTCTTTAAATTACCTTCCCATCTTCTGCTCCTCCAGAAGAGGTTTAGAAATTTTGAGTCATATTTTAAAAGTTACTGTGTATTTATGTTCTTAACTGCAGCATTTTTGTTAATGTGTTAGTGTGATCCAGAGCAATATACATAGGTTTTCAAAATGTCATTTATTTGCAATAAAATAGTACTCTGAAAAGATGAATATAATCGTTGATAGGGGATGAAATGTAAGAATTTAAAACTAAGCAGACTTAAGAGCTAGGGCAAAAATGGAGTGATTTTTAAAGATCGAACGAGATGTTTGTTTGTATTGGAAAAATGTAGGTTTTTAGTTTATCCTAAAAATTAATAATTAATGTCTCCAAATACTTAAGAATGTCCATTAATTGTTCTTTAGTGCTCTCTAGTGATTTTTCAAACGCAGTGCAGAGTTGCTCTGCTTTGTTATAAATGTCTGTTTCTGAAATCATTTATGCTTTTCTTGTACTGGATCAAGTAGCAGATTAGTAGATTTCTGTAGGGAGTGTTTCTGCATTAGAAGTTGGCTGACCTTATCTTAACTTGATCAGTATTTCTTCTTTCCTCATCCAAGCAGGAGGGGATCCTATAGAAAGAGTGCAACAACTTGATTGAAATTTAACTTTTTCAATTGCAGTTGGTGCAAATAAATTGCAAACGTATTTGAGAATGCCATAAATTCTGGGTTTTGGTGGTGGTTTTTTTCCATACTTCTGTAATTGTTCTTTGCTATATTTATTGCTTGACCAACTGGCGTGAAATTAAAGCCATAAGGACATATTTTTCATCGTTGGTGTTTCCATTAGAATTTGTTCTTAATTTTCAGAAAGCGAAAACAGTATTTTGCTGCTTGCTATTACCATTAGATAGATTAAGACTGTGAGCTGTGTTGAGGCTCTTGGACAATATGGAAAGTGTTAAGTAATGACATTTAGTGCTGAAAAGGATTGTAGCATAATAGGAATTTAGAATACATATATACTTATGAATTATTCAGTTCACCAAACAACAGGGAAGGGGATATTGTGCTTCCTCTAGAAGCAGAATTGAAAGCATACAAATAATAGAAGCTATTATTTGAAAGTCTAAGCTTTCGGGGGGCTCACTGGGGAGGGGACAGGGGGAGCACATGACATGGTTGCCTTAAATGTGTAGCTTTTGATACCTAAATTTTCAACACTGCTTCTCTCAGAAAACTTTGCTTTTACTCAGAAGTAGTGACCAAAATTTCATACTCCTTTCTTTCAGGGAGCCTAGAAAGGTGGTCCTGCATCGAGGATCAACAGGTCTTGGTTTCAACATTGTTGGAGGAGAAGATGGAGAAGGAATTTTCGTCTCTTTCATCCTTGCAGGAGGGCCAGCTGACCTGAGCGGAGAGCTTAGGAAAGGAGATCGTATAATTTCTGTAGGATTTCTTGCTTTTATTTAAACAACAACAAAAGCTTTCCCCTCCCTGGATATTAAAGTCAGTTAATACGATTTATATGCAAAGAATATCATTAAATGAGCTAAATTTGCGACAATGGAACAGCTGCCAATATATTTCCAAAGTATCTTTGAGGACTTTTAGTCTGCCTCAGTTTCTTATCTGTATCCTGATTAAAATAGCACTTTTCCATCTCAGAGGTATTTTTTTCAGTGAAGACATTAACTTATGTTAGTGTGGTAGCTGAGGGGGGGTGGAGTGTCTAAATTGAAAGAATGTAGGCTTCAGAAATAAGCCTTCTAATGAGATGGAGACGCTTGGCAGTAGTGTCTAAAATAGGGTGCTTTACTTCCTGGAGTAACTGTTAAACTTCCCATTAGTCTTAAATAGAGCCATCTCATACCTGTCTGAGGGCTTTATCTATATTAGTACTTAAAGGTCATAAAGATTTTACGTGTTTATTTGTGAAGTTACTTAATTTATGGAGAATCATTTATTTGGACAATTACATTGTAATTTGGTAGTAATTTAAGAGGAAAAAATAACTTTGGCTCTGCTGTTATTAAAGTGCATTTTTATTTTAGTTTGAACTGTGAAAAATACTTTTGATCTAAAATGTGATGCACACATTTCTGCTTCAGTTTTTCCTGACACTGTTTTTCAATCTGCTGCATTGAAAAGGCGGCTAGACAACTTCTTGGAGGGTGTGGTCTGTCACTGGATGCTAAATATAATGATCTGTAGGCAGGCTTTGGCTAAGGGGGTCCCTGAAGCCCTGTTGTAGAAAGGTGAGGTGAACCATCACAGAAAGTAACATTCTCTGTGTCTCCTTAAAACAAAAGAAAAAGGTCTTAAACAAGAATAAAGTGGACCTGGGGAATACAAATTCATTAAGTGATATACTAGGAAGATTAGAGTATTTCTTAACAGAGGGATAGATATGAGAGAGGATTTATTGACTTTGGATTTCAGTAAGGATCAGTAATCTTTGTTTCCGTTCTGTGATGATAAACACACTCAAAAAAAAATTAACTGGACACAAACTAGTTTTTATGTGAGTTTTCCCTGTTTCCAACATTACAAGCTAGTTAATACAAACATTTATTTTGATAAAGAGCTTTTTTGTATTATTTGTAGGTAAATGGAGTAGATCTAAAAGCAGCCACCCATGAACAGGCAGCTGCAGCTCTGAAGAACGCAGGCCAAGCAGTAACTATCGTAGCTCAGTACCGTCCAGAAGGTAAGGGTTGCCTTATACATTCAAGTTCACTTCTACAATTTGAAACTTAGAGAAGGATAATCTACAATGTCGTCCAGCCCCGCCTAACCCCTCTTTTGAGGAGAGGAGAAACAAATAATGTAATAGATGTTGACAGGTACCTGATAGCATAATTGCAAGTGACCAGGTAGGAATATGTGCAGTTGTTAGTGCCACGGCTTGATATGTTTCTTGCTCTGATCATATTCAGAATTTTGATTTCTCCAGTAGATGTTAACACTGTCATAACATCAAAATTAAGCTGGTAGATCCAGAACTTGGTAGAAAAACTATGTTGCTACTTTTGTGTTTCAGTTGTCTTCACCTTTCAATATGGTGGGTTTATTTTCCTTAGTTGTAGGCTAAAAGGCTAATTCCTTCTCTGTGATGTTGATTCAGCTGACCTAAGGAGACCATTGGGTCTGAGCTGATATTCCTGTTTCTCCAGCAATTTCTTCTGGTCCAGATTAGGCTGCAACTGATGCACACATCTTTGTGTGTTCTGCAGAAGCCAAATAATACTGCCTTATCACAATACACATTTTTATCCTCTTGTATTTCTACAGCATGTTTCAAATGCCTTTGTCTATTTGAGACTTTAAAAATTCAGTAGTCTAAAATTATGTGCTTGCCCATATATATTCTGTTTATAAACCCATATATTATTGTTTATATATAATAAGTAATTTTTGATGTCTTATTATGAACTGTGATGATCAACAGCTTTCTCCGATTCTGATAAATTGGGTGGCCCATCACTAAATCTTGCCTGTGGTGACTTATCTGCTTAAACCTTTCCTTTAACAGCAGTGGCAAGGGGTAAGTTTAGGTGTTTATGAGGACTTGTCATTGAGCAGGACCGCTGCCTTCATCTAAAATTGTTTGGTAGCTGATTGCAGCATGCTTGACTTCATCTTTTTTTCTTCTCTTCTGTCACGTTTCTCTTATCACAGAATCACAGAATGGTTAGGGTTGGAAGGGACCTCTGGAGATCATCTAGTCCAACTCCCCTGCCAGAGCAGGGTCACCTACAGCACGTTGCACAGGACAGCGTCCAGGCGGGTTTTGAATGTCTCCAGAGTGGTAGGAATGTCCTCCCCAAGTCTTTGAAATGTTGGCTTTCACATTCCCCTCCCCTCCTCCTCCACCCACATCAACATCATATATCTCCACTGACCCAGGAACTCTGTCAATAATAAGGCCAACTGATTTGTTGGTGTCTGCTTCATGGTCAAATCCCTGCAGCCAGCCCGTGTTGTCAGTGCCCGTATTGTCTTGAGAGGGTGTGCATCCTGTTCACATGTTGAATCGGTAGATTGCTGTGTTCTGGGATTCATTTTCTAGGAGTCCTCACTCTGAGACTAACTTTTAGAAAGAATGGTAAGGTCAGCATGGGTTCTGGAATGTCTGCTTTGGCTTTTTATCAGAATTGTCACATATTTCTGTTGATACACTTTTGGCCTGTCCTCTGCTTAGCTCTTCAGTGTTGTAACAGGCAGGTCAAATTGTTACACTTTCTTGCTCCCTGCATAGGGATCCCTCAGCTTAATGAAAAATAAAACTTTTTAGCATCTGGCCATTTTTTTTATTCAAAGAGGGCATTCTTGGTCACCATTTCTTCTGCCAGGAAATTATGTTGCAATGTGGCTCCTTGTAGCAGAAAAAAATGTTTCTCTGGTACAGTATATCCCAGGACACAAGCACTTTTTTTCCCCTTGCCAAAAAACGTATCCAGACGTCATGCAAAAGCAGTAGTTTTTTCAGTCTTCCCTTACTGGGATTCAGGCTTTAAAAAAAAAGAATCCCTTCATACTCTGGAAGTCAGAACTCTCTTGTCCTTTTATAATAAGAGAACTAAGCATTTTGGATGGTTCTTGCTCTTTCTGCGTTGGAAATAACAGCTTTCTTCATTACCTCTTGTCCAAGCAGATAACTTAACTTATCTTCTTGAAACATGTATTGAGGTTCTTGATTGACTGATGGGATTTTGAGTCATTGCACAGAGATTTGCTCAGAGCAACATACACTGCCTCTTACAAATTTCTCAACGACTGTCACTCGTAGACTTCAGACCTAGAGCTGTGCTCATTCCTTCATGATTACTGAAGCATTCAGAACAAGACTGCATGCAGTTCAGCTGTATTGAGAATGCAGTTCTCAACTAATTATGGGCCCCATTTGACAGGATGCATGCGGGAGATGTTACCTGAATTATCCTAGATTATGGGCAGACATCTGACGTGTTATTCTGTTCAAAGAAAGGACTTCTCTTCCCCACCCCCCAAGAAAGATGTTTGGTCTGTGTGATGGTCTGTGTTTCTGAAATAGTGCTTAAAATCTCCATTTGGAGGGAAGATGTTGGAAGCACGTTAGGGCTTACTCTACCCTTTTGAAGTATGCCACAAAGGAGAAGCTAACTAGGAGATTGATTGAGATCCATTGTAGTTTGGAGGCAAAGTATGAATTGACACATGGCCAACCTACCTCAGAGATCTAGTTACTAATGTCTGAGTCTGTCTGACATCTCTGCTTGCCTTTTTCTTACTCCTCGTAAAAAGAGGTTGCGTGTAAGTCCAGCTGTCAGCTTCTTTCACGTCTGGTGTGGGAGGTGAGTTGGATCAGATACTCACTGCTCACATGTCAGAGGTTAGTAAAGAGAATATTCCTTTAAAGGTTGCTGTTTGTTTATTGTCATAGGAAAGTAGTCTGTTTGAGATTTGACTTTCCAAAAAGAATATATATGTGATTGAGTGTACTTGATAAAAGTGCGTATGTTCTTTGATCATCTTCAGCTTTCTAAATTATAGCTGGGGATAATCTTCTTTTCCCCTCACTTCATTCTTTTAAGTTTGGGGAAAAAATAAAATATATATATAAAATTGTCTCTACTTTTGTTTATGCCATTCAAAAAGAGGTTAACTATTAAAATGAAGAGTTCATAAAATTACTGTTCATCATTAGTGTTTCTCAAATGTCTTCATAAAAATGAAGAACATCAGTTGTAACTGGTTGTTTTGCATGTGTATTTTATTTATAAATCCAGCAGGATTTTGTAAAAGATGCTGACAGCTAGGACAGATCAAGGTGATTCTAGACATCCATCAGGGCTCATTATAACTGGGTAAATAGATTCAGTGTGATAGGAGCATTTGGAAGACACTTGGGAACAGCTCACTTCACTCCCTGTAATTGTATATGACAGTTTGTATGTTCGTTGATGTGGTGGGGAATGCTAATTTATGTTTTTACATCCTACCACATTAGCTCTGTCAGAAATTTCCCCATTTGTCTTTCTCCACAGATTTCTGGGGAAAGAGGATTTTTGCTTGCAGTTCTCTCATAGAAAAGCCTGAGTGGGCTGTAGAAAAAATTATCTTTGGAAAACCCCTATCATGGAAAGGGTTGAAGTTTCCATGCCGCTCTCTTCAAATCCAGTTGGACAACATGGTTTATCAAACACTAGTTACTGGACTTGGCATAGGCTAATATGGCTGAATCATACTGCTTTTATGATATCCAGGCTCAAATTACATAACTGCTGACTCGTTCTTCTCCTTAAATCTCCAAAATGTTCCTTGGTTATAGAATCGGGTGAAAACAGATGTAATCTCATTCCTAAAAATATCTTTCTGGGCATTCATTTAGTTTCCAGCAATGTTCAGTAAATTTGACAGATGCCTTAGAAAATTTTCCAAATATACTGAATGAAATTTCAGCAGCTTAGCAGCACTCTTTGGGATACCTAAAAGCCGAATAGGGAATGTGAAGGTATTTTCCTGTTGACAGAATTGACTCATGCATCAGGCACCATTTCTGTACTACCATAATTGTAGTCAATTGACTTTTGCTTGCTCCGTCTATATCCCATGCTTTATCTTGCAACTTACCTGGGAGCTATTGTTGTAAACTGTTGAGTCACCTACTGGGTTGTACTTGTACATACTTTTCTGGTACATACACACGTGTGTATACACAACTATGTCCCTTGCTGCAGACATCACTGGGTTTGAACCTGCTGGGGATGGATGCCGCAGAGGAGGAGGCCATAGTAGGAGAAGAGCAGAAGGTTGGGAATAGGAATTGTCCTGTAGAAGTGTGGTGGGGAAGTCAGGATGTCTTTCTAGTTTTCCTCTTCATTTGGAAGCTTTTCCTTATTCCCCCACTTGTACTACATATTTCTATCACTTTTCAAGACATCATGGATGAATAAAAAGGGATTTTGCTTTACTGTGAGTTCCAATGAGAAGAAAGTACCATGACCTGCAGCACTTTCAAAGAAAGCGATGTTGCTGCAGTACCCAAACGCATTTTGATGAGCCATTTTCATTTTGTAGAGGTTTCTGAGCCATTTCATGTTCCTATTGCTCCCTGGCTCTGCACAGACACTTGAGTGCTACATTGCCATCTCCCTTCTTTGGGTTTCCTACTGATGTAGGGTGGCAAGGAAAAATTGTGATATTAGTGTGGAAGAATGAGAGGAAGCTCTAGGCAATTTGGATATATGTGTATCTCCTGGGAGTGGGGATTTGGAGATGGTCAGAATTATGACCGTGCTACTTAGCAGGGATACAGGAACGTGAGAGTCTCGGTGCTTGAAGGGAATGTAGTGAGGAGAGGAGCAGCAAGGGGGAAGTATAGGACTGTCCAGAGGTGTACAGCCCTTGGAGGGCTTTCCCTCATTTCACAGTGACATTTCTGTTGTTATGTCCCTTCAAATTAAATGGTCATCTGAAATATTCCTATGTTTTTTGAGGATGACATAATAATAGTGTTACCTCAAAATTCAGAATTTAGGTTAGATTTTGCTATTCTGAAAAGGTATGAGGTGCCAATAGGCTACCATAACTGTTTAAAAATAAGAAAAATAGCCAAAGAAATGCATGAAAAATGTGAAAATATTTTTGGTTGAAACTGGATAGAAAATAATTTTGTGGATTAAACATATTTTTTTTTCATAGTTATATTCTACTAGCTCAGAACTGGGAAATTAAGTATATGTATAATGTTAACTACTATTACATACACATTAACTGTGAAGCCTGCTCTTGGAAGGCCTTGAAAAAGCAAGCAGGCAAAGTGTATTGGCATCAGCAGTCATTCACTGGTCACTTGACCCATCCCCCAAAACAGGGGCAAAATTCCGATAAGCCTATCACGGCAGAAAAGGCTAGCAGCACTTTCTGTTTCCCGAGGATCCACCTGACATACAAAAAATACAATTCTAATTTTAATGAGTACAGCGATCTTTTTTTTTATGTGAGTTATCAGCTGCCTGCTATTTAGAATTTAGAATCTACATTGGTCTTTGTGATTCAGCTGATCAAGTCCCTCTCTATGTATCCCCTTCTTTTCTGAAAGAGTTGTAAGATGGTTAAGTGATCAGATTAGCTGCATGTTCTTAGGTGACTGGGTGGATCAGTGTCAGATTAGGAGAAGGTGGAGCCAGATCCTCAAGAGTAGTTTTTGAGGTTTTTTTGTGAAACCGCTGCTTCTAAACTTATACTGTTCATTCAGGGGGTTAATAACACATTTTTCTTTCAGCTTTATTAAAGGAAATAAGTGAGTCTCTGTTGCAAAATGTATTCAAGATTTATAGTTCAATCAAAACTCATCATACTTTGTTACCCAGATTTTTAGGTGGATTTTCATGGGTTTTTTTTGTTTTGAAGCAATGTATTTACCTACTGAAAATAAGTTCCAAGTATGACAACTTGGTATTTTTCATTATCTCTCGTCTTTAAAACAAATGAATCAAAAGGAGAAAAAAAAAAAAAAAAAAAAAAGGAAAAAAAAAAGCGCTTTATTAGAGCTCATCTTTCAGTGGTCAGTATTTGGCCAGCCTTTCTGTTTGTGACACTGGATTTATGCACTGTTTTCTAGTGGAATTTAAAACAAAGTAACTAAGCTCTGGGAAATGGTAGCACTTTAATGTATGTAAGCTAAGATAATTTTCTGAGCATTTGTCTTGAAATACATTGTAAGTCTCTATTTGTAAAAGTGCAGCTGGAGTAGCACAAAACCAATAATGCTTTTGGAAAACTTAGTTTTCAGTATTTTTATATATATATATAAAAAAGTTTACCCTGTTCGGGGGTACGTGGTCTCTACTCTTCCAAACTTGTTCTTGTTTATTTTGTACCTGCTCTACTCATTTGCAAGTAATCCAGCTTATTCGATTAAAGTACCTTTAAAATCAGGCCCATTAAGATTAGAAGAAGTATTCTGCTATATATAGTCCTGATAGACACTATAAGGCGGCTTACACAGGTTTTAATCCTTTAAAACCTCGCTCCTGATCTTTAATATAATAAAATTGTTTGTCTTCCTTTAAGAACAGTTCAGCCTTTTACAAGTTGTGAATATGTGGTAAACCTTCAGCATTTTTGGTGAATTCACTTCAGTAGTGGCAGGACCTAGTCTCTTTCCGAGTTTTGCGGGCTCTGCAGGAGGTGTTCTTAACTAAATACAAATGTAACTTTTCTAATCTGTTTTGAAATTCTGTGGCCTAGTCTTTCAAGTGATTAATGAGGTATAAGCTCATTACACATTAGAGTGCATGAAAGCCACTGATAGTACGTGGAATGCATTGTGGTCTCTCTGAGGTCATGTTAATATAAAACGACAAGCGTTGAAGCAAAGTAATATCTCCTCAAAAATTATTTATGATGTTTTTATTGTGGTCCATACATTTTAATAGGTAACCTCTTTGCTAATGTTTTTGAGTGGTTGCGCTAAACACACTATACTCCACAACCTCCTCTGCTAACTGAAATTTATACTACAGTCTGTAACAAGAAAAGGTGTGCAGAACTTGAATGGTACCTATGAATTTATCAACTACCAGTGCAGATAATCGAGGGATGGTAGCAGTACGTGACTAGAACTCATAAATACAATTTCAGTCAGCTGCATACTGTGACAGTCCAGCCTCACAAGCTTAGAATTGAAAACAAATGGAAGGTCAATACAAGATCAGTGTGATGGTGGCCGTTCTAACTCACTACCAGGCTCCATTTCTGAGTGTGTTTGGAGGCACTATGAAAAGGAAAATTGAGTATTCTGAGAGTGGAGAAAAGAATGTAAATCAGTAGTTATGTAAAACTGTCAGCACAAGAGTCCTGCTTTGACAGATCCAATGGGTCCTGCTAAAGGAGGGCTTTACACAGACAGATGGGAAGAGGGAAGCAAGGGGCATTCTTCTTTAATTAAAGTGAACTTTTTCAGCTCTTCATGGGTTCAGTATATGTAAGAATCTCTGTTTCTCAGTGCTGTGCTGCCATCTGTTCCCTGTGCACACATCCATGCTTCCACGAGTTGCTTTCCCTTCTGTGCTCTTTGCTGAATTTTCCATCCCTTGTCATAGTCTTCTGTTCTTTTGCCTCATTTGCTGGAATGTATGTTCCAGACCAAATTAATTTTCATTGTGGCCTCTTTTTTTCTCTTCCCCTGACTGTGTACACTGTTCACCATGTATCTGTTTATCACTGTCCTCTTGTTACCCACCAGATCAGCAGTCCAGGAGAGTTTCACTGCTCAGACCCTTTCTCTGAAGTTTTGATTTCTGTTAAAGTAAGCATTGTCATGGAAAACACTGCATTTTTCTAGGTAAAAGCACTTTAGGAGCTCGGGAGCAGAGGAATCTTCCAGGATTTCCTAATTTTGCCCCCCTCCTCACTCCCGCTCCTTTTTTTCATTGCTGTGCAGTACGTACAGACATGAAATAGAGCAGATTTATTCTAGTTTTGCACCATCTGCTTATCCAGTATAATTTTGAATTTTAAACTTGAGCCCAGATATATCCATCCAATGTTCTTAACAACTGATTATGTGTAAACCAGAGTTAGACTTTGGTTTTTTTCTTTTTCTTTGGTGATGATGGGGTACTCTTGGATAAATGCCATGAATTGAAGCAGCAGATGCTTGTGCTTCCTCAAGCTCTACGTTACGATAGCAGGTACTACTCCCTCTCTGCCCCTAAACTTATTGGAAACTTTAAGAAAATTCTAGCCAAAAAGAGATACGTTGTTACTGTGTTCTTATTTTATTGCATTTCATGTTTGGCTTGCTGACTGTTACCCTTTATTTGATGTATAGCTTCAGCAGCTTTCCTAAAATTCAGAAGATTAGAAGAGATCATAAATTAAGTCCCATTCCCTTCTGTTGTATATACATCAGGTTTCAGATCCTGGTCACGTTCTTATGTGAAAGGACAGAGAGTTTGGATTATGTGGGTTTTTTGTTTTTTTTTTTTTAATTTTATTTTGTGTGAAGAGCTTCTCCTGATACCATAGTTCTTATTAAACTACCATTTGTGTTTTGATGTCTGTGGAAATTGGAAACATATTTGTAGATGGAGTTCCTATGACCAGCCTACACCATTTGGGTTAAAGTCAGCTTTTCTATTTCATTTAAATAGCTTATGGCCTTTCTGTCTGGTTACCCTGATCACGTTTGACCAGAGATCAATCATATTCCTTCTCAGCCAAGCTCTTAATTTTCTTTTAACCAAGAAGACGGTGTCCTTTTTATCTCATTCACTGTGCCTGTTCCAGCTCCAAATTTCTGGAATGCTGAAGTGGAAAAATAAAACTTAAAAAAATAATAATTATATTTATGTGTGCATTGTATGGCTTTGTCACACTTAGACATATGGAAGTTTATGGTGTTGTTCACTGTGATTTAGGGGAAAAAAAAGATGAATTTTGTCATACACTATATATGTAATAGAATGCATAGCCTGTAAGAAAGAAGGGAATTGTAAAGAAAACAGTTCTCTATTTGGGAGAATTTAGTGATGCTAAGCTGAGTGAAATAGGGAATTTAAACACACAGTGAAATTATGTAAACATTGCAAATACAGGAGGATGGGAGAGTATTTGAAGGAAAGGTATCACTCTGTGCTTATCTAGTTCTCATCCCTAAATACTTGCTTCTGTAGTCAAATAAAATTGCATTTTGCATGGATCACATTTGATACACCCACCTCTCAGATATGAGTCTCCAGTCTTGCTACCAGCTGTTGGCTGTTGATGTTCCCCTCTTGTAGAGCGCATAAGATGGAGCAGCTGTGGACAGTCTTCTGACTGCTGTCCTGCAACTGCTTTGTTATGTTTCACAAACTACCAGATAGCATCACTGTTCTTCACTTTAATAAGAGATTGAAGGTGCTAAAGACAATTGATATCCAACTCTTCTTAATCACAGAGACAGAAATATAACCTTTCCTAAACAGATTAGCAGAGCTCGCACTTTGCTCTGTAGTGTCCAAATTGAACCGAGCCTAATTAGTCAACAGGATAGGTGCTGATCCATTGGGTACCGAACTGATAGTGTTTTACCGATGCTATCAAGAGTCCTGCTGTTGTCTTATTTTCTGTCTCCAGCATTAGTTTCAGTACCACTGTATCTAATACCTAGCTTTCCTTTTTAAAAAACCCAAATCCTGTCTACTTTTCAGCTCCAAACCCAATGATTTTGTGATTTCTATCCATCCTGTTCCTCCAAAAACCTTCTGTAAGAGGAATGTAACTCAAATTTTTAGATTGTTCGACATCAAAGGAGCTCATCACATTCCATCTGCACAGCTTTTCCTCAATATGGCATCTCTTAGCACCCCTTCTTTTTGAACATAGAGCCTTCTCAGTCCCAGCCCAATAGTTTCCTTTTTTGATTTATTGGTATGGCAGGAGCCTCTATCCTTCTTACTCCTACAGATGTCCTTGTCACTCATTCAGCACTTACTTCCCAGGAGTTCTGATGAGAAAAACTAAATTACTCCAGAAATCTGCAAGACCATCAACCTCAAGATGATACATAAGATAGAGTTAAGCAATAGGAATAGCCGCCTCCCCATTGACTTTCTTATATACTACATGCTATATAGGAGGAGATCTGATTCTTCCAACAGATGATGCATGATACTTTCTTAACAGGAATTTTTAGTCCTTTCCAGTAGCTATTGCAACTGCAGATATTTTCAGTATTCAACAGGCTGTAGCACAAGGAAAAGCTTGGATTATCTGGTGTTTTCCATGCGTACTTTCTTTCTTGCAGGGCACAAAAAAATCTGTTATGTCAGAAATCTCAGCTACCATTCTTGTAGTATGTTTGAAGCTTAGAACTTTAATCTTCCAAAGCACCCAAGAAACACGTGAGAGGCTTAAAAGGTTATTTCTTTGGTATAAATGAGTAAAATGAGGTGACTTACCTAAAGCCATGCAGTGCAGGAGTAGACTATTCTCTCTCTGCATCTGTGTCCTTCCCCTAAGGGATGTTGTGTTCTAAAAAATGTCGTTTTCTTACATTCCTCTTTGGTTTACCATCCTGTCATCTTAAATTCTTTTGCTATTAGTGATAGCGCTGGTAGTGGTGGAAATAATGTTTTTGTTTCTCTTGTCAAACAGGAGATCAGTCTGATTTAGTGCTGGTAGATTATTTGATCGGAACTTCGTAAAAAAAGGTTTTTGATGCTGTTTTAAAAACAAAGATACTATCTTAAAAAACTACTAGCTTTTGATTTTAAAGGGTAAAATTCCAGGTTATTTAAGAGACTGTCCATATTGTTGCAATCTGGATAGGGTTAATTATATTGCTAGAGCATCAGATTTACAGTTACCTTGATGAATGAAATGATATACCAGAAACTGGTTCACAGAGTATTCTTCTGTAACTTAATATTTTTTTATTTCTTCTCTGGTTAGTCTGTAAGTCTTGGTTCTCACTGTCTGCTGATGAGTGTGTGGGGAGAAAGTGCTACAGAATGTAATATAAGTCATTTGTGGTATTTAGGTTACTGTTGAAGGAGCCTTAGTTGAGAGATTTCCTGAAGATTTTTGCATTTTAGAGCCCTCTTTATCAGTCTTGCATTTCCTGAGTAAATTTGATGCCTGCAGGGAATAAGGGTGCAGCGAGGAAGAGCAACACATTACCCAGTTCAGCAGCTACTTGCTGCACACACCCTGGCTCTCCCAGTGTTGACTTGTTATAATCTGGCATCACGTGGTCTCCTGGCGAAGGGGGTGGCTGCAGAACGTTTCCTTTAACTGGAAAGGTTTTACAAGTGGTTCTGTTGATCCTGAAGTCCAAACTATTCAACTGAAGGAAAAACTTACTTGTTGAGTTCATATTTTATGCTGACAGCATGTAAGTACCTCACTTCAGGAAATGTTTGTCCTGAAGAAGCTATTACTATTTTACTGCCTGCCTTTGTAGCTAAAAGCAAATGCATTTAGCTTATTTTTATTAGTACACAGTGCTGCTTAAGAACACAATCCGTTTTTCCAGGATTAACATTGTACATAATTCTATAGAGGGAGTTTGAATCTCTAATGCCGTTTGCAAGTGGATCGAGATTCATGCCAGAATTCTGGATTTTTTTTTTCCTTTCCTGAGCTCCCATGGGAACATTGTCTTATTCAGAAAATGTTTTTCATATTTCCCACTGTGTAGTGCTAAATTCTTTATCTAATTCAAGTCCAGTAATTTTAAAGTATCTATGCAATAGTGTTTTTTCAGACACTTTTAATTTCTTAACATTTATAACCTAATAATATAGTTCTTGATTATAAACATGTATTTCAGGTGTATGTTCTGAAGTTTTCTTTTTGTCATGAGTTAACTTATCTGTATCAGTCTTTTTATTACTATAAGAATGATAATTGTTGGTAGAAATGCTTGTTTTAATTAGGAAAAAATAGTTACTGTGAACTACAGATTACAACCATGACATTTTTAAGTAAATGGATATTAGCTTGTGTTTATTTGCTTTGCCTAATCACAATTATTTCAAATTTTATTTCAGTTAATATTGAGAACTGTAACACTTCACGTACATTTTAATTACAAAACATGGGTTTTAATGTTGGGATTTGAGCGTTTTTTTCTTGTATTAAAAAAGCTTTACCAAATGCTTATTCTCTGAGATTTTCAGCATTTTTGTGAGTAATTTAATTGCTGAAGTTCAGAGGAAATTAATTGCAGTGCCTCCCTTTCTTACAGAATACAGTCGTTTTGAAGCTAAAATACATGATTTACGGGAACAGATGATGAACAGTAGCATTAGTTCAGGATCAGGATCTTTGCGAACCAGCCAGAAGAGATCCCTCTATGTCAGGTAATCATCTTTTTCACAGTATTGCTAGTGTGTTTTTCTGCTTTTCTGTAGACTTAGTATTTCTGTATTTGCATTTTTGCACAATTATTCACTCATTATTGAACTTAACAATTTGATATTTATATGAAAAATATATTAAAAATAAAACTTAATTTAGATCCATTAATGTAATATAGCTGAAAAATAAGTACTAGCTCTGAGAACCCTGTATGAACTTTAAGAGGGGTGCTATTGCTTTTTGTCCTGCCTCTGAGTGATGATAATCCTTCAGCAAAAACATATTTATTCTTTAACTCAGCATATGTGAAATCTTAACTTGGTTAATTCAGTTTGTGTTTTTGTGACAGTAGTCTTCATATTCTCCCTTGTTTGGTTCTTGAGTTCAAATTATAGTCTCCCTTTACTTAAGATGGAAATCTGTCAAAGCTTATTTCCTTCACCTTACTTTAGTTGTATTCTCAGCTTCTATTAAAAAAACCCTGATTTCTATATCCAGTAGCGTTTTACTATAGAATATTTTTCTTGGTAACCAAGAGAGCAAATGTATCAAAGCAAATGAACCGAATATTTTTCATTAACTTATATAGAATATGAATAAAGCAGGGTAAAAGGAAGTGGAAATACAAAAGAGCATGAAGCAGTTAAGGAAATTGGTGGTTTCACTGCAAAATTGTGGCAAGGTGCAGCTCATTAATATCCAACTAATGCCTACATTAGTTAACATATACTGGTAAAGCATAATGTTTCAAGTACGGAATGTGGGTGAAAGGATAGCGTTTTTAAAAATAAGTTGATTCTTGAGTTCTGGAACCATCTCATCTCTGGACTGAATAAGGACCAGCAGTAGCCTCTTGGCAGGGGCCAGAACATTTTAGTAGAGCAGGTGAGAAAGACTTCAGTAGTGCTGGTGCTTGGGTTAAACTTGGTTTAAAATTTTGTAGGACCTCACTGGCTTACCTGCTAAAATCCTAGGCTCAGGTGCTATTGACTTTTCCCATCCGAAGCCGGTACTGTTTTGTTGATGGTGCTGTACCTGTTGAGCTGTGGGAAAGGAGTCTATTACACAAGGCCGTTAGCTGAGTAATTGCGTGGAGGCTCAGAAAAGTCTCAGTGCTTTGCAACCTGTTTCTGAAGGCTCTGAAACAAGTTTAGCAAATTACTCATACAGGACTTCTGTTTAGATTGACTGTAACATGGAGCCCTTATGTTTTGACCTATATGGGCACAAGTTGGAACATAGGAAGTTCCGTTCAAATACACAGAAAAACTTCTTTACGGTTCGGGTGACAGAGCAGTGGCACAGGCTGCCCAGGGAGGTTGTGGAGTCCCCTTCTCAGGAGATTTTCAAAACCTGCCTGGATGCAGTCCTGAGTAATGTGCTCTGGGCAATCCTGCTTTAGTGAGGGAGTTGGACTAGATGATCTCTAGAGGTCCCTTCCAACTCTGAAGATTCTGCAATTCTGTGATTATTTTAGTGGCTTTATCTGGATTCTGTTTTTGCAGAGCAGATCTTGTTTTGTTTGTTTTTTTTTTTTACATTTTCTGCCTTAAATATTTTTGGGGGTCAACATTTCAGTCTCTAAATCTCTCTCTATGCCTTAAATACTCAGGGTTAGTGCTTGATATCAGTTATTCATGTCTTAGAATTTCCACAGGTGGGTGTACATATGGATGTTGTGGTGAGATCATCTTCCTTTCCATAATCCCAAGACTTGTCGCTATAGCCCTCCTCATATAACTAAGCCTAAATGGTTCTAAATGCTTTTATTTTTCTTGGTTAGCTATAGCGTGATTAGGATTCAAACAGCTTATGCTCATGTTCACACATTGGTCTGGTATTTTAAGCCAGTGACAAGCATTTCGTGTTTATGTAGCTTTTATTCCGCTGATGGAAGTTATCTCTAAATAATTGAGGTTGAGCTTTTGACTTTGCCAGCTGCAGAAGATGCAGCCTTCTCCAGGTTGTTGGCAGAAGCCTCGTGGAGACTGGTGATTCTCTTTCCAAGAAAGATTTTTGAGACTCGATCATCAGGTCTGTTGTAAGTCAGAACAGAAATGCAAAAAATTCCTCAGAAAAAGTACTTTTCCACCCACATCTCTTAACAGAGGGTGCTGCTAGGGCTTTTGAGATCTACTCTTGTCATCACACAAAAAGATGCCAAAGACTGGTAGGCAGCTTGGTAGACACAGGATGGCTTCACATCTGTTCTGTCTGGTTTCTGGTGTAATTTTGACCTCACTGAAATAAGTTTTATGAATCTATTCACATATTGCTAGATACTGACAGAACATGTTAGTTATCCAGCTTATTCCTTACTGTAAGTCACTCTGGTATGATCATTGTGTACTTTTAATTGTATGAATTTAAAGCCAATTTTAGTAACTGATGCTATCTTCTTTCTCTAATATTTGGTTTTGGATATGCCTTGAGGGATTCCAGTTATATAACGTAATGATGAATTAAATGGTAAATCTAACAGTAAAATGTTCATAGGCATTCCACCACAATTGTAGAAAACCTGTGAAATAAAAATACTCCAAAATAATAATCTTTGGTGATTTCTCAAAATCATGGTAACAAAATGGCAAATAAAATCAGATACATCATTGTATCCCTGTAACTAAAACTTTATCTCTTTATGAATAGTCTGCCTGTAAACAGCGTTTTGGGGGTGTTATGTAATATTAAGGAAAAGACAGTTGTCTTTGCTTGAAAATACAATTTGAAGTACAATGGCAGATTTTTCTTCTTAGTTGTATGTATATCACTATATGATGAATAGCAATGTAACAGTCCTTGGAGGACAATACAAATATAGCAATTCAGCAACAGCCAATTCTTCATTTGCACATCCTGTCCCCTCTCTCTTCTTCCCCCCGACTAATTAAGATGTACTGATTTAATGGCCTTCTCTTACTCTTGTTTTCTATTTCTTTTGATCTTTATTCTAAGAAGAGAGAGATACTCTCATACGCTATTATTTTTGCATCTGAACTATATGTATATGCTGTCCTCCTTCATCTGCAGATTCAAAAAGCACGTGAAAAAGCGAGATACTTTCATGGCATCAAGTTTCTGTGATAATACGTTGAAAGGAAATAGATCTGTTCCATGCTTTATCTCACGTTGTGTGCCAAATCTGAGTCCATGCAATGTGCATAGAATTCAAAATTGGAAACTACTTTTAACTCTGTGCATTTTCCTGACCAGCATGATACATTACAAATTCAAACAATGGTGCTGATATCTGCTTGAATCAGAGCAGAAAATGGTTACATCTCCAAGTGGAAGAAACTTTGCAGTTTTGAAATCATTAGGAATTTTTAACTAAATCCATGAAAAATAAGGTCTGGCATTAGAAACAGGCCTGAACAGTGCAGTTGTCTACAGGAAGAGCTCAACTGGGCATCCTGATGTTATTCTGATAGTTCAAACAGCTTTCAGGGAGAAAGAGAGAACCTCCTTTATAAGCTGACCTTCATTCATTCTGAAGTGGTAAGATTAATCCGTGTTTCATGAAGTAAGACATGATGATGCTTTTGCTGCAGGAATTCCCGATTGCTTTGTTCAGCAAGAATACCCTAAAAGAAGAAATGCTTCAGTAGAACTTGGTGAACAGCCTATGATATTGAAAGTAATGAGTGTGTGTGGGTAAAAAGACATTCTGGAAAATTTAGTTCTGTTAACACAGCCATGAAATTTTCAGCTTTGAAGCATAAACACTCATAAAACATGAAACTGAACTTCAGTTTCTGTGGACTCGTAGGTGAAGGAACCAAGTTACCTTTCTCAGTGCTGTTTAGTTGCTGAGTAATACAAGGTGAAATAAAAGGGAGGACTTGGTGCTTTCTCTGTAAAATAACTTTTAGAACTTCTCATTTAAATTTAAATAGAACTTTAGAGTAATTATCACAGGACTGTGTTCAAAGCAGTAGCTGATCGGGAATACCAAATTTCTTTTTAAGTAAGTTTGTGTTTGTAACTTACACTAAAATGTATACATGGTATTGTTAATCTGTAATAAAAGTCTCCATACAGGGAGTTAATAGAAGAGATATATTTTTATACACTAGTCTGTAGATAAGTGTCATCTTTGCTGTGAAGTGCGTTCGCATTTGATGACTTGCAAGGCATACAGGAAAAGCCACGTTAGTCAGTTGGAATCAAAAGAGATTTTTGTTAATTCCGTTTGCTTTTAGGCTCACTTATGGTTCACAGGGTTCCTGTAAATTTTAGGTGCGTAGTTTTGTCACTACTGTGTGACACCCTATTTCATCTTATTATAAAACTATCTTTATCAGCTTTGACTTTTTTCCCCAATGAAATTATTTTTCTTGAAGTCACCTCACCAGAGGAAGTATTTGATGACACTGCAGTTCATTGTGCAAGAACTATTCAGTGTAACCATTTATCTAGTTCAAATGTTTTTATCCATTTGTGCTTCTGTTTCACTCATTCTTTTTTTTTCTTATGCAGTCAACACACATTTTAATGCCGTTAGGCTCAGCTCACTGCTCATATAATTTTTTTTCAAACTAAAACTTAGACGTTAAAAGTAGTGTTGTAGAAATCATTGCTTGAATGCTAACAAGAATTCTCCAGAAATAAATTTCATGATATATTTAATTAAATGAAAATGTACACAACTTGAATCTGCTTTAGAAATACATAGTGCATTATGTGCAGTTTGTTTTGAGATATGGAACAATGTTTGTCCAGAGTGCTTCTTGAAGAAACATGGGCAGAATAAATCCGGAGGAATAACTACTAGGTGTTTAATTTTCTTACCTGCACTATTTGGGCTATTTTATAGAAAATGAGGGTTCTTATTTATTGAAAAGAATCAGAATAGCTCTACTAATTTCTGAAAAATCTTGTAGTGGAGATTGCACTACTGAAGGAAGGTGGTATTTCAGCCTCCAAGCTCTTTCAAAATTAAAACCCTAAATTTTATTATAAACTTAACAAATGAAAAGTATTGCATATTTAAATATAGGGTGTATCATGACTGTGAATATTTCTGAGCCATTTCAAAATGTCCGTTTTGTGCTAGACTTTTTAGAAAATATGTATTAAAACTTTTAGCCCTTTATGAAAAGTTTTTGATACTTTTTATGGCTCCAGAAAGGCATGGTGTCTTAACCAACTCTTATTTTGTGGTAGACCTTATGCTAAAGATGAATTAATCTGACAGATACTGTTGAATTTTTTCCCTGTAAGCAATATGTCATTGGTTATGAACAAATACATTTCAAATCCAAAGAAATACAGTCAGTGCTTTAGGCAAAATTCACAAAGCTACGATACGTTTTGGAGCAGTTATGACTTATGGGTACTTACATGGGTTAAAAAAAAACCTCCGAGACATTAAAAACTTAGCAGAAACAGGTATATAAGACTAGTGTTTTAGATGAAGAAACTAACTGAATTTGGACAAGGAAAAGGACACCGCTTTAAATCATCACATTGTAATCTACTGATGCTTCTTTTGTGATGGACTTGGTATCAAGTCTCTAAATCGAGATCGGATATCGTTTAGAAAGTGCATCACTGGCAAATATATGAGCTTTCAGATGAAATAAAGTTGAGGATTTTTTGGCCTCTGTCATACAGGGACTTCTCACGTTACGTAGGTGAGGTTCATACACCTTTTTCAAATGTAAAATGAGAGTCCTTTATAAGGCGTAGTCTTAGAAGTATCCCTTATGGTTTGGTAAGAGGGTCCTGTCATCATTCATTTCCATATCCCCACTAAACCCTCAGTTGTGCTGGGAGAAATGTACTGCAAGTCTCTTCAGTTCCTCAGGGAACCAATCCAGATGTAAACAGATCCAACAGGGAGAAAAGAAATTTATTTTAACCCAGATCAGTTCCGCAGCATGGTGCAGCATGTGCCTTTCCAGACGATTGTGCTTTCGTTAAGTCAGAAGAGGGAAGGAATCGATACAAAACAGGCATGAATGTGCGTATGGATAATAGTGGACTTGCATAAACCAACCCTGCTGGCAAAGGGAATGTTAATAAAATTGTACCCACACAGCCTGGTGTTCTGGTACTGCTAGTGCCTATTATTTGAAAACAGGCCTACCTTAGTAAAAAGGATGAGGTTCTCTTGAAATGTTTGGGAATTTTGCAAAAGAATGCACATAAGTTTCCTTTGCCTTCTGGTTCTGCAGTAGCAAAGTTGTGTTCAGATTGTATTTCTAAGTTGGTTGGGTTTTTTTTTTCCTCCTGCAACCCTGTGAGCAGGTTATTGACTTTTATTTAAAAAAAAAAAACAACAGTAATTTTTATTAACTAAAATAATTCCAATGTGTAACTCAATACAAAATAATGTACCTTATACAGAACTTTTGGCAGCACTGTATGCTTCAAATACTTGCTTGCATTTTTTTGTCCTAGGCTGACATGTAACTTGCTCTGTGCAAAGTACTTACTGAATTGCAGGAAGCATCTTCAGTGGACCTTTTAGGAAGAGTTTTGGTTTTACAGAGTTTTGCCCTGGATTGAAGTTTGTTCTCATTCATTAAAACTTGCAAGTGTGTGTGGATACTGTACTACATATTCTTCGTGTGTGTGTATGAGAGAGGGAGTGTGTATTCAGCGTTCTGGTTTTAAGCAACTGTCAGAATGATGCCATCATTTATAAACAGCACAGGCAGCTTGCTTTGTATTTTGTGCTATTCGTACTCCCCTGGGGTTTTTTTCTTGCTTTTTCTATGTTTCATTTTTTTTCTTTTTAATGTAGAGCTCTTTTTGATTATGACAAGACTAAAGACAGCGGCCTTCCAAGTCAAGGATTGAACTTCAAATTTGGCGATATTCTCCATGTCATTAATGCTTCTGATGATGAATGGTGGCAAGCACGGCAGGTAACTCCAGATGGAGAAAGTGATGAAATTGGAGTTATTCCAAGCAAACGCAGGTATGTCATATTTTAGTGACTTGAGATGTCTGCTATTAATATGTCCGATATGATTAGTACGTATATTGTATATGCTTTACTCTGTTGTTAATTTTATACCACATCAGGCACTTGTTTGGTTTTTTAAGTTGGTGTTTTTTTTTTTTTTATTAAATCTGTAGTGGGATTCTGACTAACTCAACAAGAAGTTTGCTAAAATCCTATTTAGTCTTAGGAGTTGCGTGCTGAAGTTGATAAAGGTGGTCCAAGTCCATTTTTCTGTTCTCACTGTAAACAAGTTATGGGTTTAATAACATTACATGTAGGTTTACTAACATTTCACCATTTATGTATGGAAGTGTGCAGAGTGAATTTTATTCGAATCATGACACTGTTATGAATTCTTTCTCCCCAAAACCTGGAAAACGGGCAAGCCTTTCTTGGTATACCAGAGACACAAATAAGAGTTGAGGAGGTCTGAATCTTAATAGCCACTGTTGATTCATAATTGTGTGATTCACTTATTGTGTCATGTTTTCTCTTTGTGCCCTCTGAATTTACTGAACCTGTATAATCACAAAATACTTGATACCCTCACAGCTCATCACTTGAGAAATAATACCTTACTGTTCCGATAGTCTGCCATTAGCAGGCTTCCATTTTCTGAATGTGTCATCAGCAATAAAAATCTGTATTACAAAAGGTACACCCATATGCTTACATCGTAACAAGTTATAACTTGAAGTTCTGGAATTTTGCTGATTTACCGTTTTTGTGTATGTTTTTGTGGTAGAGTTGAGAAAAAAGAACGAGCCCGTTTAAAGACGGTGAAATTCAATTCCAAAACAAGAGGAGATAAAGGGGTGAGTTAATGAAGTGCTGTTTACACCTGACATTGTGAATGGTAACATTTTTCAGTGGCTTATGTATACAGACTCAGCTTCAGTTTTTAGTGAAAAGATAAATCCTTTCAGATAGAAATAAAATAATTCTGAACACCAAAGTAAACTTTAGTTGCCAAAACAGTGCAAATTGTTTGAAGTATTAGCTTAGATATAGATATGATCATTAATACTGTCATGTAATAGGAGCTGAATGTACTAACCAAGTATTGAGTAGGGCCATTTATAACAGCACTGCAAGTGCTGTCTGTAAAGCAGTTTAGTCCTTTAGTGTGGATTGTACTCCTGGACTCCCTTGTTTTGGGAATTGGCTTACTACCAATTGTCAGAAAAAGTAAAATGTTTCTTTAAGGCTTTTTTAAATTTATCTAGCAAACAAGGCAGTAAAGCTCAACAGGGTCCCTATGATGAAATGAGGTTTTATGATGTACGCAGTTACTCAAGCAGCACAAAATAACTTCTTTGTTGCAATTATGGATGTAGAAGCTTTAGAGAATTTCACGCAAGGACACAGGCCAACAAAAACTCGACGCTAGTGCCATTGCTGACGAGAATCAGTCTTCCTCTCACAGCTGTTTTTTCTCACTGCCACTCTCTATTGGTGCAAATACTGATGTGCTGTACTCAAATCATATAAAATAACCAATGCAGATGAAAAATAACCCAATCCAAAAGAGATCCTGGTTTTAATTTTAGTCAGTCCCTTGGTGCAGTTCACTGCATGATATGCAATCCCTGTCCTAGTACACGTGATGGGAATGAGTGGTGAGAAAACAGGGTAGCTGCGTAAGTAGTAATAGGAATGTTTGTAGCCGAAATTACAGCAATTTCATAGTGGTAAAGCAGCCAATATTTTTTTATTATTATTTTATTTTGAGGGAGAGGCTTTTTTGCAATGTTTTGGTCGTTTTGTAATTTGAGAAACAATTTCACAACCTTATAATTTCTACCAGTAGTATATAACTAGTAATTTCAAGACTTAGGTATATGCATTTTAGACGTAAGAGCCTTCTAAAGTAATAATATATTGTCATTTTTTAAAATCCGAAACATGCTTTAAGCTGCTGAGGAAGCTATTTCTTAAATAGTGATTATTTTTTTAATAGCACTCATGCTGTAACATTAGTCAGTTGTTACTGTATATCCCAAAGATTCCTTTTAGTTATTTCAGTTACAAAGTTTTCATAACTTCAAAACCCGCATATACAAAGTATTAAAGCTTCAATACTTTTATCCTGATAGTAGACGACTTTATACTTATAAGACTGTCAAATCCATGGGTACATCCCTCTGCTACATGGCCAAGATTTTGGTTTAGTGTATTAATGAAGAAAATGTCATGGTTTTACCTACAAACATTTGTTCAAAAGGAAATAGATACCTCAGGTTATTTTCTGCTGAACAATTATGGTACTGCCTTGAGGATTCACTGGATTATTTGCAGTTTTTTTCTGTTTTGGTACATTTAAATTTTGGTATTGGAATAAAATGTTATCAAGTGATGTGGTAATTTTTAACCTGATAATTTTTGTAATTTGAGTTCACTTTTTAGAAGTCACATAAAGAAAAAACAGCTTAAATACTTTAGATTATTTTAATTACATTAAGTAATCTTTCAAATGTTACCACGTTCTTTGACAGATAATTGCATGGTTTTAAATTTGTCTACCAGTAAACTGCAAACAGTTAATTAATGATGTATTTGAAGTAGCATTTTGACAATAATGGAGTTCATGCACAGTTGCTGTATAGCATAGCACCAAAGACATGCATCGAATACTGAGTGGAAAAGCAACTACGCTTGCCATTGATACAGAACTGCAGTTCTTTTTCTTTAGTAACATTTCATTTTGCAAACACGCTTACACTGTTCACAATCTTTTGCTTCAGCTGTAAATGTTTTAACATTATGGTTTCTCCTTAAAGTATTCTTCCTGTATTTGTCATGGTGATATTTTTCCCAGTAAGTTGTCTGCACCATACATGTCCTAATGGACCGTGTGCCTTCCTGTGCCTGTATATGATTATACTCCATGGACAGGATGAAATGCCAACTTTGTACAATTCTTCAAAATTCCTACATTAAAACCTTAAAGAATAACCCCAGTGATGGCAAACACTAAAATCCATGTTCCTTTCATTTTATGGAAAGCTAAAAAATCTGGAGCAGAAATGGTTAATTTTTTTTCTTGTTCGTTCATTTCATATACACGTTTATCTCACTTTCTGTGCTGCTTCTGGTTTAATATATTCTTGCTTATGATGCCTGTTTATGATTTGCAGTGGGCTTATGAAAAATTTAATACAATTACTATGCGTTTTCAACTAATAAGCCATTCTCTCTAGCTTTTTATAATCATGGTATCTTTTTAAAATAATCTTTTGGCTAATCTTTTATGCAAAATCAGTATAATATTACTTTTATTTTCCCTTTTTTTGGCAATGGAACTGACTCTGACCATTATACATGCAGTATCTAAAATCTAATATTAGTTCAGTAAGACTGTACAGGATGTTAAATAATTATTGTTACGACATATTTTCAAAATTAAAATGAAGAACACAATTACGTTTTATGAAGTACAATAAATCAGCCAACTATACAAATTACAGAGTCTCACCACCTCAGTTAAACTGCACCATTTTAGCTTTGTTACATTTATTTCCCTATGCTTTTTGCCCAAGCTGAGGGTCTTGTCCAAATGGAACAATGATATAGATGTGAGACTTCACTTTTTGCAATTCATGTGACAGTATTTTTCAGTATACTCAGCAGAGTTCTACTCCTGGGCATATTTCTTTGTTGCCCTTGTTCTGTAGATTGCGTTCATCTTTCTGGTTATGAGGAATCAATTCCAATGGCTTGTTGAGTTCAGTTAAAGAAGGTCAGGAGGACCATAACCTAAAACTTGCCCGTGCCGACTATGGTTCTAGCAAGCATATGATTGGCTCGAAACCAGTTCTTTTGTCCATATGTCAGGTTGATAATTTACCAGTTCTTACAGTGGAACAACAGTTGTAGTCGAACACAGATGCCAGCCAATTAAAGGTTTTATGGATTTCCTACTTAAAGCAGTATTGCTATTTCCAGAGCTCAATGTCACCAGTTTTGCTCCCGTGGTACCATGTGCCTCTTTAACACCTGGTACTTTTAAGTAAACTTTTTTTCAACAATGGTAATGAAAATATCACTGGATGTTTCAGTATCTGATATTGCCAAGCAAGTCTGCATTGAAACAGATGGCCAGGATTGTTAATACTCTGGCAGGATGCAGCTTATGTGTTGCACTATAGGCATTCCCCTAGGAAGGCCAAATGCTAGTTTTGTAATTGTACCAAAAAAGGTGGCCCATCCTTTGAAAAAAATTTTGTACTATCTGACACCCCCAGTTGTTACTATATTTTGTTGCATACTTAATGCTGGTAAAAAAGATAATACATATTTTTGCAGCTGTGTTGCATATAGTAGAAGATGAGCTCACACTGGCTGAAGACAGACAATTACTTGAAAGTTAACGTGCTCCAAATTTTAGAAACAGCTGTTAATAGAGTCTTTAATGTATGAATTGACAATATTTTTTTTTAAAGAAGCTTTTAAAAAGTGGTTCTGTGAAAGTTGTATTACTTCCTGATGCGCATGGGCTCTTCTTTAGAAAGAAACAGTCCCCCTGCAGCACAGGATCTCAAAACCAAGTTGGACATGTTCTTAATTTTGCCATCCTTCCCATAATAGAGTTTCTGCAAACCAAATGACAAAAACATGGCAGATTTCGTGTCTTGGCAAAACTGGTAAGATGATTCACTTACACCAAAAGATGAATGCAATTTCAGCTGGCGTCAAGTTAGCTGTATTAGTTCTAGGCATATTTGCAATGAAAATCTTACTGATTTATTTATACATTGAGTTTCTTTATTGACTTAGTAAATTAAAGGTGCTGTAGTCACATAACATCTTCAGAAGACATGGCATATATTACTAAATTGTGTGTTAATTATACTTGTAGACATACATATATAGGAATGAAAATACATTGATGCTCTTCATCACTTAGACAAGGAGCACAATAATAGTTTATATTCAAATGGGTGGATATTTATATGTCTATATAAGTAACTAGAAATTTTTGTAGCAACTGAGATGCAGAAATTCTTCAGCAACACAAGCCGTTAATATCAGAAATTGCTGAACGTGATCCTTGGACATAAGAGTTTTTCATGTGATAATTCTCTATAAATGCACCCTTGAAAAAATAATTGCCACAGTAAACAAAGGAAATGAGTTTGTGTCTTTTTAAAGTTAATCTTGGTATTGGGATGCAGACTTACGTAGAGCAAAGTAGTTTCTTTCAGTGAACTTGCAGTGAATTGCAATTGTGAAAGATTGAAACAAATACAGTTTGATATGTTTTGGGGTTGTGGTTTTTTTTAATTGTTTGGCTATTTTAGTTAGACACATTTCGTTTTCCTTTTTTCCTATTTCACTGTTACTTAGTTTTATTGTAAGAGCATTCAGTACAATGCCACCTTTAAACTTCCATTTTTCTCTATGATATGTTATTTAGCACTTGTCACCAAAGTATTTACAGTTTTGCCTTTGCAAATGGGTAACACTGGCAAATACTTCTGGTGTGCTGTTAGGATGTCAGCTGTTAGCAAACACATATGTAAAGCCTCAGCGTTGGTTTTTGTTTTGGTTTGTTTGTTTTTTTTTTTAAATACAGTGACCCCTGTATTAGATGCTATCAGTTATTTAATTGGCTTTGAGTTCATTATGGTTTGGCCATCTTATAGCAGTCTAGTTTTTCACATCCTTTTACACTCCCGGCAAGCCTGAATTTGTGACATACAGGTCAGGCCATATAGGATGAACCAGCCTGACATTTCTCTTGGTAGTAAGCTTGTGAAATACGGAGGGTGTGAGCAAAACCATGATCCCGATCTCTATTTTTAATGAGCGGAGAAGATAATGTTAAACTGGAATATGCACTGCATAATGTGGTTATAGGAGTCAGCTTCCACAAAGCTGCTGGTCTGGGCCTTTGTTCACACAGACATTAGACATCCTTTGTTTTGCCCCTCCTTCTCTTCTTCAGCAGTCATTCAATGACAAGCGTAAAAAGAACCTCTTTTCCCGAAAATTTCCCTTCTACAAGAACAAGGACCAGAGTGAGCAGGAAACCAGTGATATTGACCGTAAGTATGTGGCATTCGATGGAGAGCGAAGCACATGTAGAAGGGCCTGCTAGATTGCAGTAGGGTGTTACCATGGAGACAGTTTCATGAGCTGCAACAGGCTAACGAGCTTGAGGTGCCAATGACAAACCAATCTACAAAATTAATAGAACCGTTTCGTTTGCTGTTAAAGTGAAATTTAAACCAAGAATATCCCAGTTTGGAATAATACTGTTGAGTAACAGTGTATGTGTAACTGGAGGAGGCAGCAGCCTTCCAGCGCTGTCCGTGATGGTTCCTCATTTCGCACTTGGAGGAGAGCGCACAGCAATGAAGAAAGTATAACAGAGCTTACCAGCTTCTCAAATTAGTCCTATTGACTAGTTACTCCAAAGTCTTTCCACTCTAATTTGGTTTTCCTAATGAAGAGAGGTTACTTTGATTTTCATCGTTGCCAGCACTAAAAAAAATTTTGCATAATTTTGCTATTTCAGACCAGGTCCGCTACAAACTGCGTTCTCTGCCATTTGCATCTCTGATTACACTTCGTGTGCCAGTCAGGTTAAATCCTATAGACTTGCCTTCCCCTGTGATGTTCTGGGAAACTGTCTCCTGTCGTAGCGCCAATTTTATATATTACTGACAATTATTTTCTTTGTGATTGTCTTTTTATTGCTTGCCCTCTGGGGACTACTGCAGGAGGTCCCTGACGACATGGGATCAAAAGGCCTGAGTAAGTGATCAAAATACTCCCAAGTTATTTTAACCTCCATCTGAAAAATTACTACTTTTTTTTTTTGACAGATCTCTTTGAGACTGGTGCTCTACTGGCCTAAGGAGGTTGAATCTAAAAATGTTTCATAAGGGTTTTTTTGAGTTTGTAATTTTCTGGGTTTTTTTTTTTTCTTTCAGGAATGTGTTACTTTAAGTTAATGTGATTATCATGTTAGATTTCTTTTGTTGTTCAGAAGCTAACCAGCGTTTACTTGTTTGTACTTAATAGTACTGTGTTTTTAAATTTGGTGGTTTTTTTAATGTCACTTTTATATTGTCTTTGTGGTTTTATTTGTTTAAAAATAACCCATGGCTTTTTATAGTGATAGTACAACCATTGCCGTAATACTTTATCTAGTTAGTTTTCAGTCCTCTCTCTATGTGACTGATGTTTACAGTTTCTTAAAACAAAAAACTTTGCTTAACAAATGCCATGAGAATTTTTTTCTGACTTATTTGAAGGCTTATGTTGCTTTTAGACCAGGTAGAGGGGTAGCTAATAGAGGAGACACGTAAGCATTTGTTGTGTTTCCTGCAGAAATGTGAACTACTTGAATACAGTAAGATTCAGAAGTTACCGAGTCTGCTTTTGTACACAGTCTTGGTTTTGTACACAGACACACCACTGTATTAAAATGTCCCAAAAAAGGTCAAGACCTCGCTTTCATCCCAGATATTAAAAACATGCATTGTTACGCATTTGTGGAATAGTAAAATTAGCCACTAAAAATAAGTGACTAAAAGTCATTAAAGATAACATTTCTTCCCAGGACACAACTGTTATGCACAGTGTTCTTGAAATTACATGTAAGAAGTGGTGTACTTATATACTTGGCCTCAGTCATGAAGTAAAAATTCTGGTAGCTATATAAGTTTCCATTTCTGAAACGGCGAGTTTCAAGGAAATTCTTGTTCTAGAGCAGACCTTGGCGACCTTCGTGGCCTTATGGTTTAGAGCAGATCACAAGCAGCCTTTACGGCCTTGTGATCATACCTAGTTTAAACTCTGTAATATAGTTCAGAAATGTCACTTGGTGATTCTGTTATAAAAACAAATGGCTTCTGGCCTGTTTTTCAGCATGGTCAGACTTTTTGAAACTGCCTTACCACACTTAATGCGAGCTGTGTTACTTGGACTCCGCAAGACTGCTGTTCTTGTTGATACTTCAGGCTTTACGTCTTCACCAGTGGCGCCCAATAGCAGACTATCACACCACTTGTATTCTCAGTTGACAACGTCTGCCTGTCATGTTCTACCATGAGGCTTTTAAACATCAGTCTTTGCCTCTTCCATGACAACGTGGGCATTTTTTCCAAGACAAGGAAATGAAATGGGAGTAGATCCAAATTGCTGCTACTCGCAAACATTTGGAAATATTTATCTGTTTTTCCTGCAGAGGAATGAAGTGAGGGAGTTCAGTCTAGCTGGAGATTTGTGGTTTAAAGATACTAGTTCACTTTATCCAAAAACATTTTTAAAAGGTTAATTAGTGTATGTATGATGACTAACTTTTTTTTTTAATGTTTCTGAATCACTGGAAGCACACTTGCTTCATAACTGTATTCTTGCCTCTAGAGTCCCCTTGCTTCCTTCTCTTCAATCTTGTAGGGGAGGAACCACGTTGAATTTAATGTATTATAAAGGCTCCACAATATGTATTAGCATATGCACACAGTTGGGTCCATAATTTCAAATTAATTGTATTTAATTTGTGTAGGTCAAACACAAGCTTCTTAATGTGAATGTTAGTGGGTTTTATTACAAATAGACACAGTCACTGGGTGCCATGAAAATGAATTCTTTATTATAAAGTTCAGCAATATAAAAGTTCATATTTGTTCTCCAGACTTGTAGAATTTTCAGGTAACAGAATAGATTGATACCCGAAAATCTTCAATTGTATTCCTTCTTATGATAAAAATATTTAATGGAGTTATATAACTTATACGTAGTAAATATAAACATCTTGTGGCTACTGAAGTATTTTGTTCACTATGCAAAAGGCATGAAATTAATATAGATAGTCCAAAATTAAAGTCAGGAGCTTTTGAAAACTAAAGTATTACTGGGTGGGGGGGGAATTAAAATCTTAATTCAGCATTACACTTCAAGTAAGCTATTTAATATATCACAGGAAAGTGTCTGTTACTGAACGTGCTACACTATATTTCCTGCAATATAGTCCGGTATTTTCTGCTACGAGACTCTTAAAATAATCTATAAATTACCTGCATAAAAATTGAAATGCATAATCCCATAATTTTTGGATACCTAAATTCATCGTGAAATGAAAACCTAAAAATTGCAGGGTTACATGTGATTAGTGGAACTTTGTGTACAGAAATTAGTGTACTTTTCGTAATCTTATTTTGATGTGCTATTTAATGGTTTTCTTTTTATTAACATCCATTCCTTTTGTATGAAATTAAGCTTGATCCTGAGAGCTATGAGAAGTACCTTAAAACTTTTATATGCAGTATGTATTGATTTCAGCATTTTGGTATCAGTATTGTCTTTCACCTGGATTATTTTGTGTCAATTTGCTTTCTTTTGGACTCATGCCATTAGTGTATGTTCCTTATTTTTTTTTTCATTGTGTTGCAATTTCAGAGCATGTAACCTCTAATGCCAGCGATAGTGAAAGTAGTTACCGTAAGTGTTTTTAAGTTCTTTGTTTATTTAGAATCTTTGTTTAGTATCTCTTTCTTTGGTTTTGTGTCTGTCTTTTCTGGGTATTTACATGTTAAATAGAACTTCCCAATCACGTTCAGGTGAAATCCATATTCGTGTGTTTGGTGGGGTAGTGTAAATTCTGCTGTGTCATTATTTTTTTTAAAAAAAAACAAAACAAACTGACTGGAGAGAATCATTACAAACCTCCTTTATGGTTATTTTTATTGCAATCTATTTTCTTAGTTCAGCTTAATTATAATTCAGATCCTTTTTTTTTCATTATGCAAGCTAGCTAGACCTATTAAAACCTAAATGTAAATGTAATGATGACAAATGTAATTATAAGTAGTGGAGCTTAATACTGGAAGCGTAACTAAACTGTGTAATCTGTTTAATAGTTCAACAACTATCTACTGTCTTTCACAACTGATACTTAGATTTAATATTTATGCACTTCTAATGAAAGTAAAGATAAGCAAACATGTATTTACCCTTGCTTTTAGCTTTCATTTATCTATTTTGTCAAATGTGGGTGCTTAGTATGAACTGTCTTCAAAGCATATGACACACATTCAGTGCTGGAGTCAGTTATGATAAATTAGCATGCTAGGCACGCATACACATTCTCTCTCTGAAGACATAGTATCTTTTAAATACTAGACTGAGTTAGCTTTTCTTACTAGCCCAAGCTGCACTACTATTTATTATTACCCAAGTTCCAGTAGGACTACATGTTCACAGTGGGTAACGTGCCACATGATGCTGCTCTGCAGTGCTCTAAAGTATCTTAAACCAGAGCCAGAACTTCAGTCCCACTGATCATTTCCAGTGACCAGCTCCTCGGTAAGGTCACACTGTCCAGACCTGGAATCCAGGAGAGAGCAGAGCAGGAAGATGGTGAAAGTTGAGGATTTGAAGAGGAATGTGAAAAGAAGGAACAGTAAAAGTTACGCAGTGTGACACTGACCTGCTAACTGTATAACGGGCACTTCAGAAACGGATATTATTTATGTTAGGGTAATAAGGAAGGTGGTTCATTAACAGATATATTTGTTTGGAAGCTGTACATGATCAGAGGTGATGATCCACATTTTTTCTTCCAGATGATTACACTCAAGGGGAAAATTTACACACGTATATAAAATGCAAACAGTGTTGTAGACTGTAATTGAAAAGAAACCAGCTGGGGGAGGCATTTGTGTTCCCTGAAAATTACACAAAATTGAGCATGTGTAGAAGTTGCCATTGACAAACTTAGAAATTTTAACCATTTTTAATGACACGCCATTAAAACTATCAAACCATGACTGTTTCTTCATACATCTGCTGCTTTCCTCTCTTCCGCACCCCACCCCCCAAGGTTTTTCTCAGAGCTTGCTTTATTTATGTTTACAGCTCGTTATTGGTACTACTAATTAGTTTTTTACTCCGTTGTTACTTGAGAAGCCCTGATTTTATTATGAATGTCATGGATTTGCTTGTCTGAGTGTGTAATTCCAAGCACTTTTTATTAAAATATCTTTTTTAATTTCTTCTTACTGCTGTCTAATATGAAAGTTATCTTGATTACAGATGAGTACGGTTGTTCAAAAGGTTCATTCTATTAATATTCATTTTTCCAAAGTATTGAAAAGCTGTGACAATATATACTTTTTGCCCTCAATCAGCGGATCTTTTTACTTGTTACTATCTCTTTAGTAGTTTCTTAACTAATTTTTGACCTTATAGCAATGTGACTTCTCCAAAGAAGCATCTTATTATATGTGAGCTGGATCTTTCATAGATGAGTTGATCGTTGGCGATTCCCTATTCTTCTCCTTAGGTTAAAAAGGGTTCTGAAAGTATATACTGTCCTTCTGAAATCCATTTGCATGAATAACTTTTTGAGATATTAAAATATACAGGTTGCATGTTTTCGTGTCTGTCTTAAGGTATTCCTCACTTGCAGTAACTTACAGAATTAAAATCTTCATTCATGTATTGCTGTAGTACAGTTTGAATACAAATTTATTGCAAATAAGAGAAATACTTCTCTTAATGAAATTGTAAACTTCAGATTTAAAAGATCAATGGCGTTTGCTATGAAATAAAGAGTAGATATATATGAAAGCCTTTATCTATCATCTGTTTCTGTACAGCTGTGGTGTAGCATTGGTATGTTCCTCTGCCTGTTCAAAGTACGGCTTACAAACTCCAAAGAATGTACCAAAATTACACAAGTTGAGTTATTGAAGGACCGTATTTTACTCAAAGTTCATAGTAATGTCATATAATTTGAGCTTGTATCTTCAGAACTATAAATTCCCTGCTTTCATGGAGGTAATCTTAGTGATTGCATTGCAAGAAATCTTACTCAGAGATATCTTGTTAGACTAGAAATAATCTTTGAGATGGCAACTGAGGTATATTTCAGATGCTTTCACTAACATTTAAAAAATCTGCAGCTGTCAAAGATCAAAATTCAGCTATTTTAGTTTCATTCACTGCTGATGTGCTTTCTGGAGCTGAGAACAATACAAAAGCATTCTTTGTTTTCAACTTTGTCTTTGAAAATTCATTAATAAAATAACTAGTATATACAATCATAATATTTTTTTGATACAACTAGAGTGGTTGAAGATGTTTATATAAATGCCACTTCATGATAAAGTTAATAGAAACATACACCATGACATACATTTATATACCTATATAAATACCTATATACCTATATAAATACAGAAAAATGTTATTGTTAATGCTGGCTTCAAAATATGGAGAATGTTCATGATGAAGGTGGCGTCGCCTTTAGCAGTGAATGACAGCATGCATGCATTTCATTCAGGGAAATGTGTAGAAGAGCATTTCAGTAATGCTTTAAAATTCTTCTTGTGCTTGGTGTCAGTTTGACATGCTAACATAAACCAGGAAATTATTTATACTGTATGTGTCTTATGCTTTAAAATTTTGTTTGGCTTATCTTTGTGATTTTTATAATTCATCGCTCTTGAAAAATGTCCTTCATCAGTATCATTGTAATGCATATTACTGAGGAATGTCTGTATCATTATAGTTCATTGAATGAATCTATTTAAATATGTTGGTTTAGGAAAAAAATACATAGATGTCTTTGCATTTACATTTTAGGCGGCCAAGAGGAATATGTCTTGTCATACGAACCAGTCAATCAACAAGAAGGTTTGTAGATTTCATTTAGTATAAAATAAATACCATCTGAATTATCAGAATGCTTCATGTGCCCTTATGTACTGAGCACCGTGATAGACTTCCTTACTGTTTTGAATGTGTTACCATTATTGAAATGATAAAGCATAAAGGCTTAAATTATTAAATGCAATTGCTGAATTATTTAGTGTAAAAGCCAAATGTATGCTACTTAAAATAACTTGTGTGGTTTACATTACATAAGGAAAATGCAGTCTTTTTTCAGCGGTGCCCAGTGATAGGACAAGGGGTAGTGGGCATAAACTTGAACATAGGAAGTTCCATCTTAACATGAGGAGGAACTTCTTTACTTTGAGGGTAGTGGAGCACTGGCACAGGCTGCCCAGAGAGGTGGTGGAGTCTCCCACTCTGGAGACATTCAAAACCCGCCTGGACGCTGTCCTGTGCAACCTGCTGTAGGTGACCCTGCTCTGGCGGGGGGGTTGGACTAGATGATCTCCAGAGGTCCCTTCCAACCCTGACCATTCTGTGATTCTGTGAAAATATGGTTTAACAGTTTTGTCAGTGTGAACCTCAAAAATTATAATTTTTTATTTCCTATTGCTTTAGCATTCTCACTGTTGCAGTTCCTTTTTTCTGTCACAGCAAAAAGTGTGTCAACAGGTCATTTGTCTATTTTAGTAAGCTTTAATTGAACTGTCTCTAAAACATCACAATCTCCGATTTCTGTATGGGCTTCTTATATGGCTATTATTTGGTTAGCAATTACCAAGTGATTTTTTTTTTCAGGAAAAAAATGTATTTTTTTTTAATAAAATGGAAATTGATAGGAGAAAATATTTTCTCACATTTGCACTTAAAATAAAATGCTTTTCACTGATTTCCAGTGGGATGCTATAATTTCCTTTTCACCTTGGTCCTGATCTTGCTTCACTGTTTATAATAAATGTAGAATTTTTAGTGTTCCCATTCACCAGCACAGATGCTAACTGTAGGTATTTGTAAATTAATCTGTAAAAAGGATGTCCTTTGGGAATACTTGATGTCTGTTACCTATCAAATAAGGTTGCAGTTGAATTAAATATACATCATGTGTTTACATGAATTTTGAGTGTCAAAATTTCATTTTTGGTGTCATGCAGGGAGTGGCACAGCCCAGTTGCTTTTAGTAGTGTTCTGGAACATGTGTGCCTGTGTAGACTTTCCACATCGACTTGTTAATCGTTGCGTGTAGGCTCCATTTCATCAGTAAGCTTCCAGAAGTAGTAAAAAATTATTATACAAGACTAACACAAACTACTACATTATTTATGTCATATAATTTATAATTTTGGTAAGCTCCTAATAAAGTCACAGATGAGAAATGCATGTTAAGACCATGCTTGAAATAGGGAAATGGGAGGCCCTTTTCGATGCGCTAAGCAAGCTATGTGTAAGCTGGGGAGCTGGAGGTTTGTTACCCTCAAATGAGCAGCTGCTGGACCTGTGTGTACACGCACCAGAGGATCTCACCAAATGAGAAACATCTTTTTACCTGGCATTAGCTTCCCAGATTTCTGATAGCTTAACGGTTTAGTGAGAATGATAGTATAGCAAGAGAATGAGAATGATAGTAATAGCAAGCAAATTAATGTCAAGGTTGAAGGGAAAAGATGTGAATGAGACTTCGCACAAGTCAATAGTTTAGTAACTACATATTGTAAAACTAAAGATTTTAGAGGGCTAAGTGCTTTGGCATTGAAATACATGACTGTAATTCCCTTTGAGTATAACATAGTGTATGGGGAAGGCCATAAAAGAACCAGCACCTCGTTTCTTTGCTTAGGAGCAGTAATACATTCCCTGTATATGTTTTCTGCATTTGTCCACTAATTCACTTCCGTGGTACTTTATAATTATTTTGGCTTTTTTTGAGAAGGCCAGAGCAATAAAGAACTGTAATGATCAAAAGAGATTTAAAGGTGCTTGGACTTGAGACACTGGTGGGCCACCCTTAGTCTTTAAGCAAAGCTGTTTGCTACTAAATTAATAGGTTCACAATTACTGGATCGAAGACAGTCATTCTATGAATATATTAGTAGCCTGGGAAAAAAATAGTTATGAGAGTGAAATTAAAATATATTTTATAGGTCAGACTTTATTTAGGGGGTTGGACTAGATGATCTCCAGAGGTCCCTTCCAACCCTGACCATTCTGTGATTCTGTAATTTGGACTTATTTATGCAGTAAAGACAGATTGAACCTAAAACTAAAATTTATACAGCTGAAATGATATGTCAAGATGATTAGGCATTATTGTCTTCATGGTTCTTGGAGGATAATCAGATATTTTCTGCTTAAGCTTAATTTCCAACCAAAAGCCCTTTATGACTTTATAAAAAATTAAGCAGTTTTTTATAAGTGTGTTAATAGTTAAAGAAGCTATATATAGTTGCATCTACTCATATGAGTATTTAATTGTCTTAGAGGAAAAGAAGCAGCTTCTCCCAACACAGAACTAGAATTTCACAAACTCTGCTACTGCTTAGGTACCTCTTTGAAGTAAAAACATTTTCAAACGTCCCCCTTTTGCTTTTTTCATTAGAATGAAGGATGTTACTTTGTGGAAAAAAATAAATAAATTTCCAAAGACTTCATAATTTAACTCCTCTTCAGTCACCCAGGATGGTGATTTGAGAGTGCAGCTCTAACATCTTACTGTGACTATGGTATTAATTGATTTACATTCTTCAACATGTTTTTCTTCTCATTAGGAGTACATATTATTTTAGGTATTAAGATCATTACCATGTGATAAAGCTTATTTTGCTGAACTGTAGAAGTTAGCAATCATACTGAAATGTAACTGATATTATTCCTTTATGTTTAATAGTCAATTACACTCGACCTGTGATTGTTTTGGGACCCATGAAAGACAGAATAAATGATGATCTGATCTCAGAATTTCCAGACAAGTTTGGCTCCTGTGTTCCACGTAAGTCTCAGCAAATACTAAAGCAATTCTAAATTATTTTTTCTGTTCATTTTCTTGATAGACATCCTCTGTATGTTGAGTTAAAAAAAAGTTAATATACTGTCTAAACTTTTTAGTCCTATCTTAATTGTCAGTCATGTCTTTGCTTGTGACAATTTTGCAGTATAATTGGGGACTGGTTTTGGATATTTTAGGGGAAAAAAGTCACTGATTTTTGTTTTGCTTTAAAAATGACTGGTTTATATTTAAAGATACTACTAGACCAAAACGAGATTATGAGGTGGATGGACGTGATTACCATTTTGTCACTTCTCGAGAGCAAATGGAGAAGGATATTCAGGATCACAAATTCATTGAAGCTGGCCAGTACAATAATCATCTCTATGGAACAAGTGTCCAATCAGTGCGAGAAGTAGCAGAAAAGGTAAATCAGTGCCAGTTACTTTCATTTACTGAGGTGATTATCTGACTGTGCTGACAGGGTATAAGAGAAGAATGGCAAGAAGCCATTAGGAACCCTCTGACTTGGAAAGGAATTTGTACAAAACTAGAAACAAAGTACATTGTCACAAATGCATTTAGGGAAATAATGAAGCTTTGGAATAATGAAAGCATTGTGATTTAATTACGGGAAAAGAGCAACCATAGTGCTTGTCCTCTTATAAAAAAGAGAATAGAGAAGAAATAATTGGAATTACAGGCTAATTAGCGTAGCTCACATACATAGATCATTAACTAATTAAGAACAGTGGTGGTGGAGTTGATTAATATGATGATCCATTTGATATAGACCTGTGCAGAAGAAAATCTGTTGAAATGTTATTCTTCATGGATTTAGCTGACAAAGGGAAAAGAGCAAATGTAATAAACTCAATTTTAGAAGGACTTTTTACATAACTACCACTACATTTTGAAGGCTGAACCTTCTGTTCAGGATAAGAACAGATTTTAGTTAACTATTTCTTGCAAAATCTAAATATTTCTAAAAATTTACCTGAGCTCTCTGAAAAAGAGTGGGGAAAAAGGAAGCATATTTCTTAAAGTGATATACTTGTTTTAAAGAAAAATTTCTGGTGAAAATTCTTTACAAGTGTTCCATGTTACATTGATGAGTGTTGTTCTACTGCTTTACAAATACGGTGTGTTTAGAGTAGGCAATGTTATCTGATCTGTATAAGAGAAGAAACAGCAATTTTCTAGGTTGGAGCTCACAAGCGTGAGCAGTTTCAGTCTGGACACGTAGAGGGTAAGTGCGGTTAACCCATGTGACAGGGGAGTGTAGTTAGTCCTCTGGAAAACAACATAGACCATTCTGGCCCCATGGCTGAGTATTGTTATTTATGGCAAGTGTAATTTACTGGAATAAAAAAACAGGGCAGACATGGTGAGATCTTGTGGTTCCTGTGATGAAGTTTTCTTCTGCAGTCTTTATCTCACCCTATGGAATAGAACCTGTCCCTGTGGTATAGAGCAAGAAAAGTAAAACAAAATTAATTATGAAATTGTTAAAGTAAATGAACAGTACTTTATAAGGGAGGCTGAACGAAGTTGTGAAACTATCATAGTGGTTAAATAATGAAACAATTTATTGAACAGCTTAAACATTATAAACCTGTTGGCAGTTGCTTCACCTGGTAGCACAGATACAATCTTTCAGTTCCACCCTAGATGTGAACTTGGCTGTGTTCTCTTGCATATCTATTGGGATTATTAAGGTACAAAAGGATTGTGAATGTTTTATAAGCTGACATTAAGAACAAAGTACTACCAGATGTCTGCATGCTATTAAATCTCTTGCACAGGCACCGTGGGACTTTGGACAGATGCAGCGATTTCTCAGTTCCAGCTACCATTTGTTTTTCTGGGAAACAATGGTCTGTCCCTCAGAACTTGACCTCAAAATCGTGACAGGGCTGCAAACTGGTTGGTTTGGAGCTACTTCCTCCTTGTATTCCTCTCCATCTCACTTGAGATGAGTGTCTTCAGTGGGTCTTATTACTGGCATACAAAAAATGATTTCTAAGTTTTCTGGGATGAATTTAGGGGAAGACACAACAGAAGTGACTGCTACTAGCCCAAAAGTACCAGAATTAGTATTCTTGCAAGAGTTTAAATTGTGTTCATTTGCCCATGCCTAGCTGATCCCTATCTTTCTCATTTCCTTATTTATAGTGGACACAGCTAAAGATGCTTTTTGATGTCATAATTCAGTTATTGTAAAAGGCACTGAGTGCTGTGCTATGTTTCTCAGTCATAGAATCATCTAGGTTGGAAGGGACCTTTAAGATCGAGTCCAAGCATCAACCTAACACTACCAAAACCACCACTAAACCATGTCCCTAAGCACCATGTCTATCCATCTTTTAAATACCTCCAGGGACAGTGATTACACCACTTCCCTGGGCAGCCTGTTCCAATGTTTGATAACGCTTTTGGTGAAAAGTTTTTTTTCCTAATACCCAGTCTAAACCTCCCCTGGCACAACTTGAGGCCGTTTTCAGTCTTGTCCGATGCGGTGCAAGTAATATGTAAAATACTGTTTAAGTGCACTGCGCAAAAAGCAAAATAACTTCCCTGGATGAAAACACGATAATTGTGTCATTAAGTAGTTGCAGTTCTTTTCCTTGTCTTCCAAATCTTTACTTGAAAGGAATTTTCGTATCCTATTTTCTTTGGAACTGCTACCAGCTTGCAGATCTCTGTGTCCCTTTGGCCACTGTTAATGCTTGTTCATTATTGATTTGGAATAAACTGTCACAGTTATGTTCCATAAGGTCCAGCACAGCTGCTGTGCTGGCAGCCCAGTCCTCCACCCTTTGCCTGAAATCTCTTGGTACCTTGCATAAGTTGTTGGGCCAAACACAGCAAATACTAAGTGTCTAATCCCAAAAAAGAAAATGGACTGGGTAATGCTCTTAATTCTCAATTGCCAGAGCATGTGCACATTTAAAGGGAAAACATTTGAAAGATGTAGACAGGTCAGCACATCTAGTCAAATACTCTGCTAGAACGTACAAACACCTTTCTTAAGTGGTACTAGTCAGTATGCAGATCTGGGAACCATCTATCATCAGTTGAAAACAAGCAGATAGGTGTTGTTCACATGGGAAGAAAACTTCTATCCTCCTCAGAATTCCTGAAATAAAATTCTGTGGTTTTGGTGTGCAAGGGATCACATGTAAATGATCCTAGTGATCTCTTCTACCAGGAAGCAGAAACATGTCGGTCATTTCAGTCTGCAGTCACTTTCTTGCTCTTTAATGTGCCCTCCAGGAACGATCTCCCAGGAGTTCAGCAAGGGTGTTGTATGATATCAGTAACCTTTGGATTTGTGGTGCTTGTGGGTTTATATCCTGGCTCACAGAATTCTGCCTTTCACATTGGTCTCCTGCTAAAAAAAAAGCTTTTCTTATTTTAGTCACCTGACAGTGTTTTCCTATTCCTCTCCCCTCATCCCTTTCTAAAACAGTGGTATGCCGAATTACTCCTATACTACTCAGAAAAGAAAGAAATGTGTGAGGTGGAAATTAGCTTATCAGAGATTGAGAGCAGCTGAGGATGAGCCTTTGAGATGAGGTATCCCAAAGAGCTGGGAAACTGCTTGTAGCGGGAGACTAAAGGTGGGGAGAAAAGCAGCCCTACCACATTGTCTTCCAACTGCCCAAGGAATGGTTAAGTTATATTTGTTTCTCAAGAGCTGAAAAAATAATTGACCTGAATAAATTGCATTCACAATCTCAAACTTGGTATTCTACCGTGTGGTATCTGTGGGGAGGAGAGTGCTCGGGTTCACTTCCATCTAACGATTCTGACAGTGGCATATTTCCCTGCCATCAGGGGTGGTTACTCCCTCAGGTATGCCAGTTCAACCATCTGGCTCCTCGCTAAACTGCATCTGTGACGTGGCCACCTCTCTAAAGGATCCTGAAATTATTAAACAATAATAATAAAAAAATCAGTTTGGTGGTGTGGTTGAAGTACAGCTGTTTCACTGGATGATTCTACATTGTTGATTGGGCTGTAACGTTTGGTGGAGAAAGGAAGAAGGGTCAGGAACATCTCAAATGATGTATGATCCCAACAGAGGAGCATTGTGAAACCTTGTGCCAAAGTGGTGAAATCATATCATTGATGCAAATGCTCTAATTTTGTTGACTTCAGTGGGGACGTGTTTTTTCTTCTAAATTATTATGCTATGCATAGCTGTGACTTAAACTTTGCTTAGTGCTGTTTTCCCTTCTCTCACTTTTTAGGGTAAACATTGCATTCTTGATGTTTCTGGTAATGCGATCAAAAGGTTGCAGATTGCCCAGCTGTACCCAATCTCCATTTTTATTAAACCCAAAACAGTGGAAAATATCATGTGAGTAAACGTAAAGTACCTCAGGCTAAATTGTTTGAGACTGTCATTGTATTTGAAAAGCCAACTGCAAGTTATGTGAAGACAACTGTAATATTTGCATTTTAAACAACATTTTATTTCCTGAGTTTAACTTCTAGGGACTTTGAAGATGGGGTTTCTAATGCAAATTAAAGTGCTTGAGAGCAAATGTCATTGTGCTAAATTCCATGCAACATAGTGTCAGAACAGCTTATTCCCACTACAATCTTTGCTTAGGTGTGTCATTTAGGAGACTGCCTCTTACTAGGGTTAATACTCAGACAAGAGTTTAAAACCTTGTTTCAAAAGACTCCAAGTGTTTGATAGTAGTTTTCAAAGGTATAACGTTTTCAATTTCAGGGAAATGAATAAACGCTTAACGGAAGAGCAGGCCAGGAAGACATATGAGAGAGCCATGAAACTGGAGCAAGAATTTACTGAACACTTCACAGGTGTGTTTTCCTTGGGACTGTTCCCTTGCCAGAGTTGAAATTCTCTTGCTTGCTGTAAAATAATAATTGCCTCACCACTGAGATAAGGCTGAACTTTGTTTTCTGGCTGAACGGTGATTGTTTTGAGGCATAGAGCTATCTTAGTACCTCTCCACTGATGTCAATTTGATCAATTAATTCAATATATACAGACATTTACTGGGAGCTTAATTTAGGTTTTAAAAACTGTAAGACTTTCTACTGTTTTCCTAGGTATTGTAATGCAGATGTTTGCTTTGTTGATATATTGTACGCTTAAAGCTTTTTATTTGCAGAGCTGAGATTGCCTGGCAAAGCTCCCTGTAGAAAATGATTCATTTCCATTTCTTGTTAAATCAGGAAGTAAAGAATGATGGTGATTAATTAAGCCTCTGGAAATTGGGCACTACAGCGTTATGGTACTTAGCAAATCAAATTTGCCTATGCCATGGACCTAATTGTAACAGCAAGGGATGGGCTGCAAGCACTCAAACTGTGCTAATTGTTTACATTGTGGCTTGAAGTAGGAGGAGATTGATTGAGTTAGGATCTTCAGGAGGACAGAAATGAGCCTTACCTACTCTTGTCCTAGATGGACACTTGCTCCTTTCCTTCCTGTTATGTTCTCTTTTGCAGTTTCAGTGTTTGCTGCCCCATTTACCTCCTTCCTGTGTTGTGACTCCTTTGCCCAATTCCTTCTTCCGCATCTTATGTGGGCAGAGCTGTGACTGCAACAGTCTGCTCCACCTGGGCAGAGACACAGGAGGGGGTGGTGGCTTCACATGGGAAGAAGATAGAGAAACCAGTAGACTCCCTACCCCAGGCTTCCCACTGCCTAGTGCTCAGGGCCATGTTTCTTTTCAGAAGTGTAAGGCTTGTTGACAAAGGAAGATGGCAGTGGTTAGACTTCTGTCCTTGATAATGCAGGTCACGCCAGAAGTCCTTTTCTGAATCTGTTTGAGATACTTGATGTTACTCCTTACAATTAGGAGGCTGCCACCCCTGTGAGTCAGGTGTGAAAACAGAATGTGTGAGCATTCCCTAATCTGTAAAAAACAAAAACCAACCCCAAAACCAGACCCAAACCACATCACGTAGGGTAACTGAAATCAACTTCATCAGTAGGTTAAGTTTAAACAGACTTAAACTTTGCACTGAAGCACGTGAAACGTGCATCCATCTTCTCTTTTGAGGGTATTGAGCTTTGGAAGAGGTGTGGTTGAACATAGCTGGACAGAAGTAAGAGGACTATTTGCATTGCAAAGACATATCTAAACCTTTCTAGAGCACTGTTGTGCTGTGAACATTAAACTTGACCTATAATAATTGAACAGCCTCCTCCCACAGGCACTAAGATAATGGGCTGCAGATAAGGAGACAGTTTTTACGAGATGGGAATGATGAGTAGGAATAAAAAGGAAGTAATCTGCATGAAAGCAAAGCTCGGCAGCAGCAATAATACTAGTGCACAAAGGAGTGTGTCTGGCCTGCCTCCACAATTATCTTTCAAGCTAAACTTTGTTTCTTGGATTAACAACACTGAGGTGGTGATCCTAATTAAAAAAGCTGCCATCTCATGGTGATTGCTTTTTCAGACTGCGGTGTGGTAAGAACAGCTCAAACTTCATCCTCATTTTCACCAGACAGTACTTTACTCTGATATGTCAGAACACATCCATATTGGCTCATTTCTAATTATTTTCTAGCCTCGGAGAAAACATATCTAACTTACACCATCTGAATATAAATTGCACTTTTAACTATGTAAGGAAGCCTGTTGTCTATAAAACTGAAATCTATTGGCTGGGCAACAAACTCCATGAGTTTTGGCCAAACTCCCTTTGGCCAAAATCAAAGGTAGCGCTAGCCGGTAGAAATCCCAAGGTCAGCCAGCCTTGCTATGGGGTTTCGGGATCCAGCCGAGGAGTTCACCATTCTGCATTCACCAAGCCTGACTCAGTCTGAGTGCATGTGAGGACGCAGCCCTGCACTCTGTCTTGCCTTGTTGTGGCGGAAAGGCACAGGAAAGCTGGACCAAAAAGAATACTGGAGGATGCAAATTGACTCAGGCGAACGCTAACACGTGGTTAGGAAAAGCAAAAAAACCTCCTTTGTTGTATGCGTTATACTTGTAGTAAAGTGAAAACCACTTCCTAACCCCAAGCCTCTGAGTGGGAGAGAGTGCTTTGTGGGTCCTGCAGTACCATCAATGATGTGCTTCACTCCATCACAGAAAGGAGAAGTCTCAGTGGGTGTCCGTTCCTTCAGCAATCTAAAATCCTCTTGCCACTCTGAGAGAAAAGAACATCTTGGCTTGGAGCATCTTGGTTTCTGTACGGAGCTAGGAAGGATGATTGCTGATTGCCACATTATGTTTTGCAGCTATTGTCCAAGGAGACACACTGGAAGAAATCTACAACCAAGTGAAACAGATCATAGAGGAACAGTCTGGGCCTTACATCTGGGTTCCAGCAAAGGAAAAATTATGAAAACAGATTTTTATTTTTCATTTTCTAACTGACATCTCCTACTACATCTGACGACTCTTAAGCCCTTCCAGTGGAGCCTGCCTCTAGTTCTTTCCAGCGTGGTTCATACCCTAACCATCACATTCTGCAGTTCCCATAATGCTTTACATTTGGTGTCTCTCTTAGTTTAAATAATTTGTATTATTGTGTGTTGTTGGTTTGCCATTTTTCAAACATGACAATGGAATGGCCTGACCAGCTATTAGTTTGGGGTGGGGGTGGGAGGGAATTGCTTGGTAAAATTCCTTAATGTTTAAGGGAGAGTAACTTTCAAAGATTTTTCAAAAAAGCTTTATAGACATTCTTTTAAAATTTCATAACAATTGAAAGAAAAGTTGTATTCAAGGAAGTTGTAACTCATGAGTAACTTTGCACGCTTAACTTTAATAGCATGGTTTGGTCAGGGCAATCAATTTCAGGTTTTATTTTCTGAGTTAAATTCTATTCTCAGTATATTATTTTTTTTTCCAGGCAGTTAGAGAGAAACTTTGAAATTTTGAGTTAACATTTTCATTAACTCCCATTACTACTCCTCAAGGGATATTCATTTTCATAATTTCATATGGATATTCTTATAATCTATTTTTTCATTTTTTGCCAATAAAGTTGCTAGGGACAAAGATGTGTAATGTTTTTAATCTTCCTTGTGAAACACTATTTATAGTGTCTTAAAGAAATTGTTTATAGATAATGGTCATCACACTTTTTGAGCCTAAAATATATTTAGGTGCTAGGAAACCTTGTATTTTTCAGAGGAATGCCAAATTTCCATTGGCAGTAATACAGAAAACAGCTGCAGAGATGGTCATTAGGGCAATGAGAGAATGATCCGTAGCCTAAAAATGTGTGTGTTCTTAGGGGTCAGATTTTAATGAATATTTTACCCACAATAACTGCCTATTTTGTTATAATAAATATATATATATATAAAGCTTTCTTTAACTAAACTCTGTAACTATGGGAATTATTTTCTTTACATAGTTGCGCACACGTATAAATATATATATAAAAAATATATATTTTTCTTTTACCACCTACTCCTAGCTTTTTGTTTTGGATAAAAATACAAATTAGAATTTACCTTCCTTAATCATGAGAAATCAAATGGGCTATGGTTGCTGGGCATAAAGTCCAGCGAATATTAGTTGCAAGAAAAAAAATAAAAAATGCAAGTTCTCCTCTTTTCTATGGAATTTCAGGTGTTTGTCTTCCCCCGCCCTCCCCCCTGTAATATGCATGTCTTAACCAAAGGGAGAATTCAGAGTCAACGATACATTTTATTTTTCTGTACATGTTCATCTCAGATTGCATAGGCACAAGATCTTCCATTTGCAATGCACAAACTCCTGTGCCGAATGTTAATAAATACTTTGTACCAAAACATGGAACTACCTTCAGTAATGAAATTCTCGAATTCCCGTATTATTTGGTACCTGCCATTGCTTGTTTGAAACCAATTGTTTATAAGAGGGATGTACTTACAGCAGTCACGGGGCAGTCGCACAGCCAAATTAGCTTTGGTTTGTAAAGAACTATCAACACTATCCATTCCATTTGTTAGAAAGAGGAGAACAGCTAATAAACTTTATTGTACAACATATTTGTCAAGTGTGTTTTTAATCAAAAGACGTACAGGTGCTGTAGCATTTTAACATAACTGACTCAGACTGTAAATGAAAATAATGTGGGAGAGGAACACTGGTGACCAGCTTGGAGCTAGTGAAGTTTTTACATTAAAACTTGGGACACAAATATTGTTGGTGTTATGTGGAATGCTTATAAGACTTACAGGAAGTGTAAGATGTTGGTGTATGGCCCAAAATGATTTTTATTTCTCTAGATTTGTGAAGTAGGTATGCTGTCTTTCTGAGACTCTGTGGAAGTCCATGGAAGTGCAAGGTGTACAAGATTGATGCAAATTTTGATAAGTAATGTCATGAATTTTTAAAGGAGCTAAAAGTGTACTGCAGTCTGCATCTTTGAAAGTGACTGATTATTTGAGGTACATAGTGAGACATCTTAAAACGGACCAAATTAAAAAAAAAAAAAATCTAAATCTCAATTATCAAACCTGCAAACCATAATAACATATGAGGTCTCTATATTGTACACAGCTTTTTTACCTCTTTTTTAACCCATCAGAGAGAGAGTCCTGTTCAGCTGAATAGATACGTGAGGAATTACTCTTTATTGAAGTGTCTGAATAACATAAAGAGAACTTTCTCCCAGGCGTTTGTCATGTACTAGCCAGGTGTCACCAACTACTGCACCAAGACTCAGGTCCGCGTGGGTGTCATGCCAAAGTGAAAACAAGTTTTAGATCAACAAAACCCAAAGGACTCTGGGGTATTTTCTTTGCATTTTTGGTTTTGTTTCAGATGTTGCCCTTGAGCCCTGGCAGAAAAGTTGATTCTGACAGCCCTGATGCTTCTAATTGACATGTTTTATCTTGCAATTTTTAGGATTTTGCATTAATTAGTGTTTCTCTGGATCTCACTCTTCCAGTATCAGGTGCTTATACACCTTTGACTCTTGGATACACTTTCTGTATTTTAAAGGTACATTTTACAATACATGTACTTCTCTTAAGGCTTCCAGTTTAACAACTAGAGTAATTAGGAAATCCAAATGGTATCATGCTGATTACCACCCTATTTTTGCTGGCCCAGTGAAGGCACCATGGGTTTTCTTCCCTGCCTGATAACCCAACTATTTGCAATTGCTATACAGAAGCATGCTTAATGAAGTCTTTGCTGCTCTCTATTATTATTTTAAGTTATATTAATCATTTTCTTTGTGGGCATTTTTGCTAAATTGTGCTGAAAATTAGGTTAAGAAACTTAATATCTCCTTAAAGCATGGGTATTCATGGGGTTATGAATAAAATAGGCAAATGAGCTAAATCATGAACTGTGCTTGTGTGATGGTTTAGAGGGGGTTGCATTCAGAATAGGCCCTCCTGTACAAAAAGGCTTCTCCTCTTCCTTCTGAACCTTTCCTGTAGCGAATCAGAAGAACCACAGGAGAAGCCTGGTACCAAATTCATTTCTTATTAATCTTGCCCTTCAGTCTGAAGCAACTGATGCTAGGACTGTGCATCAGTCTTGTCATCTATATATGTATGTAAGCCTCGCTGCAAGCATCAGAGGGATTGAGAGGTTAATCTGGCCAGTGGGAAGGGCACAGGAGGAATCCAAGTAATGGATCCTTCCAGAAACTTGGAAAGACTCCAGTGGTACCAGGTTATTCTTCAGCACTTTAGACAACAAAGGGATGACTTAATTCCAGATGGTCTAGGCAGCCACGGATCAGAGTTGAGCCACAAGGTTTTATTCAAGAAGGTGGCCTGGAGGGGTCATTATCTATTGGTGTTTTGTTTGTTTTTTTTTTTTTTTAATTCTAATCTTCAAAAGGCATTTAATTGACTCAAACTCAAGTGTTGTCTTACAGGTGCTGGTGGGTGTAGGTGTTAAAGCTAGCAGCCTGGCCCAGTTGCAGTCAGGTAACTAAGTAACTAGCTCCTGAAAGCATTACTGGATGTATGGACTGTCTGAAGGATACACACATGTGTTTGTGCATGCTCTCGGTAGAAGATGGTAAAGACACGTGTGTGGGTATTCATGGTAGTATACAGCTGTTCTTTTTCTGGTAGCTGGGCGCTGAGCTGAGAAACGGCAGTCAGCAGAGCAAATCAGCATTAAATGGCTTTTATCAAAAGAAAGCATTACAGGCAGCTGCAGTTCATTGACTAATGAAAAATGAAGAAAAGGGCACCACAAATAAGTTGCTCTGTGAAAGCTACTCTAAAAGTCACAGCAGCTTTTAACTGAGCTATTGTCAGCAGAGGTTTTACTCTTTCCGGGAGAGAGAAGCCTTCCTGGGCCTTCTTTAAAACCTTGAGAAAATGGAACTGCTTCAGTTATTTTGCAGCACTTGCTATAAATTTGAGAAGATGTGCACTTAGCACGCAGTGTTCCACCTGTAGAGCGTACCGGCTTCACTCTTGTAAAAGTCTGGGTTTCTTGTTACAGCTTTATGAAATTCACAACAATGCCAAGAGTGTGGCAAAAAGAGTGACCATCAGCTCTGTCAAATACATTGTTGAGCTTGAATCTGCTTTTGCTTTCTGAGCCCCAACACGTAAGGAATACACAGAATTGATCCTTAAAATGAGGATTTCCTTATGCAGCCCTGCCTTACCCCTATGAGTAGGTGTGCAGCCGTGTATCTAAGTCTATAGGTGGTGCTAAAGCAGTGACAACCTCATTGGTGCCTCAGATGTTTTGCAATTTCCTGGTCTGAATTTTTTTCCAAGTGTAGAGGCAGTGTGAAGAGAGGTAGTCATTATTAGGTGACGTGTGCCGAGGTAAGCAAGATAAGTTGTTGAACAAAGTGCATCTGCAATTGAATGCTGCTCATTTTCACCACGGAGCAGGCTGGGGAGCACATGTACAGAAGCCTTGATCCCTGGGGGTTCTGAAGGCTGGAAAAAGCACAAATAGCAAAATTTTCACCATGAAGAGCTCCAGAAGCGTCTTCTATCTTCTTTTCTTTCATGCTGGTAAGTGCCCTCCAAAAAATTTTGCTGTGGTATGGTGTCTTAGGGGTTGACTGCTATGAGATGTGAGAGAGCAGACAGAAACTAGAACCATTTCAGAACCAATCTCATATAGCCAGGAAAAAGAATAGAAAGAAAGAATGGACAAAATAGAAAAGGAGTAAAAAAAGCTGTATTGATTGCCGTGTATGGGTCTTGACTCATTGGTGTCAAATGTTCTATTTCCTCAGCACTGAATCTATTTCTCCTGGTTCAGTGGTGTCTGTTTCTCACAGATGTGAACAGTTCTGTGACACTTATTTTGTAAAAATAGAAATAATTGCCTTATTCCACTTATCAGGCTCTGTGTGACATGTTGGCTTTCTCCTGTCACTCCCAAATTCGAATGGTGATTTAATTTCCATGCGCTTGGGTTTAGGAGAAGCAAAAAACAAACCCCTTTATCAATGAAAATCTAGGTTCTTCCTCCTGTCCCAAGAAATTAACGGTGAAAACTTCACCCAGGTAGATGAGATAGACATTGTTTCCGTGAGGTGAGGTGCCTTTTTACCATGACCCTGCTGTGCCTTTCTTCTAACCATCTTAGTTCTCCGAGTTCCTGCAGCTCCGAGGTGGGCAGTTGTTTCTCCCTCTACCAGCACATGCTGCCATGAAAACTTCCTGTAGGCTTTCCAGGTCTGACTTAATGTTTGTTGGCAGCGGTAGAGTTGGCTCTGAGTTGCAGTGGAACAGCAAGCCAAACCCTCTGTTTCAGTACTTGGTGCAAAACAAGCTTTAGGACATCAACAATTTTGTTTAGTCTGCAGCCACTAAGTCAGAAAATGTGCGTGGCTGCTATTGAGCACTCGTGGAGTAATTTTGCCTTGCAGTTAGGTGTGGTATCTCAACTGCATGACAGTGGTGGGGAAGCAGAGGGCCAGTTAGAGTTTTCAGAAAACCATGTGACAAATAACTTAGAGCAGACTTCAAATTAAAAAATCAAAATTGTAGAAAAGCAACGGAGTGTGGTCCCCCCGCTTACAAAAATGATCTGTGGCTGTTTGTCAGCCTAAACCGTACTTGCATATGTGTCTTAAGTGCAGTTGCACCGTTTGCAGATGATGATATATCCTTACAAAAGCAACAAAGTGTGTGGAGCTTTGGCGCTCAGAATGGTGGTGTTAGGGCCTGCTGAAAGATGTTCTTCTGCACTGATTAATGGAATCTCCACTACTAAGCTTGAGTCTTTTCATTCATGGAACTGCCCTCCCCTTTTCCTGACCGTGGAAACCGCCTCTTATGAAAGAGTGATTTGAAGGGACAAATTTACTTTTCTAGTTTTCATAATAAGCCTAGTGGCAAGGCTCTTGAGCACCTAAGATAGCTGCTTTTTTTTTTTTTTTTTATTCAGACCAAAAAAGGTGGGGCAGGACTCCAAGTAGTAAGTAGCAATGCTTGAGGCAGAGTTGTCTTGGGACAGTCTCTTTGGTTTTGCAGACTATCATTTTAAAGAATCATTTTAAACATTTTTGACTTGAGAAAAGGTGATGCATTCTGCAAAGTTTTAAGAATAGCCTGGATGTCCTGACCTATTCCATGGTACCCATATTTCTTGTGTCAGAAGCAAATACCATTGGTTTTCGGAGGCTGAGCCTGTCCTGTTTCCAGTCCAAAAACCTTCAGTATTCATGTTAATATGAATGACAGTGGGAACCATCTCCAAAGACTCACTGTTGAAAGGGCCCTGTTTTGTTTCTGGTTTGGGAGGAGGAATGGAATGAAAGGTTGGCTCTTTGGGAACCTCTAAATGGTAAGCTCTGCTACAAAGGCACTGATGTGTTTTATGATATATTCTCTTGGTGTGTTTGCAGCTCTCGGCCTGGAACGTGTCCGGTGGTGCACTGTCTCTGAGCAGGAACTTTCCAAGTGCAATGACATGAGTAAGGCCTTTGGCGGGGCCGGCATCCTTCCCCCTCTGGAGTGCACAGAGGGGGGGTCAGCTGCTAACTGTACCCAGATGATCAAGGTGAGTTGTGAATGACAGCAGCGTCATTGATTTAATTTCCCCATGTGCCTAATAATAATTCAGTGGTGATGTACACAGCTCTGCGGTGAGTGTCTGATGATCCAGACAGCTGACCATGTGCTTCCTGGCATTCATGTCTCTGAAAAATCAAAGCATGTATTTATTTTTTTTTAAAAAGACATAAAGGTATGCATATGAACCTGAATGTCGGAATGGCTCTGCATCATCTGTTTCACTAATCACAGATGGCCAGTCGTTAGGAATGCAGCAAAGGTCTTAAAATATTTCCTCCCAAATGCTAATCTTTGATTTGGGAATTGAGTCAGATTTATTTAGCAGATATTTAAGAAGGGATGGAGCTATAAGATGCGGACAGTAGTTAAAGCTGGGCTGCTGAGCCTATAAGTAGATTGTATTTCGATAAACTCTGGATCAAACTCCCATTTCAGGGTCCCATTGTGGAAATTGCTGTATATACAGATGAGCTGAGTGTAAAGCCAAATCAAATCTCCCGATACCGGAGTACAAGAAAGAGACAAAGCAGCAAGTGGGGTGAGCAAAGGGCACGCAAACCCAGCTGTATTAATGCAGCTGCCTAGAGCATGCTCGGTCTCCAAAAGGAGTGTGGCTCTGGGGAGTGTTTTAAAGACTGTAAACAAGTGGCTTTGCAAAATGATGTATGGAAAATAATTCCTTCCTTAGGATGGGGTGGGAGGCAGCAAGTGGATATTGGAGGAAATGCGGAGGCATTAGTCATGGTCATCTTCACTGGCAGAGCATGGGGGAAGGGGAGCGTGGCTGGTCGTGTTAATAAATAATATTCTTTCTGTATCCTGTGTAGACATGCCCAGAAATTGGGGTTTTGTGGAGGAGATGGAGCCTGTCAAGGACAAAGAGATTGAGAGCCAGGAAATGAGGCCCGACAGAGTAGTTCAAAGGGAGATGAGGCAGGTGGTTGTGTGGCCAAAAAAAAAGGAACAAATTTCAGAAAGTGGTACTTCGTAATTTTTTTATCAACAGAAGCAGAAGGGTTGTCTGACTACTAACACTGCCTCATTGCCTCTTGACAAATACTGTTCTTAAGTGAGGGGATCAAGACTGTATTGAAGAATGTGAGGAGCAGATAGCGATGCGTACGTGGATCTTACCTCGGGATTAGGCAGGAAATACTTCCTAATGTCGGATCTTCCTAAAACCGCTCAGCTGATTGCTGCGTTCCACAGAGGGACCTGTTAGACTCTGCAAAGCAGGTTATTAAAAGGGCTGATGAGTGTCTGCCGCTGAAATACAGTGCGCACAGAATTGCATTTGTAAGCAACAGGCACCTATCTAAAACCTTGCTTCCTATGGAACTTGATTAGCTGAACTCAGAAACCTGCTGGCGGATGGCCTGAGTAAGAGCGTTCTGATAAAATGAATCTTCGCTGTAAAGCTTCAGATGAGACTTTGTCCTTGAGGCCTCTTTTTTTTTCTTGTGCTAATAATCTACTAAATGTTTAAGCTTGCCTACTCTATGTAGGACTGTGTGGAACCCCTGAGTCCATATGCGCACTGAACTCTGCTCTTTGAGGCCAAAAAGGGAGTGGGACGCAATGGCTGAAGAGGCAGAGATATGCTGTTTTATGACACCACATAACTTGGACTTTGTCCTGTGAATGTGTTAGCACATGGATAAAGTAAAACAGCTTTTTCTTTGAAGGTGTTTAAAAATTCAGAGATGCCTAAATATTAAACTAGGGAACGTGACAATATTTAATATGACCAGAGTTGTTCTTCAGCCGGCCTTTAAACACTGCTGTAGTTAACTCTCAAACGTCGCGACACACAGAAATGAAGGTCCTCTGAAAATATTTTAACAGGGTATTACCAATCACACGTATACTTACCAAAAAATCCCGTGCTTTTGCTAAATGTATTGGCAAATGGTTGCTACAAAAAAAATAAAATACCCCCCGTGTTGCTGATGTGCCACCTCAGCAGTGATCGTATGCATTTAAAGGAGAGGTCTGTAGCCTGTAAACTACTTCACGATAAATAGAACAATAGGCGTTTTTTCTGTCTTGTTCTGTTATTTATACACAAGGTATTGATGGGAGGCTCTTCTGCTAAACCGAGCGCAAAGGCTCAGCTTTCCAATCAGAAAAGTGCTATCTCGCATGGAAATTTGTCCACATAATACAGTCCTTGTCTTCTGTGGCCAGCCCTTCCCATTTTATCTGCTCTGTTTCCTGCCCACCATCAATTCTAGAGGCTCCTTTTGTTCTCCCTGAGGGTGAGGTCCTTCTAACTCCCACTTTCTCTTCCCCCTCACTGTCAGGTGTCCCTTCTAAACAAGAGGCCGTATTTGATTCCGAAACTGTCCTGTGCTCTGACTCTCACCAATGGAATACCAGATTTGGTGATTCCAGAAAGATTCTTTAAGATGGAAATATCTTCCAACTCTTCTCCAGGTTCCCTTGGAGCTTTGTTCAGCTCTCATTCATGTGAAGCAACTCTCAGGACATCTGTTGTTTCAGCTAATTAACGAATATTATCTTTTTTCTCCCTTGAGCCAAATAAGTGAAATATTTCAAATTACATGGCGACTCCAAATCTGATTTAGGTATCAACATCAGTATACTACCTATGCTCTTACATGATCCCTTAAAAATTTTCAAGCTTTTTATATGGCTCAGCCTGTGGGAAATTGCTGTGGTATAGTAGGCAGCATAGTCCTAGCCGTACCCGAACTGCCACGGAATGAGTAAACTAAATTACCCCCTCCAGTGCCGAACCAGAGGTTAAGCAAACTGATAAGAAACTTGGAATCAGCTTAGAAATGCAAAATGTCGAGCTGTTGATTCTTTTCTCAGCAGTATCTTGTCTCTGTGTGAGATGCCCTCCCCTGGTTCCCACTGGGTTGAGTACAGGGTGAGCGGCAGGTTCAGCTGATCGGAGGGGTGTGCAGCAGTCCTGTGGTCCTTGCTGCCGTGGCAAGCCCTGCCCTGTGCTATCCAGAGCAGTCCTGCCTCTGTAGCGGGATTCCAGCCAGCTGGGTGTTACAGTCCGCTGAAAGATACAGTATTGTTGGGCGCCTTCCCAGCAGTGTGTGTATATATATCCCCAAGATTTGTATTCCCCTTCTTTGGACAGTCTTTTTAAATGCTTTCCTCCTCCTCTGAAATGCCCTGTAATCTGCTCCCCCTCTCCCAAAACGTGTGGCTGTTTGTCTGCTGAGGTACAAGCCGGCATGCTTTAAGCTTGCTTTTGAGTACACTTTGGCGTTCAGGTTTTGCAGCCCCAGAAGACTATCTGTGTATCTTCAAACTATCTGTGCTTGACCTCAAAAATATAATTACTTTATTTAAATCTTCAGGCTTTGGAGCACTAGCTATAGAGATGAATGAAACTCCAAATTGATGGGCCTTAAGATGCGTTACAGAGCTGCAGGATTCATTTCTATGATTCCTTTGGACTGTGAAGACTAGTGAGGCCATCACAGTCCAGGACTGGTTTCTGCATCATTTCTGAAGGAGAGCGGTTTTGAAGTTCTAAAATCCCTCTTGGTAATTGTTCTTCAGAAATTTGAGAGTCCTTAAAAGACCTTTCTGTAGATAAGAAAACTCAAAAATGCAGATTAAGGGACCTCTTCTCTTAAATTCATGGGTACTCTGGCTGTTGGGAAATACTAATAATTAAGCTTCAGCGTGTGTTCTGCCCTTGTGTCTGCACAGGATGATTTGGCAGATGCAGTGACATTGGATGGCCGTTTGATTTACCAGGCTGGAAAGGAGCACGGTCTGAAACCTGTGGTTGGAGAAGTATATGATCAAGGTATATTCTGACTAAATAACCTTTAGATTACTTAATGCAAGCTTTTTCTTACGCGTTTTTACTGTTTCCGTTTTATTTTGGGGTCTACCTGTTGAAGACTTTTAAATAGTAGGTAATGGTCAGGTTCCTGCCTGTAACAGAATGTGTGGGGAGAACAGGAGAGACGGGGCTGTGGCAGAGTCTGTCCTGAAACAGTTCAGTCAAAGTAGCTGTTCCTCTAACAGGTTTGTTGGGTTGTGGTTTTTTTGGAGGGGTTGTTGGTTGGGTTTTGTTTTCCTTTTTTTTTTTTTTTAAACTATGTCACTGCTGCTGTCTTCTCTATTCCATACTTTGCAGATAAATTAATGAATTGCAAAGCATAAATTGTTGTTAGGTTTATCTCTCAATCCCATAAATTAGAATAATTAGATTTTATTTTTAATAGTGTATGTGATTACCTGCTGGAAGAAAGGAACTGATACATTCTGCTCCTTATCTGGGTTTCCTTAAACTTTGAGTCCCTTTCAAGACAGAGAATAATTCAGTGGTGACTTGTCATCCTGACTGAGGGCTTAGTATCAACATGTTTGTGTAGTTCGGAGCTGGAAGATGTCCCCCATAACTTTGGGATCCAAGGCACGGAACAGCTCTGGAAGCAGTCTGCAGGCAGTGGTGTCCCACTGCTCTGTTGCGAGATGGAGATGGATTTGGTTAACCACATCGTGACCCTGGTGAGGGAATGGTAATTCGGTTTCTCAAAACCAAATGGGCCTCATGATCCAGAGGCTGGCCATCTCCATTAGTCAGGTTACGAGCTCAAATCAAAGAAAAGTGAATGAAACTTAATGATTTCTGATCTAAATAAAGTCAGATTGAATGAACTTGTGGTTACTTCAGACTCTAAACTCTTGATTCTGAACGTTATATCAAACTTTAAACAAAGAGAATGAAATCAGCTGTGATGCTCCAGTCACATCAACTTGCTATGCCATGTCAAAATTAAGATCAATTTAGTAGACAACTGAGGAATATTTTTTTTACTGTCAATTACATTCATTTCAATTAAATCCAAATATATTTAGAATCATAAAAAATTTATTCTTGGAAGGAGCCTCTGGATGTCTTTCATCCCACCTTCCTTTCAAAGCCGGGTGACCTTCAAAGTTGGAGCAGGTTGCCTGTGGCCTTTCACTGAGACATTTCACACTGAAAAAATAACAGAGGACATTCACTCCCAGTCAGCAGGTTCTCACCAAGGATATGAACAATGTGACGTGCCTGTGGGTAGGGGAGCCAGAAGAGACCACAGATCAGTGTGTTTCACCATAATGCTGCTGCGAGGCTACTTTGCTTCTCTTTCTTCCTACGCTTCAGAGATTGGAACTGCCTATTATGCTGTGGCTGTGGTAAGGAAGAACTCCAACATCACCATCAACAGCTTGAAGGGTGTCAGCTCGTGTCACACAGGCATCAACAGAACAGCAGGCTGGGATGTGCCAGTGGGTTATCTGGTTGACAGCGGGCGCCTGGCAGCAATGGGATGTGACCTTCCGAAAGGTAAGAGTCGCCGGGCAAAGATCTGTTCTATGGCAGTTCTTCCTTGTGGTCTCCACACCCTGTGTGTGGACAGAAATGTGTGGTTCTGGCAGCTGGTTTGTTCCTTTGCTTTGATGCTCCTCATAGGGTGGAACAAACCTAACACAGGTCTGATGAAGACTGCAGGGCTTTTTTTTTAAACTTGGAAACCATCTTTTAAGAACAAAGTGACTGATCCCTTCTAAATGTTTTTAGAGATGCACTGTGTAGATGTGTTAAAATGACATTGTAGGATCTTGTTTGTTTTATTGCTAAAAATTTCTCATTCTAATTTCACGTTTAGCTGTAAGCGACTATTTCAATGCAAGCTGTGTTCCTGGAGCAAATGGCATAAACTACCCCAAATCCCTCTGCCAGCTCTGCAAAGGGAATTCAGCTGGGAAGAACAAATGTGAACGAAATTCCCAAGAGCGATACTATGACTACAGTGGTGCTTTCAGGTAAAAATCAGGGCTCCATCTTTTTTTTTTTTTTTGTCTTTTTTTTTTTTTAATTGCTATCCATAGCCATTGCGCCCAAGCATCACCGACAGGAAAGTGAAGCCAGAGAACTTCCAGTTGATCTTGTTAGAAAACATACTGTTGTGTTAGGACAACCGTGCTGTAAACCTAGAGACTGAACAATAGTAATTCTAAACCCACTATTCCAGGTATTAATACCCGAGTGTTAAAACCAAATGGATATTTAGCACTTATATGGTGCAGGGAAATCCCGTTGCTTGTGTGCTTTGTCCAGCAGCTGTTGACACAAGTCTGAGTGTTTGTTTCAGCAGACTGTATCTTCCCCAGTAAACCGTGACGTCCCTGGGGTCTGAGGGCTGAACTGCCGCCCTACTCCGCTGTTTCAGTCATCCCACCTCCGCTGCACTGAACTAATGAGTTGCTCTGCCCTCCATTTCTGCACACCAATCTTTCACTTATTTTCCTCCTTCCCGTCTGTGTGCTGTGTTGCAGCTCCTCAGTGACAGCATTGACCTCGCAAGGGCAGAATTTGCTCGTGTGAAGCACTTGTTCCTCTCTGCATATTCCCCAAAGGATTGTGCAACTGCCTTAGACAGAGAACTCTCCTGGACAAAGGAGGTCATGGTGTTTGTGCCAGGCAGCACTGAACATGTTGTCCATGTTCACCAGATGACAGTGATAGTTAACTTCATGCTCTAAAGCCGCTAGGCTCTGCCTTGAGCAAAACTCTCAGCACAAGGAAATAGGTCAGTGTCTGTGGCTGATGGAGCATCGCATACGGCCCTCTGGCTGTCCGCCGGCGGTGTCCGGTGTGTGGGAGCTGTGCTTTGTAATGCACCTTTGTGATTGCGTTTATTAGGTGTCTGGCTGAAGGTGCTGGAGAAGTCGCTTTTGTGAAGCACAGCACAGTGCCTGAAAATACTGATGGTGAGTAATTCGGAAGCTTGTTGAATAGTGTCTGCAAGGTCTGAAGTACAGCGTCTGTAACGGCAGTATAATGTCAAATGCTTGATTTGTTTTTGAATTGAGGAATCGGGGAAAAAAAAAGCTCTAATACTGCAAATAGATGTACCCACAGATTATGCACCATATGATCCTATTTTTTTTTTTTTTTTTTGTATGCTTGATAGTTTCACTAAAAATCAGAGGTGGAATCTCAAGCTGCTTCTGGGAAGAGAGCTTAAACAGCACAAAACTCTTAGTTTTATGCAGACCTGGGCTGTTACATTGCTCATGTCTACCCAAGGACTTCAGCAGAGGCTAGCAGAAAGTTAATGAGATGTGGCCTGCCCTATCTGGCACTTCGTGAAAACCACCTTGAGCATAACATTAGTTTAATATCATGGGCCTGTCTGACCATCATTTACAAGGAAAAAAAATAAAAATTGTTGCATGTGATTCTAGACTTAGGGGTGCTTTTGATACTGCTGCACACCCTCGTACAGCTCAGTGCAGCCTCACAAGTGTTAAGCTGTTCATTGCTTATCGGAGACACGAGACTAAAGGACCACGTAGATGCATGGGATACATTGTGCAGTCAGGAATAGTTTTAAGGTGCTCAGGAGATGTTTTCTGCTCTGCTTGGGATGATTAGAGCAGATGTGGAGCCAGAGGCATCAGCCCCACCTGGTATCTGTTTCATAAGCATGTTCTGTCTGATGTCAGGAAGAAGTCTTTCTTCGTGGGCCCAGCGGCTTCGCTCCCAGGATTTCCAGCTTCTGTGCCGTAACGGCAACACAGCTGATGTGACAGAATGGAGAACCTGCCACCTGGCCCAAATACCAGCTCGTGCCGTGGTTGTGCGGCCTGACACAGATGGGACAGTTCTCTTCCAGCTCCTGAACCAGGGACAAGTAGGACATCATTTTTTCATCAGTGTGTGGCATTTTAGAGGTGTTCTCCCATCCGCCTGGCTGAAGACAGGATATCCAGGCACCTTCAGCTCTGTGGGGTTGGAAGGGGTATGGGATGTCACACATCCCTTGACCTGAGATGTGTGACAAGGTAGTTTTTGTTTTTTTTTTCTTTAACATTGCAGCAAAGATTTAATGGGGTAGGCACCAAGTTTCAGATGTTTGACTCCTCAGCCTACAGTGCCCAGAATCTTCTCTTCAGAGACTCCACCACAGAGCTCGTTGCAATCACAGCTCAGAATTACCAGGCATGGCTGGGTGATGAGTATCTTCATGCCATGCAAGCTCTGAGCTGCAACCCCAACAGTAAGTTGTCTTTAGATTCATAGCTAAGAACAAAGATAGCTGATAACAGAGACCGTCTTTATTCTGCTTTATTTTCTTCTGGCTCTTGGAGGGTTAAGGCCAGGTGCCAGTCTAATCTTTGAGTATGGAGAAAGGTCACTTTTTGACCTATAAAGAGTATTACATTGCAGAATACTTGCCTGTGCAAATTGGCCCGCTCTGTGTTATAAGAAGCAGGCATTTTCTACCCTTTCTGGTGTATGAGAGGCATCAATCTGGTAAGCTGCTACTGCTACCTGCTGCTCCATTTCTTACCTGCAAACAAGGGGAGGTGGCAATGCATCGCTGTGTAAATCCTCAGGTAGTCTATAAAGAATGGATGAATGGGTTCCTAGCAGAGAATTTCCTCCAGAAACTGAAGGAACCCTCAGTTGCTCTTTATCAAAATGTTATTGTCTTTTATACTGTTGGAAGAATGCAGAAATGACTGATGTGCATGGCAAAGTCAGAAACACAGGTTTTAAGAATCTCTGCCCTAAGCAGCTTAATAATCATGGCAGCTGAGCCTCCAGGCTGTGCTCTGTGCTGTGGCAAAGCCACTCACCTCCAGGACTTGACTCTTCTGGGGGTCGGTCAGTGACTACCACGTATGAAGAAACCCGTGTTCAGGGTGTTTATCACTGCACTCAGCTAAGACATTATGGCTGCACTTAGTGGTCAGCAATTGTAGGAGTTCTTGTTCCTTCACCCTGGATAGGTTTGCAGTGTGGGCATACAACAAATCCGGAGGGTTCCGTGGTTCCTGATCAGGTGCCAGTCTGAGCTGCAGAGAAACACAGAAGTAAACCTTTTAATAAAATAAAACAAATGTAAATATATTTAATAAAATAAAATAAAAACCTTTCCTCAGAGAGGCTGTTGAGGCTCCATCCCTGGAGGTGTTCAAGGCCAGGCTGGACGTGGCCTTGGGCAACCTGGTCTAGTGGGAGGTGTTCCTGCCCATGGCAGGGGGGTTGGAACTCAATGATCTTCAAGGTCCTTTCCAACCTAAACCATTCTATGATTCTCTGAATAACATTTATGGTACATATGTGACAGTGGGCAGTGTGTATCCCTCCTTGTCTATTACAAAGAAAGACAACTGTAGTATTTGCTTTCCAATTTTGTGCAGCGTTGCCAGAAAGCCTGAACTAGTGTGTTGTATCCACTGAGGAGATTTGGAAATGTGGTGAAATGGCCCTTGCCTTTAGGAAAAAAAATTTGAAACCATCAATTCAGTGTATTTCAGCCAAGACAAAGGAACAGTGCATGGAGCTGATCCAGGTAGGCTGCTACAATCTTTGTGCAATAAACCAAATTAACACAAGCTGTTCTGTGCTTGGGTAGGTAGCATCAGAGATGTGTGTGCTTCGGTGACCAGTAGGAATACTGGATTTGAAGGAGGTGATCTGTAGCTCACATGGTTTGGATGGGCTTGAACCCTGATGGTCTTCAGTTGTGACGAGGACACTGTTGCTCATCTGGCTCAAGCCTGTATGTGTGAAATCTCCTGTCCACATTTCACTGGCGATGCTTTATGCAAGTTTTGGGTGTTTTCTTTAGCAGCGTATTGCTCTTTTATTGTCAGACTTGCCCTTTGAGATGGCAACAGGTACGATGCTAGAGGTGTCATCATTGTAGCAGGGAAGGTATCTGTTGTTTTTTCACAGAAATCCTGAATTTTATTTTATTTATCAGAGAAAGGAAAGTGATGCTGTAGTTCTGGGTGGAGCTGATATTTACACAGCGGGGAAGACATATGGCCTTGTACCAGCTGCTGGAGAAAGTTACTCTGGTAAGAAGTTCAGGAAACATAAATATAGACCTTATTTTTCCAGGTTGTTTGAAAACAGCTCTAAAAGCACAGCCTCTGTTCCCTAGCCCTGCTGGGAAAGCTGTTTTCAAAGGAAATGAGAATTATTATCCTCACGTCATGGGTAGAAGAGGAAATAAGTGTGGGATTGGTTCCTACAGTGAGTTTGTGGCAACTTCTATCGGTCCTGCTGCAGGACCAGGTTAAGTCTTTGGCAGTTTTGAGTCTTGTGCCTCTTTATTTATCTTTTCAATTGCGCAAAAAATATTTACAATGGAATAAAATAGTGTTTACAAAATCAAGATATTTTTAACGTAAGCAAAAATACAGAAGTTGCACAGTAGATTCTATTTAGAAACAAATTGTTCCTGTCAATGTGGCTGCTCCAGAGTCAGCGATGAAAAGACGGCTTGTGGACATTGTGTCACTAAGGCAGAATTTCAGTATGCTACAGAACTCATGGAAATTTTAATACAGGTTTGAGTTTTCACATAAAAATAACTTGTTAAAGCAGTTTTGCTGAGTCATTAATGACTGTTGTTTTTCAGAGGGATGTATTTGTAAGAGCTGATGTTAACGAGAACACTTTCATGTTGATCTGTAGATTGTTCTGTTCAGGTGCATAGCAGTGCCAGTATACGGGCTGTAAGTGAATGCAACATTGTGAAGTAGAAATGAAGAATAATTACATGTACATTCATATTTCCTGACTAGCTGATTGTTGGTGCAACTGAAGTTGGCACCATGTAAGTGTAATGGACCTGTAGATGATCATTAAGCAGTGGGAATGCTTAAGGGAAGCTGTAATGTGTTTTGGTTTTGTTGTTTTTTTGGGTTTTTTTGCAAGCTGATGACAACAGCAATGCATACTATGCTGTGGCATTAGTGAAACGAAATCCGTCCAATGCGTTCACCATCAGTGACCTGAAAGGGAAGAAGTCCTGCCACACAGGACTGGGGAGAACCGCTGGATGGAATATCCCCATTGGCATACTAATTAAGAGGGGTGTTATTAAGACCAGAGACTGTAATATTCCTCAAGGTAAGACAACAGTACTACATATCAAAAATACAGTAAGTCTAATTATAAACTTTTATTAGGGAAGTAATTTTGATTTTTCATAGCTCTGTATTAAGCTTATCTGTTTGTGAAGGGGTGTTGAGTTTTTAATGTGATGATTTGAAATTTTGAGTTTGCCACCAGACTAATACTGAGGATATTACATCTAACACAAAAGTATTTCATTCCTTCATCACAAAATCATTGGCTCATTTAGGTTGGAAGGGACCTTTGGAGGTCATCTCATCCAACCAGCTGCTCAAAGCAGGTCCAGTTAGATCCGATTGTCTGGGGCCATGTCCAGGCAGGTTTTGAGGAACTCCTAGAATGGAGATTACACACAACCTCTGTGGTCCCACTGTTCAACCATTCTTGGCATAAAGAATTTTTTTCTTGTATTTAATCAGAATTTTCCTTCTCATAACTTTGGTCTGTTGCTTCTCATCCTTTTGCTCTGCACCTCTGAGAAGGATCTGGCTGTGTCTTCTTGAAAAAAAAACCCTATGTAAATGAAGACAGCAATACACTGTTAGTTGTCTTATCTCCAGGCTGACCAAACCCAGCTGTCAGCCTGGTATGTCATCTGCTCCAGCTCCCTGCGCATCCTGCTCTCCTTCCACTGTATTTGCTCTAGAACATCAATGTCTTTCTAGCACTGGGAGCTCAAAACTTGGCACAGATGTCAGAGGAGAAGCATCGCTTCTCCTGTCTGCTCCAGTAACGTGAGCTGGTATGCCATTAGCCTTTGTTGACACAAAAGCACGCTTCTGACTCATCGCTTCCCCTGTCCACTCCAGTAATGTGAGCTGGTATGCCATTTGTTGACACAAAAGCACGCTTCTGACTCTTGGTCAACTTGTTTTCCACCAGGATCCCCAAGTCCCTTTTTTAGAGTTTTCAGCCTGCCAGCCCCCAGGCTTCCATGGTCTTTCTCCATCCTAAAAGCAGGACCCTGCATTCATCTTTGTTGAACTCTGAGGTTCCTGTCAGCCAGTTTCTCGAGCCTGTCCAGATTCACCTCAGTGGCAGCCTTGGCTCCAGTGTATCAAACTGCAAAAGTTTTTTTTCAGTTTTCAGAAATGCATTTGAAGAGTCCATGGCTTCTTGTATTTAATCAACTTCAAGCTTATCTTACGGTCTTGAAAATCCTGCTTTCACACCTGTCTCTCAGCTCTTGAGGATATTGACCCAAGTCAGATACCAATAATAGGATAGTCACAGAAAATCCACCATCTATAATGACATATCCCCTTCAGGTGATACTTCCTCTGGGATGTCATTGCAGTAAATGTATCCCTGTCCTGAACTTTATTGCATTTTTTTTTCAAACCGTATTTAGTGGTGGAGCAATGTAGCACAACAAGCAAAGGCTCTATGACCGTAGGACTCCAGATTTGAATTTTGTTTACCTGTTTCCTATCTCCCAGGGAGCTCTTTGGTTTCATTACATAATCAGCTGAATGGTGCTTTGAAAAATGCTTTAAAAGTTGTAGTTTGTGATTGCCAGTAAGGAAGCTGTAAGTCATATTTGTAGCGTTCTACTGAAACCTGCATTGGTTCTAACTTCATGAGTGCAACTGCCTTTCTTGTGAAGAGCTCGTGCTTTTCACTCATTATACTGGTTTGTCTTTCTTTTGCCAGCTGTGAGTGAGTTTTTCTCTGCCAGCTGCGTGCCTTCAGCTCAGCAGGACAATTACCCATCCAAACTGTGTCAACTGTGTATTGGAGATGATAGTGGAAACAATAAATGCAGTGCGAGTAGCCAAGAACGTTATTACAGCTACAGTGGAGCCTTCAGGTAATTAATACATACGGCTGTTATTTAGTCTGTCAGCCTGTCAAAATGCAAGGAGGAACTGTTTTCCACCCCAGCCAGCAAAAAGCGGTTATTGTTGCTACAGTCAGATGGCATGTGCCATAAATGAATGTCCTGGTTTGAGGACAAAACACGACAATGAAGCGGGACATGTGTCCCCAGGTGTCTTCGGCAATACAGGTATGTCATGAGGCATTACCTTAGGTCCTGTCAAAGCCTTTTGCCAGCTTCCTGGCCTGCAGCCAACCAGATGACCAACAGCCAAATCCACGTCTCTGTTTACAAAGCAATAGGTATTGACCTAGTGAGGACCAAGCGGGTTGTCCTCGGTCTCTGGTCTTGCTTTAATCTGGTGTGACGGACAGTCTGCCACTCTGAATGGTCGAGTCATCCATAAAGATCTTTAGCAGGGAAGCAGGCAAATAGTAGCCAGAATCTGGCTGCTCTAAGTCCACGGTGACAGTGGCAGGCTGGTGAGGGGAAGCCAGGAGTGGGTCTTCACTGTCCGTACTCATTGGTGGCTGTATGTGAAGGTAGGTTTCTGAACAGCACAAACTACTGTGGCCCATATTCAAATATTAAATCCTCTTCAAAACAAGATTTGTTAAAGGTACAGGGGGAAAACAGCATAAAATGGAATACTTTGTGTGGCAGCAGACATCTACATATGGGACAATACCCAAAGACTGCGAAACTCTAGATGTGGAAGTGGCGTTTCCTTTTCCTGACCTTCACCTCTGAAGGTAGTGGTGCCTGCAGCAGCTGGCAGGGACCAGTCTTTTTCCTTCAAGAGGGGGGAGACTTCAACAGCAGCTGCCTGGTAAATATTTGAGTTCTAGACTTAAATAACCTATTTAGTTGTGTCCAGCTGCTTTGCTGTGGCACGTGCCTTGCAGGCAAACTCTGGATCCTCTGCTGTACTTCACAGATGAACAGAGCTAGCTACCAGTCACCAAATGAATATGCAACAAATGCTGTTACAAGCTGCATGAGCCTTCCTCATATTCTAATGCTGTGCATTTGATAATAGTGCCCATAGAGCCCAAGCTTCATATGGAGATCACTAGCTTTTTTTTTTTTTTTTAAATAGAGAAGATGTTTTATTCATTGAGCGATGTGGAAGGTTTTAGATATCTAAAAGGTTAGGACTTGGGTGAAAAATGGAGGGTCAAAACTTTCTGCAAGGTAGAGATGGGTCTGGCCAGCTCACTGATTTGAGGTTGATTTTCTTTCAGTATTACTTGCTGTCTGAAGCAAGTGCCATGCATTTCTTCTATCTGCAGAAGTCATATTCAGGCCTAGCACAAATCTCCAAACACTCTGTGGTGTCTGTGGCATCGTGCGCTAGACACCACCGCAATACGCCATGGGAAGCAGCAAACGCTGGTAAAGGTGTGTTGTTCTACACCTTTGCCCTGAAACCCTCTGGAATGGGTTGCCACACTCATAGGAGAGGAGGAGATTTTAGGGTGCTCTTGGCATGTTGGGCTGCTTCTGCTTCAGAAAATTAGAGGAAACTGAACTTAGTTCTGGAACACTATCATTAGAAACTGCAGTTAGATTAACCAGGTATCTGCAGTGTATGGGGCTGTAAAAGCAGCATCTGTGCAAGCACCAAGGTCACTCTGACTCGGAAAGAAAAGAGGGGAAAAAAAAGTATGCATGTGAGTGTGCACACATGTACGTATGAAGAATCTGATAAACTCCTGGGTTATGCACTCAAATTATTTTATTCAAAGGAGTCTTAATGACATATACTTTGTATATTATTTAAAAATGAGTGAAGGCGACTGTTAGCAGATGGGGAATACTGCATTGAGTATCACATAATACATCATCTGTTTCTTTGCTCCTCTAGTATTGGCCTTTTCTGTTGTTTCTCACACTGTTTTTAATCAAAATGTTCTCCTGTATTCCTCTCTTAAAAATTCTTAATGTAGAATATTTTTTTTTAATACTTTGCAAAGATGTTAGTTTTCTTTCCTTTCAAGATGCTTCATTTCTCTGTTTTTGCATATTACTTTAAGGTCCAGTATTTGTTTGCAGGAATGTACGTAAGTAAAATTGAATTCTAAACCTATCGGTTGTTAGAAAAAAATGTGGTTCGTGTAAAGATGCTTTGAACTGAATCTTTATCTCTCATTTCCTAAAGGTGTCTGGCACAGGACTCTGGGGATGTGGCCTTTGTGAAGCACTCGACAGTGTTTGAGAACACAGATGGTACTTAGTTTTACCTCCCTCTTTATTATAATTCAGTTATTTTTCTTGAACCATTTTTCTCTAAAGCATTCAATGAGTTACAAAGACCAGTTTCTTTTTTCAGGTAAGAATACTGATAGTTGGGCCAAAAACTTGAAGTCCAGTGATTTCCAGTTACTGTGTCCAAATGGTGCCCGTGCTGAAGTCAACCAATTTGCTGAGTGTCACCTGGCGCGGGTGCCAGCTCAGGCCATTATGGTTCACCCAGATACCAACGTTTTTGCTCTATATGGACTACTGGACAAAGCTCAGGTATTAATAATCCACTTATGCTATGGGGGAGTTACATAGGTTTAATACAGACCAAGGATAAAGACAACAGGACCATACTGCCCTACTGCGTTCCCTACAGCACGTGCACTGTGCAGAGCCCTGTTGTTGGGGTGGGATGGAGATGGTGAAATACAACCCCTGTAATTCTCCTGGTAAAACCACCCTGGTGCATGGGGGATTTCAACTTTTTGCCCGGCCACTGGTTTCAGTAGGAATTTTCCTGGAGCTTAAGGTGTTTTCCCAAACTGCATGACTTTGAAGTCTGCAAGAAATAGAGTACATGCTAATAGTTTTCCACCCTGGAATTTTCCTAGGAATGCAACAGAACGTTGCAGGGTATATTTATGCTGCAGCCACGTGCATGGTAAACCATCTAGGCAGACCATGTGTGGCTGGCACAGCTGGGTTCCTGTTAACACTGAAGTTAACTCATTTAAAAGCAGTACTGCTTTTTTTTTACAGCAGTACTGGGTATCTCCATGCTATGCTGCAGTCATTTCTAACTCCTGTGCAACCAAACCTTATATTACACAACAGTATTTAGACAGATGAATTTTTTAAAAGTACAGCTCTCTCCAGATAGTAACTAAAAAAAAAACCCACCAAAATCGCAAATGGTGTTCTTGTAATTTCCAGTGGCGGAATTCTGTATCTAATTTACTGAAACATCTAAAAGCAAACGGATAATAGAGATTCTACAATTGTGTATGAACTTTGCATCTACAACACAGTTTCTATTGTCTTTTATGTAGTACGAGAGGAATGTGGCACTTAATCTTGCAAAATACTGAAAAATTTACATTGTTTTCAGGTCTACTTTGGAAATAACAGCAACGAAAATGGATTCAAAATGTTTGATTCTTCAACTTTTCAAGGAAAAAACTTGATCTTTAAGGATTCTGCTGTTGAGATTGTGCCAGTAGAAGAGAGGAGGACATATGCAGAATGGCTGGGGAGCGAATACATTGAGTCCCTTGAAGGGCTGCAAACGCCACAGTGCTCTGGGGCAGGTAATAAGATAAGACAATACCTCCTCACGACTGCTGTCATTCCCCTTCTTATTCTATGTCAGATACAAGGCTTGGACTAGCATGGTCCAGATGGCAACTTCCCGGCCACCTCTGCCCTACCACCTTTTCTTCAGATAAGCTGCTGTTTGGACAAAATGTTGTGCTAATGTTTGAATGCCTCTTCCTGCTAACAGCACCTGCTCGTCAGGGGCGTGGGGTGGGGCTGGAAGCTGCCCCTGTCCGTGTAGATGGGGTGGAATTTGGGGCAGAAGCCAGCAATAGTGTCAGCATGGTTTACAAGATCAGTCCACAAATGGAGCATCTTTGCCATCGTTGCTGATGTTGAACCTCCCTGGACTGGAGGATTCCCAGGTGCTGTTAGATGGATACTGGGTTTCTGCATCTTGGAAGGCAGTATCAGAAATCTTGTCCAGTGAATCTGCTCTGGCCTCCTGGCTGGTTACCTTCAGACTCCTACATCCCTGCTTATCCCATCCTACCCTTGCGGTGGGCAACAGTTTCTCCAGAGCTCTGCTGCCAGAAGAGGTAAGTGCACAGAGGACAGACAGGCTGTGGACAGAGAGATGACATGCAGTCCAGAATACAGCTGCTGCCATGGGCAACGTCCTCCACCTTCCAGCAGAAGAAAGTAGGGGGAGTCTCCAAAGTCACTGGATGAAAAAGGAGGCCAGAGAGATTGCTGGCAGAGGAAAGAACAAAGCCAAATGTGTGCATCCACTGAGCTTCTTGACTTTCCACAACCAATGTTCTCACAGCTTGAGAGATGTCATCTGCCCTGTCATCTCTAATTTGATGCAATCTCCATCAAGAAACTTGTGGCTGTCCTCCTTCTACGTGGGGTTATCTGAGTGCCTGTGCATTAAACTTCTGTTGGCTGTTAGTGAAACAAAGTAGCAGACTTCTGATTAACTGTTCCTCTATCTACTGGCTTGTACCATTCGGTTTTTATTTTTATCTGTGGCTGCAAAACAACAAATGTTGCTGTGCTGCTGGCAGGCAGCGTCCTCCTGACTGCAGCTGCCACCTCATGATCCTGGGATGAAAAGACATTCAACATAATAAAGAAAAACTTGTAAAACTAGATAATAATGTAAATAAATGAAAACTAACAAATAAACATAAGAAGTAATTACGATTTATCCAGACTTTGGCCTGATAGCTAAACTACATAGTTTCTCACTTCCCTGGGAAATCTACACTTGCTCCCCACTTCTCTTATTCCACTTCCCAGCTTTTCTCACCTTTTTAATTTGCTCCAAGGTTACCTGGGTTTAAGAGGAAAAGGGACAAAATACGGCCTCTGGCTATTTCATTTCAGATTTTAGAGCTGTGTCTCTACTCACAAACAGTGACACAACGCAGAAGCACCCAAACCCACGCTTTTAGAGGATTGAAGTCCTTGGTCTGAGCTCTGCTCCGGTCAGCCAGGGATCCATGACACCTCTGGCCATTTCATTGAAACCTTTTGTCCATGGCTTTCTATCTGTATACCTTTAAATATGCTGTGTTAGGTTTTTATCTGTCAAATATATAGCTGATGTATTAGATGGATACTCCATGGGTTTGGTGTGTGCGTTTCTGCCACATTTGGATCCTTTCTAGCTTGCAGAGTGGCTGTTTAAATAGGATATATAGCAGATCTCTTGGTTTCGTGAGGCTGTTAGTGTCATCATTACCCCACTGTTATCAGGCACTGCTCCATTCCTTAGGGCCGCTGAAGTAGCCCACCTCCTCGTTTTCTTGCACCGCTTGTATGAATGTTTGGATTCATTGCCTGTCGTCTTGCAGGGAATGATTTTGTTTGTAAGCAGGAATTGCACAATGATTTCATCTTCCCATTTTCCTCCTGCCGTGGATTATCTTGGTGAATACAACACTACAGAAAAGCACTTTAAAAAAAATATAAATAATTGTCAAATTTGCTCGGTAGAATAGCGAAGGGGCTCCAATGCCACTGTCCCTGCCGTGGGGGG
>NW_009647955.1:4503403-4508277 GCF_000708025.1 Charadrius vociferus
GGCGGTTTGTGCCGTGGGCTGTCCCCACCCAGCCGTGCCCGGAGCCCGGGCACCGTCATGGACTGCTGGGTTGGGGTTTTTTTTCCTTGAAGCTTTGTAAAGATTAACGGTATCCTCCAAAAAACGTCGATGTTGGCAGTAGTCTCAAAAGTTTAAGGGGCTGCTCCACATTGTGATGCCTCCTATACTAAGCTGTATCCCTAATGCTGAATTACTGAATAAAATATGTATATATGTATTTTTAAAAAAATTTCTTTCTTCCTTTATAGGAGACATTTTAAACCTACAGGTCTATTATCCCTGGGAGTTCCTTTCCAGCTTTCCTTGCAGAACAGTTGTTTTCCCATTAATGACATCTGGAGTTACCTACTGGGTGATCAAGTCTTTGCAGCAGCTGGACATATGTTCAGGTTGCATCAACAGCTACACCCTTCTCGTATCACCTCGCCTTCTCTTTACTGTCTTTTCTTTCATACTTGACTATAGTGTTTATCGATTAGCTCCTTTCTGGGAAGCGGATCCATGGAAAGCGCTGGTACTTCTTGCTGGATCCTATGTCACTCTGGTATTTTATACACGAACGTTTACCAACACACTGGAAGGACTTCTCTTTGCTCTTCTGATGGTATTGGTCTCCTCAAGAAGGTCTGATGGCAGCGGAGCAGAGCCTACAAGCAGCCCTCTCATAGGTATTGTAACGACTGCTGGGTTTTTCAACAGGCCAACCTTTTTGGCATTTGCCCTAATGCCCCTGCTTTACTGGGCAGGTTTAATTATTGACTCTCAAAAGAGCATTAAAGCTGTCATAAACCACTTATTGAAGCTTGTCCTATGTGCGTGTTTTACTGCTGTTGTTTTTGTAACAGCCGACACCTTCTATTTTACCTCCATGGGCTTAGACAACCTCTACAGCATTAAAAACAGCAGCCTATTTGATGTAATAACTCAATTAAATGAGAAAATGATCGTAACCCCTTTCAATTTTCTCAGCTATAATCTTAACCCTCATAATCTTGCACTGCATGGAATTCACCCACGAGTTACACATCTTGCAGTCAATGGAATTATGCTCTTTGGGATTTTACACATTCTGGCCATCGGTGCTGGTTTTCAAATGTTAAAGAAATATATCCATCAATTAATACGGGTCAAATCGTATCACCATGGGTCATCTGGGCTATTGGTGCATTCTGAGGGCAATGCAACATTACTGCTGTTTTACTTTGTTCCTTTGGCATTTCTCTCCCTATTCAGTCACCAAGAACCTCGGTTTCTCATTCCTCTTATCTTGCCACTAGTCCTGTTCAGCGCATCACAGAGTCGAGCTGTGAAGTGGAAACACGTCATTATTCTTTTCAATGTTCTCGGGGCTTTGGTGTTTGGGTGCTTACACCAGGGAGGACTGATACCATGTTTGTTTCACCTGGAGCAACTCGTGCATTCTCCAGAGTCCTCAAACCATCCAGGCCACTATACTCTACTCTTTGCTCACACCTACATGCCTCCTAGGTCTCTGCTCAATATCAAGAAGAGAGACACGCATATAGAAGTCATTGATCTGGCCGGGTCTGAAGAAGAGACCCTCTGCCGGACAATAGGGCAGCGAGCAAACAATTTTGCCTGCAGTGACTGTCATGTTTTTGTTATAATCCCTGGTACAGTCAGAGCCACAATTACAAAATGTGGTGTCTTGTTCAAGAATGAGACTTTGATATTTCCACACTTATCGATGGAAGACCCACCACAAATACCCTTCCTATTCAGTGGAAACTGGAGAAGTCAGTTAGGACTGTACATCCTTCAGCTGGATCAGCAGAGCCTTTAGATTTTAGAACAGTGTTTTAGTTTTTCACTTCACTTGGGCACTGCCCAAATGTGCTGCAAGACCTTCCTCTTCACAGACCCACCTTCAGCACAAGCAGTGGCACCAGGAGCTTCCCCAAGTCTCTTTATCCCCTTACTTCATGCTGTTACGCCCACCAGTGTAGCTGGTTCTGGATAGGACCTGCTTAAAATTTGAGTTATTAAGCCCCTGTGGTGTTTCATATGAACTTGTGTCATTTTTCTGATGAGAGAGGATGAAATCAGAGCCCACCAAAACTGTGATTCAAGCTTAGCTCTTTCCACATGAGATTTATTTTTGAAAGTTCTTATAATCTCTGACAGACGGTTTGTGGATTGTGTGTTTTTTACTGATAATAGGCATTAACTCAGCTGCTGCAGAGAGGTTACAGGACTAGACAAAAGCTGGTCTGACTCAATAAGGTTTTATTTTTATGCTTTTCAAAATTCAGAGCCTCCTCTCAGTCATTAGACCAGTCTGCAGTCACAATAGAGGCACCAGCACTGTGATATTGTCTTGGGTGGTTCCGTCTTTAAAAATCCCCAGCGTTGATCTGACAGAATCTGATTTAGAACACGGAAGATGCTTTGGCGTAAGTACTTGTGCTAAATCCTAAAATCCGAGCTTTGCCTGTTCAGCGTTTCTCGCCACAGTTCCATTCTTGTGCACACACTAGATATGTATGACAACCAGCTGCTTGAGAATGCTGCATTTTGATGGCATTAAGCCCGTCTGTTGTTTAGCTGTGCAAACGGGGCAGCGTTTCCCTTGCGCGCTCCCGCTGCGCGTCTTGCAGCTTTCATCACTGTCGTGGCTCTCACACCCACAATGGTGTGGAGCAGGCCCTGCGGTGAGCTGGTTCAAGGAGCCCCGCAAACAGAAAACAGGTAACTCACAGGGATTTGATCCTGTATATGCATTTGACCAGATGGATCTCTGAACTGGCTTACCATGGGGTTACGAGATCCACCAGTTCTGCTGCAGGGGAGCGTGTGAGGATCCGAGGGCAGAGCCGTGTCCCCTGCACCTCCTCCCCTTTCAGTAATGGCTCCCCACTAAATCAGCTTAGTGAGAATGACAGATCACATCCTCGCTCTCCATTGGAGAGCAGTCTGACTTTAAAGCAGGATACAAATAACCCTGAGCTTCAGCTGAGAAGGATGTACACGCTTAATTGTATAGCACAGCTAACAATTTTCACTTTTGCCTGTGTGAATTTCTGGACCCAAACCATCCTGACACAGAGTGAGATACTAATTTGGCACATGCATTGTAGGTCAAGCCTCTCTCTCTGAAATGAATCCAACACTTGAATTCTTTGCTCACAAAGGCAGTAATGTTTTTTGCAGTTCTTCATCCGCATAGCTTTACCTAAGGTTTTATGAGCCAGGTTTAACAGAGACAATATAGGTTGATTCCAGGCTCTAAAGGGAAAGTAGGAAAAATCTCTGTGTGAAGCATTTGCCTGTATCTTCCAAATTACATGTATGATCTAGATTTGTAAGGAACATAGCTCTTACTCTCTTGTAAACCATTTTGTGTTAAGTCTCCCCTACATGTTCATCTCGCATCCTTCATCCCTCATTATTTACAAGCCTGTAAATTAAAGGTGCATGTTTTGGGGGGAGGTAGGGGGGGTGCATATATACTTGTACTGATGACTCACAAAGTAGTGGAAGTAGTTATGAAAGCATCATGACACCAAATGTATTTTCCAATTTAATTTCCTTTTTGCTGTCTTACATTGGGATGATAGCCATGTGCTACAGCTGGTACTCCATGTCCTGCTTACTGTTTTCAGCTTTCTTAAACTGCTTAAGTTTTGAAAATTATTTCCATAAAACTTATGATCTCTGGCAATCTCAGTGGGGTAGATACTGAAACTCTTCAAGGATGCGATGGAGCACCATTCCCATGGCACGATGACACCTCCAGTGCTGCACAGGTAACCTGTGATAGACCCAGGAAGAGAACCTGGACTACAAATGCTAACTCAGACTGAAAATACACTGTTTTTGTTTTGCCAGCTAGACCTTTATCATTTACACTGAAGGTGCACTTTTTCCAATCCATGCACACCTAAGTCTGTGTTGGTGGGAAGTATAATTTTATCAGTAATGCTGGAAACTGTATCTCAAATAATTTGCAAGGTTCTTTTCACATGGGGTGATACAACAATAGAAATCATGCTCCCCAGTTACTAAGCACCTAGTCAGCTGGACTAGTCAAACACGCTCTGAAGGAAGGTTAAGTACTTTAGTCTCCTAGGTTGTTAGATAGAGCAGCTTAAGTAAAACAGCCCAGGGCATCACATACGATGGATACATCCATATTTACAGTTAGGCTAGCTCTGTTAGTTATTTTTTCCTCCAAACCCTTCTTGCTACCATAGACTTGAGGTGTGCTTTTAGGATAGCTACTGAATCTTTTACCTACCTGCAAAACAGGCGATTATCCTATCCATCACCATCATGGACATTTAGAGCTGTTTTTTATATCAAAGTTGTATCAAATGTAGAATGTTACTGTTGTATAGACAGAGATTGTTAAAGGAACTCCAGTGAGAAATTTGTTTTTATTTTGAGTTTCTTATCAAGCACTTAACGTGACAATCTTGACAGTATTCTAGATGATATTTAATGTGAGTCTGTCTTCTGCTTGTTACTGAGTACTGTGGAAACTGTAAACTGTGAAATGAAAATCCATCAATAAGCAGCATGCTTCCCGTTTTCATGCTTGGACTCAGGAACCACTCATGGCTGTAGGCTATGGAAAAGCGGCGTCAGTCTGTAGCTCTCGATCTGCATCACGCAGGCCGGGGTAACGCCGGGGTCCCAACGCCAGTGCACCGTGCCCGGTCCCGGAGGGGCCGATGGGGTCCGGCTGTCACCAGCAGCCCGTCACCGAGGCCCCGGGGCCCGTTCACCCGCCGCCTCTAACGCACTCATCCTCCTGCGCCGGGCGCAGTGAAGCGGTCGCGGTTTCCTTCCCCTCCCTGGCGGCATCCTGCGCCGGCTGCGGCTCCGCTGTT
>NW_009647955.1:4509234-4523565 GCF_000708025.1 Charadrius vociferus
GGGTGTGCTGCCCGCAGGCCGCCGCCGCCGCGGTGGCAGGAGCGCTCAGGGCGTGGGTGAACTGAAATGCAGGCTCTGAGTCACGGGAAAGTTATCCGAGGGTAAAATTACTCGGGTGCTAAAGCGTCTGTGGGAGTCCTGGGCGAGAGAAGGCAAACATACACTGCACATCGAGTAGGGGTTGCTGTGTTGCTTTCGTTCTGATACTTTAAGCCAAGACACTCTTTAGACACTTGCTCTTTGCAGTAAAAGCGTGTTCTCAGTGGCCGAGTAAAGAGGTTTTTCTTTTCGTACAAGCATACACATAAAGTTTCTGTTGGTATCTTGCATCCCTGTTGTGTTGACCTCATTACACAGAAGTGCCTTTGAAGATCATTGTTACTGCTTCTAGCAAACACACCGAAATGGTGAACATTTGCAGCATGAACAGAGCATGCATGGGGCTTCTCATTCTTTCTTTAATAATAGAGCTTTATGCTTCTAAGGGTGAGCATGGTTAAAGAACGTGATCTATTTCTAATATGCTTGAATTCTTGCATGTTGCTCTGCTTCACTAGCAGTTTTCTCAGCCCACATAGCTTCATAAAAGCAGTTGCTTGTAGAAATAACTGAACAGGAACCCGATTCAAGCAAATACTTGGTTTTGTACCCCATTTGTTATTGTTCCTTTTCCCACATGTTGAAATAGAAACCTAGGTTTTATTCATTAACCTGTTTCTAAGGTATTATGCACGAGGAGATGCTGAAAATGCAATGCGATACATCAATGGAACCAGACTTGATGATAGGATCATAAGGACAGACTGGGATGCAGGATTTAAGGAGGGTAGACAGTATGGTCGTGGAAGATCAGGGGGCCAGGTAGGTTGTTGTACAGCCTAGTTTTTAAGGGACTGGTGATTTTGCTAAATTAATAGCTTTTTGAATGAACACACTCAGAACATCATCAGAAATAGCAGCTTAAGAGTTCCTGTTTAAGATAGCACTGTACATTAGTCTGTAAAACATCTTATCGATGATGTCATCTGCTAAGAATAAGTAACTTTTTCATATATTTCACTGAAAGTACTTACAGAAACAGCTTCTTGGGGAGATAATGCTTATAAATAAGCCAGAAAATATAAGGCTGTCAAGAACACAAAGGACAGCATTTAGCTTACCTCAAGTTGAGCAGGTAGCAGATGCTTTTAGTGCTGAAGCACGAGGCTAGCCATCCTCACTTTGTCTGTCTCGTTTGAAGAGTCCCCTTGGATATTATTAAAAAATAAGTTAGTTTATACTGTATTCTGGGCTTCTGCGTGATGCATTTTGCCTTCTGTTTTGTCAGTCAGCTCCTTGTGGCCACTTACATGTTGTAAACTCAGTTTGACTGTATTCTGATGGTGTAATAGTTTGTGAGAAATTGTGTTTCTTTGTCTTTACTGGGCTTCCCTTTTTTCCTCCTTTATAAGGTCCGAGATGAGTATCGGCAAGACTATGATGCTGGAAGAGGTGGCTATGGCAAAACTGTTCAATGCCAGTGAATAGTGAATGACTCATCAGCCTCACAGGAGAACTAAATCTGCATTGTAAATGTCATGAGGCACAAAGTAGGTCTGTTGCACACATATTTACGTAGCTAGAAATTCACAGAATCTACTATCCATGTTCCTGTGGGCACATAGTATGTTCAACGTCTTTTCCGTTTTAATACCCAGATCCAAAGTATTGCAGAGTACATTAATACAGAGCACCTAGGAGCAAGGTTTTAAGCAATGGTATGGGTGGGACTTTGGTCTCTAAATGCTGCTATAACTTTACTAAAAGTAACAAAAATTTAACAGTATAGTGCTTTTTTTTCACTGGCAGAACTTGATTATTCTATCACTGGGTTTTGTTTACATTGGTATCACAGGGTGGAGAACGGTGATAAAGGAGGATTAGTGTATGTTTCAGAGATGAAAGAAAAATGCAAAGAGCCTGAAAAAGAAGTGGAAATCCTAGGGAAATTTTCCAATTTCTAGGGAACACTTAAAGTTGCAGATTTTCTGGGGTTACTGGATTAGCATCCTTTTACACTGATGCTGTTCCTAGCACACCTACGTGGGCGGCCACAATAAACCAAGTCAGATTGATGAGCCTAAGATTCATAAAGCGAGAAACATGCCTGGCAGAGAGCAGAAAACAGATGCTTGTAGCCTTCTACAAAATATAATGTGATTGCATGACATTGCATGATTCAGAACCATTCTGCTTTGTGGGATACAGAGAACAGTAAGTGTAAGGATTACAGTAGCAGTTATTTTCACAGTAGTAGTAGTAGTATTTTGTTCCTGTCTGGTAGCTCTCTACAGCCGTAATGTTTGAGGAACGGTATCTTTCCTGTGCCTACAAGGGTGGCATGAAGCCAAGTTGTACAGTTACCCCCAAAAATGGCATGTTTGAGGAACTGTGTGTATAATGAGAAATTTGTTCTCAAAATAGATTTTCTGTTTGGGAAACCTGATTTCAGACAAAGGTAAAAATAAAGCTGAGTTTTGAGAGGAGCCTTACTTTCTAATGAGCATGTGGTAAGAATGGTAAAAGAATTGCAGGACTGAATAGATATTTCCCCCCCGCCCCTGGATCATTAATACTGCTAGTTTATGTGATGAGATTTTGATGTACTGCAGACATAGGAATAAAAATAATTGGTGATCCTAAGATCTTTGAAATTGACCTGCTGAAATTAAACAGTTTAAAAGGAACCGCTGCAGGGCTTTGGATTATTATTTTTTTTAATGGACTTCTGAGTTCTTTGGAAATGGCAATTCATAAAGTTTTGTCCAAATACCTTGTTGTCCATGACTCCTTAAAAACCTTTAAAATACCAGGTATGTAAAAGTTGATCTTTACTCACTGAAGATACTGTTGGAAATGTCAGGGGTTTTGTGGTGTACAGTCTGTCACAAATTGGAAGTACAGTGAGGTAGACCAAATGCAATGAGACTTTGCTTACTTAGGAAGCAAGGTTTTGGGTGGGCTTTGGTGTTTTGAGCACATAAAGTAAAACTAGATTTTTCAGGATCACTTGGTGCTGGTCTGCAAACAAGACTTTGAACAAAGTTACATTTTTATATATAGTTCATTTGATTATGAGTTTACAGTCTGTAATCTGCTCTAGGAAACCTCTGAAGTTTATTTTTCATTGTATCAATTTTGTATAAAAAATTGTGTTACCAAAACTCTGAAGTCACTTTCAAATAAAGCTACAACATGAAAATGGATTGGTTAGTTTGTTTGTTTTTTGTTAAACAGAATCAGTGGGAGAAAGGAGCTATATTCAGACTCTTGTCCACATCCTTTTTTCTAGCGTCTTTTAAGATGGAGAGAATGAATATTCCTTCTCTTTGACTGGACTTGCACTCTGGTTCAGTTTTTAACTAGATGCTGAAAGATGTTTGGTTAATGATCTTCTTTCTGGTACTTTTTGGAATATAGAACAGAATTTAAATTATTTACTGATATTGGAGTGGATGTGAAAGTCCTTGGTGTGTAACAAGTAGTTTTCAAGGTGCACTTCCATATAAAAATGGGGTTTAAAATTATTTTTTATTTTAAGTGCTGCAGGACAGTCATTCTCAAATGAAATGGAGGTCATAAGTTTGTTTTCCCTCAAAACCAGCCAAAAATCACTGTCTTTTGCTGCATAGGTGCAATGTCTATAGAAAGATTTTGTTTTAAAATGAATACGTAGCCAAACTCTTCTTTGCAACACTTACTAGTTAATATGTTTAGATCTGAAACAAATAATCTTTCCCTTCAGCAGAGCCATGAAATTTGAGTTTCAAACTCTTGAGGAGCAACACAAGTAAAATGCCAGATGGCTCCCTCTAGTGACTGCAAAATTAGTATGCTCTTATATTCCGTCGTGGTGAAGACGGTTGCTGAAAGCTGGTTTGTGCAGCATGCTCCCTGTTGTACTGTCTCAAGATTTTGCTTTATTTTGTGTTGTAAAAATCGGCAAAAAACTAGTTTTCATCTCTAGACCATTTTTCAGAGTGGAGGCAACTAGAGGTCAGGATTTGTGGGTTTGTAGCTCATTGCTGTTTCTCTTGTTTAGCAACAGCTTAATGTCTTTTATACTGGATATTGTGATAATGCTGTGTCCGTGGTGACTCTTCTTTCCCTTCCCCCAGCAACCTCTTCAGATTTTGCCAAAAGCACACCTGTGATATTGCAGGAGGGCTTGACTCTTAGATGCTTACACTTCTCACATGTGGTTTGGAAAGATGTGCAGTACTTGCAGGATATAGATCAGATCTTTTAAACCGTTTTTACAAAATAATCTTAAATATCTTAAGAACAAAGCAGGGATGTAGTGGAATGAATCCTCTCCATGCAGGGCTGATGTTATTTGCTTCGTATTAATACCTTCCAAAGCAGCTGCAGGCATCTCTGCTTAAATCTTCCACTAGTCTGATGGCACTGCTGTACCATTTTACAGCTTGAGAACAGTTGAGTAAAGACTACGTTTAAAACTTTCCTCTTTCCTTTCCTTCCTAGGAGCACCTTCGCCTGGATTTCCGGAGGGTGCTTCTCAATGGCAGCAGGACTGCATGGAATGGCTTTTCACATGAATCCCTCTGTAGAATGGAGGTTCTTGGTTGTTCACGACAGCTTTGTGCTGTGCCTAAATTTGGCAGAAGCAGTAATCTAAGAGTGCATGACCTGAATGAAATGTAGATTTTTAAATTTTTTTTTTTCACATTTGAAGGCCAAATATGAGTTATTCCTGGTGTAGGAATTTATTGCTTTGAAGGTGCTACAGCAGATATTTGCTATTGAAAACCCTTTCTTGATTGTTCAGTAAGAGCAGCAGTTTTTGTTGAAAGTTCCTTCCAGAAGCTTTCTCTTTGTTCTCCAGTGCTCATCTCTGACTACGTGAAGCCTGCTTGTATTTTGTTCTGTTATCCTCCAACAAAGTCTAGACAAAGCCAGTTGCTTCTGCCCTGACAGGAAAATCTACTGGTGTTCCAGAAGCGCATGAGGGGCTGAGTCAGGAATTTCAGATGCCAAGTTGCATGGCGAGAAACTAATACCTTCCATCAAAAAATAGTGTGAATTAGGCATTACTCAGGTAATGACTGGGAAAACATCTTTCTTGAGTGCCTTGAGGATGAGTATGTTTTTGGAAATAAGACTTTATCTTAAGTAATTTTGTTGGTTTTAATTTTATTTAATTAGAGCTATCTCTGATTTCCTTTTTAAGGTGGTCCATTTACTGATTCCTCTAAGACTGATGTTGTTTTTCCAATTAGAACAGTATTGAACCACAATTTGTGTTTTCATGTAGAATTAAAAGACATTTTTTCTCAGAACACAATTTGAAAACAAATGGGAAATAAAATTTGCTATTTTGATATTTCTCCAGTTACATGCAACATAAATATCAGCATAAATTAGCCTAATTGAGTCAGCTTGTAATTAAGTTTCTGGACAATGAAGTTTTTCCCTTCTGGACCAATCTCTCCCTGCAAGCCACAGTTTGAAAAGGAGATTCTTATTTTCTAGTTAGAATAGGTAAGAATGTATTAAGTATTAATAATATGTACTTTAGAGCTTTAGTTCACCTGCAGTTTGAATTGCTTCAAATTCAACTTGTTTCAGTTTTCTGGCTTTACTTTATTACTTTAAAATAATGGTCTTACTATTTTATACTTTCTGTCCTTAAATATTTTTATGGGGAATTTTTCTGACTTAAAAAAGTATTGCCAGTCTGTTCAGCTTGATTTGATTATAAATTGGTGTTTTTTGTTGTGTGTTTGGTTTTCTGTAATATCACTGTTTTGCAACATCTTAAATTACTTCTTATGAAAACTAAACCCCTGTCAGCTTGTCACGCTGCCACAAGATGTCATGCAAAGCTGTGTCTTGCTTCAAGATGAGTACGCTCTGCGAGTCCTCGCAATCAGCTCAGTGGAGTGGTTCTTCTGGAAGGAGGTGTTCTGAAAGCATCTCATTTTACCATACAGCTAATGCAGTGCCTCAATTCCTTGAAGAAACATTAGGATTCTGCTTGAAAGAAAAGTGACTAGTGACTGATTCAACTATCTTCTGTCATACCCTGAAGCAGCAGAGGTAGAAGTGCCTTAAGGCTGCAGAGCGGTAGCATGCCTTGTAATGCTCACCACTGTAGAACTGAAAGGTTCTGCACAACCCCGATTGTGCGTGCTGGCAAAGGATCGGTTTGTGGTTTGGTTTTTGTAGGTTTTTTTTGTCCTCCCCTCTGAATTTACTCCAGTAAGAGGAGAAATGTGCTTCCAGGAAGTGGAAAGGACTTTTTCCCATTAAATCCAGGAATGTCCCAAAGTCCCTGCCCTTTTGCTTCTGCTTTTCAATTCCCAGCTGTATTTCTTTTTTGAAATCTATGTATTAGCTTGAAAAAGCCTTCAAGCAGCAACCTGGCAGTGTTCCATCCCACACAACTGTTAGGAGAAACTGTTTGTTGTTGTCTAAGCGTGCCAGAGGGAACCACAACTGTTAGGAGAAACTGTTGTTGTCTAAGCGTGCCAGAGGGAAATTCAGCAGAGCATCTGTAAGGTAGATCTCTCACACCCACCTTGAGTCACGGCGGTGTTGATGAATTGTTTTATGGAGTGCAGTCCTGTGAGGAACTTAGTTTTATCTTCTGTTGAATTCAGAGAGATCTGTGTGCATATTGCTAAAGTACTGAATGTGCTTTAATGAACTTTATCTAACTTATTTCTCCATAAATTAATCATGAAACATGCCAGCGGAATTCTTGAAAGGTCATGTGGGAGCAGTATTGACTTCTAAGTTGTATCTCAAAGTGAGTCAGGGAAGGTGAGCAAAACAGCGTCACAAAAAGTAACCACAGCTTTTTGGTAGGAGAGATTCAAAATCCCTCAGGGTGAGTGTCCCAAATAAGTTGAAGGATGGTATTTTTCTCAGAATCCAAGGCCGTGAGGGCCAACAAATACTGCTTGGTCTACTGAATTTGACAAAGACCTTGCTTCAGAAGAGCTCAGAAAGCTGACAGAATGTGCAAAGTGAGGGAAGACTCCAGATGATTTGTGCTAATACAGTAATTCAGATTCTAGACACAAAATCATCACCAAGGCAAAGTTAATAAAACGTTAAAAGAGGCCCAATAGCCTGAATAAATATGTGGTGTCCATCAACAGTCCCCAGACACTGTACTGATTCTGTGTTTCATCATGTATTTTCCCCTAAAGATATTTAATTGAACTAAAACTAGCATGAGACTGAGTTTGTTATGATTGATTCATTCCCTGTTAGAAAACAAAATCACTTTGATGTACGTAAACAAGCAGTGCTGTCTCTCGCGGGCTGTGAATTGTGTTCCTGGTTGAGCCGAGTCCTTCACAGGCTGGAGGGCTCTGTGGGCCATTGTTGTCAATATGGAGGTGAATAGAACTGACAACTAAATAATTTTAATCTCTTTCTAGGAATGAGCGAGCCAGGGCTCCAACTTCAGATTAACATGAAGGTAATGAAACATTCCCAGACCCAGAGCTGTCCTGACAGGAGAGAAAACACATCATACAAAGCTGTATGCTTGAAGCACCAAAGCTTTAAGATGCTCAGGATTGTGATGGACTCTCAGAGTGTAGAGTTTGATGCGCAGCACTGGAGAGAGCTTATTTTCACTGGATATTTGCAGGAGGTGTCCATCTCACCCCTTGAAGGACGATCAGTGTTGAGTAAGTCTGGCAAAGTTGAGAGCACGCAGAGAGCTGTACTGTGACTGCCTTCTGTCTAGAGGGTCACGGTGCTTTTCCCTGTGCGCGTGGCAGTATAACAAAGCTCATGATTTTCCTTTTTTAATGGCTATGGCAGGCACCTGCTCTCTTCAGGAAGAGAGTTTCATTACAGCTGTTAAGTGTAGGAGAATTTAATATGTTATATGGGTATAAAGATGCAACCACACAGAGTTTACTGGGTGGAAATTAATGTGAGGGTACCGGAATCTTTCAGGTTTTGATATTTTAGGTTTTATTACATTTGAAGTGAATATTTTAGTGCACATAAAATGCAGAATTGCCTCTCAATAATTACTTTTTCAGTGTTAGTCAGAACTTTATACTGGGCTATGCAATTTAACAAAGAAGTTCTGTCTTAGCTGCATATCATTACATAGCATCTTCATGATTTCCAAAATGCACAGATACCTGAACGAAGTCCAGTGTAACTATAGTGTAATAGGGCTTTTTTAAAAGCAAGTTTGAATTTCTTTTATTTTTTAAGTTCTTAGGTAGAATGGATTTTCTCATTTAGAAAGCATACGATACAAATTAATTTTGTGTTGAAAACATTTTAAAATAATTCATTATTTCTAAACAGTTTTTATGGCTGAATATGTTGTTGCGACAACTGCTGTCAGTGACAGTATAACTTACAGTAGAGATGTAAGGGAATGAAACTACAAAGCAATAGTGGTGCCAAAAGCTAGAAATAACGCATAATTTTCTATTCAGTCTTCCTTTAAATGGAGGAAAGATGTTCCACATTTATAAGGATTATATTGTTGCTTTTCAGACATGATTCAAAGATACATATCAAGAGAGGGAAAGTATAAAACATCATTGTGTCATTAGGAATTCTAGTTCCATTTGAGTAGGAAATGTTCTATTTATGACCCATAATGAAAGCCTTCAGGTCATGAACAGCATTTCCGTTTGTGGAGAAAAATGTAAGAATAGTTTTCTGAAAGTCTGTATAAAATGAACACTCCCTTTTGAACCCTTTATTCATTCAATTTCTGGGCACGTTTAAAAATCATTGAAGACTTGATAGAAGCTATGTGAAAAACAGCATAAAAAACCCTCAGTGAAATTCCAGTATTTTTTGCAGTATTCAGAGTTTACTTTTTGAGTGAAATAACTGTTGATTTCAGTAGGCCTGAACTCGTTAGCTGAGTATACCATAAGGAGGACCTGCTTTTCCTTTCATTTACTCCGGGGTGGATGAAGAGTCAATTCACAGACCTCGGTGGCAAGAGAATGGATGAGCAGAGTACCTGCTGTCATATGCAAAGGGCATTTTTTTAAGAGAAAATAATCTCCGGTTCTGGATTTAAATGTGCTATAAACCTCAACATTAGAATATTTCTGCTAATATTGTTGAACACTTGAACTTCTAAAACTTTACATATGTGAGGTTATTATCTTTATGCACACACATCCTATGAACAGGGACGTGAAAATACCAGTGAAAAGCAGGCTTTTTGCATCTACTACTGTATTTATAGTTTCATAATCTGAGAATGTTTCACATTTGTGATGGCTGAGAAGGGACCATGCTGATGAGTGACGATGCAACATACATGTCAACAATGATGTCAATGCGGCATCACAGCATATTTGTCATTTGAGTTCTGTTTGTCATTTTTAAAATTTACTAGTATCTCTTCATTCTCATAGCAGATTGATTAGATTATGGACTAACTCTGGTAGGAACAGATATGCTCTGAGCTGTGTTGCTTCTGGACATGAACTGATTGATTATTGTGACACTGAGCTGTACTCCGTGGCCGCGCTCTCTCATGTCAGCAGCAGCAGAGGGATCTGCAGGGATGACAGCCATTACTCCTGAACCGTTTCCCCCCTCTTTTTTTTTTTTTTCCATAACGGTCTTTATGCTGGTTCTTATGGCTTCATTTATCAGTGTATTAAAGGGAAACATGAATATTTGATTTTTCTCCATGAAGCCAGGAAATCGGGAGTTGATTTTATATTAAAGCAAAGTGATTCATACTTGTGTTGAAGAACTCCAGAGTTTAGCATCTTAGGTCTTCTCTTAAATGCATAAAGGAAACACTTCAGTGTTTGCCAAGAAACTCGGGTGCTTTGTTTAAAAAGATTTGAAGAAAAAGTTTTACATGTTTTGCAATATTTCTGTATTTCTTGTCTAAGCTGTATATATTCATTTATTTATAGCAAATACTCTATTTTCTGTGGTCCAAAGTTTACTGCAAGTAGCCTAGCATCCTTCCTGTAAAGGACAGGGATGCAATCCCATTCTCGAAAGTGGCATTTTGCTGTTTCCTCTCCTTTTGTGGTAAAAGACTGTATGCAGCTGTAATGCAGCTGTTCCGAGTGCAGTGGGTAGCACAGAGGCAACCTGCTCCACTGCACAGCCCACATCTGTCCTTGGAAATGTTTGAAGTGACAGGAAGCGTACTGAGGCCATATGTCAGCAAAGCAGAGTTCAGAACAGGCTGAGTTGTAAGCATAGGTTTAATTTCTAGCATAGTTTTTCAGGCAGTTGAGCCTGGATCACTAAGAACACAAGTTTCCTTCTCTGAATTACCACTATGTGTCAGCAGCTGCTTGAGAACTTTGAGCAAACTTGGAACTTCCCCAGAAGCACGTGTTTAACTCTCACACAACTGTTGGGGCTTACTGTACTTCGTTCATTTTCGTGTGTGAGTGACCTTCTTTATGTGTTAAAGAATTAAGAATGTGTATAGCGTTACCTTTGTAACTGTGATTTATACTGAAGGGACGTTTCCTCTGTGAGTGATCTGGTATCTCCGATATCACTCCTGAGACCTGGCTCGTGGCCAGTACATTGTCTTTAAAACACTTCATCAGTTCTTGATTCCTTTTGAGTTTTGGAGCGCTGAAATCAATTGATTGTTTGAACGTATTTAGCTAAACAATAGCTTAACATGAGAAAGATGGCAGCTTTTTGATGTAATTCTTAACCAAGAAAACAGAATGATCCTTTTCTATTTGTCTAATTAAAGGAGACATATAAATCAAATAGGGAAAGCTGAAATTGTTCTTCTCAGTCCTTGTTTGACTTGCATCAGGCAGAGATTAATCTCACAGCATCACATAACAATTGAGGTTGGATGGGACCACTTGAGACCATCCAATTCAATCCCCTGCTGAAAGCAGGGTCAGCTAAAGCAGGGTGCCCAGGGCTGTGTCCAGTCAGATTTTGAACATCTCCAAGGCTGGAGACTCCACAACGTCTCTGGGCAACCTCTTCCAGTGTTTGGGCACCTGCACAGTATAAAGTATTTTCTTGTGTTCACGTGGGGTTTCATGTGCTTTAATTTGTGCTCATAACCTCTTGTCCTGACACTGAGCACTACTGAGAAGAGTCTGGCTCTGTCTTCTTTGAACTCTCACATCAGGTACTTATATACATAGATAAGATCCCCCTGAGCCTTCACTTCTCCAGGGTGAACAGTCCCGGCTCTCTCAGCCTCTTCTTGTATGACAGGTGCTCCAGTTCCTCAGTCATCTTTATGGGTCTTCATTGAACTCGCTCCAGTGTGTCCCTGTCTGTTGTACTGGGAAGTCCAGCACTGGACCCAGCACTCCAGATTTGGCATCGCCAGGGCTGAGTGGAGGGGAACGACCACCTCCCTTGACCTGCCGGCACCGCTCTGCCTTATGCAGCCAGGACACCGCCGGTCTTCCTTGCTGTGAGTGCACATTGCTGGTATTTCCTTGATAGAGTCTTCTATTCTTCACAAAATTCCCAGGTATGTCACGGCTGCAGAGGTACTCCCCTGTTTTTTCATGGCTTTTTTTTCATAAATGTGATTATGGTTAAAAATATTCTTATATGCTACAAAACTGCAGCGTAGGCTTAGAGTGTTCGCAGTAAAGGTTCAGCTTAAACTGTGCAATTAAAGAAAAATCAGAACCACAGATTGCTTGGGAGGTGGACTCTATTTATATTTTAACATTCGTAAAACACTTACTGGTCCTTTACGGATTTATTTGGTTCTAGAAAGCAAGAAAAAGATCCAGTTTGGAGAACACTGGAAAGTTTTCTTTAGAATTGTTGAAAAAGCCCACCTTTTACAAATGTACCTCCATCATCCATATAACGTATTTTTATTTCTTTTCCTGTCTCTCCTGGTTCTCTAAGAACTATTTCATAACTGAGGAATTGTTTCCAAATAACTATGAAGGTATCTTTGAAAATATGTTATCAATAGTTTTGCATATAGATTTTCTATGGTTTTTTTGAAAGCAATGCTGAAATTTGAAGCATTGTAACTTGTTGCTGAACTTTTGCTTCCACTCCATGTTTTCTTTTAGTGTGTCTAACAGCTTACCTGCTAGCAGAATGTCCTTTCCTGCTTAAATTTCTCACATGTATTCTTTGGTTTATGTTCCAAGCTGCGTGGATGATATATCACGTTTAATTGCTCTTCTTCTCTGGATCCATGTAATTTGACCGGAGGTGCTAACGAGTGCCGTCTGTGGAGAAGGCACAGAAAAGCTGCATATCACTGCCTTGCTGTGATTTGACTTCATGAATGTCAGAGGTACCAAATGTGTGCCATATCCTGACTTGGAGTCACAGTTTTAAGTCAGCTGGGGTAACCATAACACTGTTGGAGCTCCTGAGTGCCGTGACCTACCCCTCAATGGTATTTGTAATTGTGTGTTTGGTTGCCTGCAGTCCTACAAAGAGCCTTTCTAGTAATAAATGGCGCTGAGTGTCAACAGTTCACCTTGCAGTCAGTGTAAGGCCTGTGATATCTTCCCAAATAATACAATTATAGTCAGGATAGTCCCTGGGTGGTTGTTAATCATAGAACAGTTTAGGTTAGAAGGGACCTTCAAAGATCATCTAGTCCAACTCCTGTGCAATGAGCAGGGACATCTTGAACTAGATCAGGTTGCTCAGAGCCCTGTCCAACCTGACCTGGAATGTTTCCAGGGATGGGTCACCTACCACCTCTCTGGCCAACCTGTGCCAGTGTTTCACCACCCTCACTGTAAAATATTTCTACCTTACATCTAGCCTAAATCTCCGCTCTTTTAGTTTAAAACCATTACCCCTTGTCCTATCGCAACAGTCCCCACTAAAAAATTTGTCCCCATCTTTCTTCTAAGCCCTCTTCAAGTGCTGAAAGTCTGCTATGAGGTATCCCTGGAGCCTTCTCTTCTCCACGCCGAATATCCCCAACTCTCTCGGCCAGTCTTCATAGGACAGACGCTCCAGCCCTCTGATCATTTTTCTGGCCATCCTCTGGACCCGTTCCAACAGGTCCATGTCTTTCCCATGCTGAGGGCTCCAGAGCTGGAGGCAGTACTCCAGGTGGGGTTTCACCAGAGTGGAATAGAGTGGCAGAATGACCGTTCTTAGCCTGCTGGCCATGCTTCTTTTGATGCAGCCCAGGATACAGTTGGCCTTCTGGGTTGCAGGCTCACGTTGTCAGTTCATGTTGAGCTTTTCATCCACCAGTACCCCCAAGTCCTTCTCAGCAAGGCTGCTATCAATCCCTTCATCCCCCAGCCTGTATTGATACCGGGGATTCCCCTGACCCAGGTGCAGGACCTTACACTTGGCCTTGCTGAACCTCACGAGTTTCACACAGGCCCACTTCTCAGCCTTCTCCAGGTCCCTCTGGATAGCATCCTGTCCCTCAGGTATGTCAGCCACACCACTCAGCTTGGTGTTGTCTGCAAACTTGCTGAAGGTGCACTCAATCCCACTGTCTATGTCATTGATGAAGATATTAAATAGTACTGGTCCCAGTATGGACCCCTGAGGAACATCACTTGTCACCAATCTCCGTCTGGACATTGAGCCATTGACCACTACCCTCTGGATGCAACTATCCAACCAATTCCTCATCCCCGGAACAGTCCATCCACCAAATCCATCTCTCTCAATTAGAGAGAAGGATGTTGTGATGGACCCTGTCAAAGGCCTTACGGAAATCCAGATAGATGACATCCATAGCTCTTCCCTTGTCCACTGATGTCACTCCATCATAGAAGGCCACAAAGCTGGTCAGGCAGGACTTGCCCTTGGTGAAGCCATGCTGGCTGTCTCAAATCCCCTTCCTGTCCTCCATGTGCCTTAGCGTAGCTTCTAGGAGGATCTGTTCCATGATCTTCTGGGGCACAGAGGTGAGGCTGACAGGTCAGTAGTTCTCAGGGTCCTCCTTCCTACCCTTTTTAATAATGGGTGCAATGTTTCCCCTTTTCCAGTTAATACTGAGTTAAAATTAGCCAAAATGTTTTATATTCCGAGTAATTTATTTTTCTGCCCTTTGTGACATGTTTGGCTCTGGCCGGTATGTTCTGCTTGCACCCTGTGCTATTTTTAGTAATGATTATCCTTCCCCCACTTCTTTTGCAAAACAGAAGGATATGTCTTTTACTGGTACGTGCTACTTTTACACATGGGTTCAGTTTCACCAATAATCAAAAACAGATGGATCAGTCATGTGCGAGGACTAGTTTAATCTGCGTGCTGCTGGGCTAACTGTAGTGGGTGAGTGGATGTGTTCCTTCCTTTTGCTTATACATGTAAATGAAAGCATCATTTTAAATTGAAACTTGC
>NW_009647955.1:4523606-4553493 GCF_000708025.1 Charadrius vociferus
CTTAGTTTTTCTGACAGTTTGATGATTTTCTTGTGAGAACCGTTTTCTCCGTAAGACACATTTCAAGGGCTGTTTTGAGTGCATCCGCTAGGGACCCACCAGAAATAGTGCTAATTCCAGGAGCATCAATAGGCAGCGGAAGTCTCTGTTCAGAGCTTCCAGCAATGGCAGTGAGATCGGCCGGGTTCTGTGTTGACATAAGGTTTTTTCCCCATCTTTCTGCAGAGTGTGTCCCGTATTAGCCAATCTCTAAAAACAGCGTTAATAAATGCCAAACACATTTTCTGCAGCTGCGTGAGGAAGCTGCCCAGAGTGGCTATTTATCACTCACACTCACTCTGACCAAATCAGATGCACATTATCTATACAGAAAATTGATCGGGAGGGGTTAATTCTTTACAGCTTTACCTCAAACCAGGACACCTCTCATGAAAGAAATGGTTAATCATTTGTCACCAGACTTAGTCTTTATGGCTGTTTATGATTTTTCCGCTCATGACGGTAGGAACATGTGGGGCCGCAGGAAGTACCAGGACTCTGACAATATTTTGAGAAATGCTACTATAGTCAGCATGAGAGCCTTAAATGCAGGCTAGTTTCTAGCATGATTTGTATCAAGTCTTGGTCTTTAAAACTAACAGTAATTGTAAGCTTCAGCACTAAGTTCAGATGTGATTAGTAGTGACCTTGGATCCAAACTAGTTTTCAGTGATGGGGCAGATCCAGGGTGGTTTTTGAGAAAACTCGCAAGAGCATATCACAGCTAACGTAATTTTAGAAGTATGTGATGTGAACTTTTGCTTGCTACTGTTGCCATTAAGGCAATGAATGGTTGGATGAAAGTGCGTTTATAGGAATCACCTCACGGCTTTCATTCTGTTTAGCATTCAGGCTGTATAAATTCTAATGCTCTGCCCATCTGCCCTGGATTAAATTAAGATGATTTTAATCATTAAGGCAACCTTTACCTTAAGTTGATTAAGCTTCTTGTGCTCTTTCTGTACCCCCCCGACTTTATCATTGCCTTAATAAAATACATAATTTCTCTTGACAAACTTGTGGTTTTATTGACCTATGATGGACTAAGGATATGACTAGGAACATTAAGTAAACAGAAATAAAAACCTATTGTTAGGGAAGAAAAAAAAGGAAGGCATCTTTGAATAAAACCTTCTTTAATAGTTTTTAGAACTCGGTTCTAATACAAGTGCTCAAGGACATAATTGGCAATATATTTAACAGCAAGTAGAGTCTCTTCACAGGTTGGCTTTATCTGAGATTCAGGGAGCATGAAACCGTATCTACCAGTGTCTCGGAGCTCAAAAGTGAAGGAGTACTTGATGCCTTCATCGTAAGCCCAATCGTCAGAGCCCCCTGCAGCAGGATCTGTTGATAAAGAAATAAAATAAAGCTTAACTGGAAAACTGTGTCTGCACATTGATATGTGATATACTTTGGAGTCAAGTCGTGTAGCCAGAAATGTATAGAGAACAGATAAGGAATATTCAGTGAACTGATTGATTTCTCCTGCTCATGGAAAAACTTCTGTGATTTTAGGCCATTTGTGAGCTTTTTTTCTAGCTGATGCGTGCAAGCAGCAGTCAGTAAAAAAGTGTAACTGCTCCCTCCTTGTCAGTACTGTGGGGAGACCATGGGAGGAATGCCTAAGGAACAGGACAATGTCATGCTTGCATGGGGTTTAGAAAGATTTGGTAGCAGAAGCAAATACCCACGCACTGGGTAGCTTTTTGAGGTTCATACAGATGTGAAAGAACTGCAGGTCTGGGATATCAGCTCCATCTTTTCCTTCTGAACAAATGGTACCCTCCCTTTCCAGTACTTTGGTACAATGAAGGCAGTCTCTTTTGCTAAGGAAGGAGCCTCTGGAATTGCTAAGCATCACCAAACCATTTTTGTAGGAAAATTTTCCATAAGTATTCTAAAAATTGTGAAAAACTATTTTTTATAGTTTGCTTGTGGTGTTTTGTTTTGTTTTTTAATTATTTAAGGAAAGAGAAATAGGGAAAAGAGATTAGTTTCTATATTTAAGTAAATTAAGAGATCTTAAATATAGGAGATATTAAGGTTCGTGAAATCTAGATTTGGCAACCTTATCTCAGCTTTTGACACTGCAAAGGCCATATCCTGACCGCTGAGTTCCCCAGGAGGGTAAAAGAATGGAATTGTGCTTGGTATGTTTCTCAGGCTGTAACGCAAAGTAAAAGAAATAATTGTCTGTGTTGCTAGAGTGGTTGAAGCCATTCTTTAGGATTCACATCATCTTTTCACTTTGACTTGGAGATACTGGAAATGCAGCAAATCCCAGGTCAAGATTTTTATGTTTAAGTCTAAGCTGTGTATGATTTAGGAATTCATGCTATGCACATGAATTCCTAAACACTTTACCACATCACTTTACTTTCCAGGTGGTCGCACGCTGCCTGGGATCCTTAAGGAATATATCATCCCATATTTTAGAAATGACAGATTCCAGATATACCTCTGAGCATATGCATGTGAAGAAAGAAGGGGACTACTTAGGAAGAGGAACGAGAATCACTAGAAAGCTGCATTTGATAGTCTTAGTAGCACTTAATATAGATGACTAATATATTTAGGACAGTACTTACAGATTGTTGTAGCTCCTGGACCATACGTATACTGGGTGTTATACAAACTGGCCAGCTGTTTGGATGCAGCACGAGCAATGGAATTCTGTAGGAAAAGAATGATAAATGCAGATTTCCAGAGGCTTTCTGAGTGAACCTAAGCAAATCCATTGTTGCATAAACAGAAAAGCCACGCTTGAGAAGTTTTTATTTGAAAACTGTTGTTCACCTCTCAGAATGTCTAGATGTCAGTAGCTGACAAGGCACAGCTTGTCCTGTTGTTGTGAAAAGAGCTCCGAGCTTTAATGGAGTATAGACCAGTCTGTGTATTGCTCTATTGAGGTACAGTCTGCTGTATAGTCCAGTATAGTTTGGAGAGGGACAATAGATAACAGGATTTTCTATACTTTGAAGAAACTTGTACAAGATTAAAACTGAATATGGAATCTTATTTAGAGATAAGAGAATCTTAGAGAATAGTAATAACTTGGTACAGTAAATTGCAAACATACAATAGCCTTTCTTTTCCTTCTATTCATGCAGCTATAAATTCAGAGTGGAGTCAGCTTAGTCAGTGGAGTTGAACACTGATACAAGTGGAAACAGATTAAAGTCTTATAAATATTAACAGCCAGAAAAAGGCATAAATTACCTTGGAACCATATGTAGTCTCATTAATTTCAATTCATTTCCTGTGCATGGAGGGACTCAGTCAACTCCCACCGATTTCAGTGAGGGTTGGATCAGGCCCATCAATAGTACTATGAAGCTTTGTATGTTTGCATTAAGGAAAATTACAGACTTTTCTTTGGAACGTGTGGCTTTTCCAGTTCTTCATTATACAGCATGTTGGTCATAAAACATGAAAACTATTAGTAACAGATGATAAATATGAATGACTTTGAAAGCAGATGTTCAGTATAAGAATAAGCAATGGGTTGCCATATCTTTCTTTATAGCTTACAGCTGAATGGCTTACTATTCCAGGAATTTGGTCAAGCCCCTTCTTCCTCTGTAGGTTATACTCTGGCTTACTTCCCAGAGGAAGATATATTGTAAAATATTCTCTGTTCATCCTTATGCTTCAAGTGTTCCTGTGAATTACTCGAAAGGGCATACTGGGCAACGTGTTTAGAAAATCTTAGTTAAGTGGGAGAGCTTTCTCAGCTTCTACAAAACACCACCGAAATATGTTTGCGTTAGCACTGGCAGCCTACTTTATTGCAGAATTGCAAGTGGCTCCCCGTTCCTAAGTGTTGGATTTTGAACATCCTAGTATTATGGGAGTTCACTGTAGGAGTTTGTGGTCATTTAACACGTTAGGAATATTTAAACAAGGCAGACCAAAGAGTATTTGAAGCTTGTCCTTTTACCTATAACATTGGCTGTACCTGAATGTGGGGCTTGGTTTCTGGCCTCTCTATTGTCCAAGCACAAACAATTGTAGGAAGAATCTTGTTGCTTTGCATTTCACAATCTTGGATTGAGAGCAATTGGGGTAGCTGAGCTCCCTCCAGTGTTGGGATTTTCTTTATTTGGTTGTGGTTATTTTAATCCTTTAAAAAGCTGATTTTCCTAAAATCTGTAATAGTTTTTAACACACATTGAGAGAATTGTAGAGGTTGGAGACTACTATCTGCTTGTGATACCATGTTTTCTTCAGTCATCTTTTGTTTATAATATAAGCATATAATCAGCAGCTGAGATTGAATCAAATCTTCTTTCAATAGCAACTGAATTTTTAAATGTTAACTGATTCTTCCTCTTTACAAATATATGCAAAGTGGAAATTAAATTTGTAAAGATGGTCTGATATTATGTATGGATATGTTGGTAACTCGTATTTGCTCTCTCTTTAGTAAACTGCATGGTAGGGACAGTAGAACGGCAGAGCTGCTCTTTGGGAAGAACGGGGCTTTCCTTTCACTCTGCCAAATGATGGCTTTAAATCACACCAGAACAGATACCAGAAAAAGTATGTCAGGAAATATTTTTACCTGCGGGATTTTTTATTACTGGCCAGGAAGTTGTAAAAAGACAGATATGTAGAAAAAGCAATTGAGATTTCCAGCTGTTAAGAGCCTGGAATCTAAATAAACAACTTCCTCAAGCTCTCCAGGCTGGAGATCAAGGTGATATTTTAAATGACCCTCTCTAAGTGAGAAACACGACTGAGCATTTATGACTTCATCATGAAATGAAACTTCATCAGGAGTTTTGATATCTGATTTTTTTCCTTTAAGTGACTCTCTACCATTTGCTTTCCTAATAGATTCATAGCCCAAAACCTAACGGTAAAAAAAAATTATTCCACTTTATAGGAACTGAAGTCACCTCTTAATATAGTATAAAACAGGAAGAATAATAAAAAATAAGTACATATTTGTGAGTGTAAATACAAAATATGAGGATTTTTTTTTCCTTTTTGTAAAAATAGCACAATTACTCAAAACCATCCATAAAAAGGAAATAACACGGAGATTTATGCAGAGGTACATAAATAATGCCTAGCATTTTCCAAAAGGGAAAGTAATATTTAGCTTTTGAAAAGTGGATTTTCAAGCCTGTATGTTATTTGGAATACAGTTGCAAGGAGAAACATCGCTATCTTTTTGACCTTTGAGGATACTCTTTGCTGTTGAGTGATTTTCTAGATCTCTTTGCATAACTGGCTTAACTGAATTGTTGTGGTTTGTTTGGGGTTTATTTGTTTGCCGTTCTTTTTTTTTGTTTTGTTTACTGTTAAGAATCTCTCTCTTACAAGGAAGATTTTGCTGAGAGTTATAGTAGCAGAGGAAATACTGGCGCCCTGAAGTCCTAGAAATAACTCCAAATTAATACCTTGTAACTCGGAGCAGAAATGGCTTTTCAGCTTCTGACTTGCAGCTGAGCTCACAGAGCTGCTCATTTCAGCAGAAGGTAGTGCTCCCTGCACTGAGCACCCATCTGTGTTTACACAGCAATTACTAATATTTGGCTTGATCTTGTGCACAGAGTGCATGGACCGGTGAGACAGCAGAGTTGTGTTCTCAGTTGCCATTATCTTACATAATTCACAACCTTTAAACCTATTTTTTTTTCCAGTTATTAGCTTTTAATGAAGGATACGTTACTGGCCTCTCTTTCTCACCACATCTGGAGTTTTGAACTAACAAGACAAATTAGCAGGCTGAGCGTCTTCTGTGTGTTAATAGGTAATTTTTTGGGGAGCATCTCCCTCATTTTACTCTTTTATCATCAGGCTAGGTTTGCCAGCAAATTGCGGCTGTTTAGAAACACTTCAGGGACGTTGATTATGCAGCTGCTGCATGTGGACAACTCCCTTCACCCTCACAGTGACAGGGATCTGGAGAAGCTTTTTCACTGATTGACTGGACCTCTTGCTCCCTTCCCTCACTGGACTGCAAACTGATTTGCCTGAGGCTGAAAACTGTATTTTCACTTCACCTTGGTCTCGTGTGCTACTTAAACAACCCTCAACTTTCTTTGCAATGAAAGTCAGAAAATGTGGTATTTGCAAAGTTACCCTTAGCCAAATGAGGCTAAACTTCTGGAGGCCTCTTGTTTTGCCAATCAAAACAGACTCCCCTCAAAAGAGTCCATGACTGATGTGTAATTTAGTTCACTATTCTGTTGTTTCTCATAGTTAAGCATGTCCCCCAAGAGTCCAGGGAATCCAGCCAAGTGCAGCACTTCAGTATGACGCCCCTTCTTGCTTTGCCAACCTGTTTCTCTGTGGCAGTCTCACAGAGTGTTTAAGAAATTGATCCCTGGTGAGAGGGTTTCCAGTGCGACTGAGTTAAGGTGAATGTGCCCTGCACCTGTTGGAGACTCTTGTATTTCAGCCACTCGTACATGAGCTTCATCTGGAAGATGCTGCTACTAAAAACATCCTTTTCACAATTGTAAGAGTGTCACTTCAGAGCAGTTCTGCTGGGGGACATCTGTTGTGGCCAACTCAGTGGAGTTGTGAAGCCAATTCCAAATATTGCTTTTCTGCCTATTTTCCTGTTTGTTGTGCTTAGCAGTTGACTTTACCAATATTTACTTGTCGCAAGTAGTACAATCACACCAATTTGCAGTAGCACAGATGCCACAGCATGGTATGTCTGAGTCTCTTAGATGATAGCATTTTTGCTGTTCAAAAATTCTTACACATAAACACATCCAGGAATAAAGTCAGGAGTGAAAAGACTTTGCTCCCAGGTTAAATAATCAGATTGATGTTCACAAAGTCATGCAATATATTTGAAATTCACTCTTCTTGCAGGCTGCATAGACTCCACTTTCTACTGTATCCTATTTTAAGCACTCAAGAGGAAATGAAATGCCAGGCTAATCCAATATGGAAGGTGAATTTCGGTGAGCTTAAACAATAACCAATGTGGCCAGTACGCCTTCAAGTAATACAAACTGAAATCCTGTGTCTAGAAAATTATCTTGGGTTGTAAATTAATATATTATTTTGCAGTCTGCCAAACTGTAATAGTACACATACATTAATCTGACAATGAGTACGAGCTGGCTGCAGATATGTATTTGGAGCCGAGTTTGTTGTTTAACTGAGAGATGGAATTGAAACTGGAAAGGAAAGAAGGGCACAACACACATTCCTCTTCTCTATCAAATCATAGTTCAGAGCCAATTCAAATACAAACAAGAATTGATAAAGCTACATTTTTCTGCTGAAAATGAGGAAAGCATAGGGTGACCTAATAGGAAGCTAAGGCCAAAATATGAACTGATTAAAAAATATGGGCTGAACTGTTTATGAAAAATGCAATTAAATACAGACTTCTTTATTGCAAGGGGACAAAAATGTGAATAGTAAAATAAAGATGAAAAGAATCTTTTTGGGGTATGAAGAGATTCTGGTCTTGCCAAGCACATTTTTTAATTGTGAAAAGCTAATGCTTCTGTTCTCTGTGGGAGATGGATTCAAGTGTGCATTCTGTGTGCAGGGTAACACTCCAGGGTATAGTAAAGAATGGCTTGAGGATTATGAAGCAGGCAAAATGTGATTCACCAAAAGGAGTACATATTTCTTTCCGGGAGTCATCACAAGAATATTGTGTAACTTCTGAGAAATTCCTGACCTAGATTTTCCTGTCTTGGATGTTTTTATTTTTGTTGTTCAAGTAGTGTTTGGGCAACAGTGAAAGTTGTGTGCAACACCCCAGGAAGGGAGTTAAAGGAACAACCCTGAACAAAGGGAGAAATGTTTTGGGAAAATCCTTGTGAGCTGTGGGGTTGACATCCTCAGTGCTCCTCTTGCATCTAAGGAGAAGAGTGGGAAGTTGTGGGAAGGAAGGAACATACATGACTTTCATCGTGTTTTACACCCCAGGGCTGGGGGTGGGTGAGGGATAGTTCTAATCCCCAACTCAGAGTAATTTACGATAACTTTGAGGTTGTTCTGATTTGCTATAATGGAGCATAAAGGATGTCTGGGATTCTCAGAGTGCCCTGTTCTGCCTGAGAGACCAAAACCAGAACAGTTTTATGCCTTCTAGAGATTTCTGGAGGCTGTGAACAGAAAAAGTCAGTTGAGCCCCAAGAACATGCCGTTCAGTATGCTTGCAGGAAAGGAAGGTACTAGTGCTCTCTAGATCTTTCTTTTCTGCAGACTTAGTGTATTCAATCTCGAATTACTCAATTTTTGTGCCCTTTTATATCTCAGACACTGGAATGCAGCATAAGCCCCATGGTATTATGCTACCTTTAATTAAATACAATGGAACAAAATGTTGTTAATGATAAGCAGACATGTGGGGTTTTGTTTAAGCACATGTCCAGTTCCTCACTGAAAGAGATAAGAAATTGCAACTATATTTCCTTTAATTTATTAGATCTGTCAGAGTAAAAATAACATCTAAGATAAGATAATGGCACTATAAATTTTGCTTTTTCATTTGCAAAATGATTTACGATCCTTTTATTTGCCCAAACAATTTCTATTAAAAGTTGAGATTCTCATTCTTCAGCATTTCTCTAAATTCTATATCTAGACAGAACTTTTGGACATGAAACACAACAACTGGCATACAAAATAATACCTCTTTTGGTAGGGGTCTCATTTCAAACAAGTACTGTTGATTGAAAATCTTAAATTTTCTTTAATCACAGCTTAAATGAATGTGTTTTAGTTACTTGAAGTAACCTGAAAACCTGCACTTTCAAACCTGACTCAGAGCCTCTTGAAGTCAGTCTTTCTATTTAATTCACTCACATTAAAGTGAATTAGGCCCTTTCTGTTTAATTATCCCAACTACAGCCAATGTCGATTGGGCGATACTCTGTTCTCATTCTCCAGAAGAAGGATTTTTTTGGCAAGAAGTCTTCCCTTGTTAAAATCAGATACTGCACAAGTTAAACACCTCTGGGATCCTGCTGTCTTTTTGTTGGGATCACCAATAGAGGAAATATTTTTCCTTAATTAAGACGTGAAAAACACTCATAAGGTCACCTTGTCATGGTGGTGAGATTTGTGATTGCTTTGTAGTGGGAAATAATGAAACTCCCCCTGGGATCAGTGTGCCCGATTTAGAATATAGGATAAAGTGATGTTGGAAAGACTAACTTATAAAGTGAAATCAAATGGTTGAAGAGAAATATATAGCCTGCATTCCTGAGCTATTTATTTTTTATGCTGAATGGTAATAGCAGAATTGTCCTCTATGGGAGGAAAGGAGAGTTTTTATTGATAAAATTTGTAAAACCTTAGTATGGACGATTCATTAAATTTTACTGTGTGTTAGAATAGAACATTGCTAATATAACATTTTAAATTTACAAAAGAATTTGAAAACCATTTGAAAACCTAGAAAAGCCCATAGGTTCTTTCTTACTGTTAAAGATTGTTTTAATAATGAGATGTCAATGCAAACTTTTTCCATTTAATACTGTGAGAAACATGCTGTACTTTTAGTTATGTTTCATCACATTTGCTCTTGATTCAAAAAATTGGGCTGAATGTCATGCAAATTTTTAACACATGGGAACTTTGTGATCTCGACAACAAAGCAGCTTCAAGGGTTTTGTGTTGCTTTATTGCTTTAGACTGAACTGCAATGTGTGAAATGTAAAGCTTTTGTAAAAACTGAAGACAAGAAATTACTACAGTTCCCTGGAGTAATTACGATTAAAAATTTCTGGGATATAAATTAAGAAAACAAAATCTTCATCTTAATTTCATCCTGTCCTTTAAAATGTAAAAAATGTAACAAGAAACTTCACTGTTGGCAACCATTTGTATTTGTGCTTTGGAATCATGACATCTGCTTGGGAGCACTCGTAAATCTGTCAAACCTGCACAACAGAGCAACACATAGTGTTGTTGCCTTGGACTTTTGGCAGCATCCAGGAAAGAGAGGGAATCAAGATTTGTTTATTTTGTTTTGTTATGTTGTTTTCCTTGCCGACAGCTTCTAATTACTAGTGTGCCAGAGAACTGAAGTAATTTTATTATTCTTGATTGTTGGTTTTTGGCCTCACAAAATGTTTACAACTTTTATGCACGTTTAATAGTTTTAACCCCTCTCGCGGTTTTTAAGGATAAAAAAAAATGTCCAGACTGTTGTTATCTTACTTAAATAGCATTAGGGTGTGGCCTTTCTCTAGGATCAATAAAAGAGGCATTGTCCTTTAAAACACCACAGTCATCCTCTCCTCTTCCAAATAAAAGGTGTGTTTGAACCCAGAACTGTTTAAAAAGGCCTCAGAACTGAAACTTTCAACCTGTTTGATATCTAACTGTTTTTAATTATACTTTTGATACAAACTGCTTGATTTTCCTGAACCTGTATCAATAGGAGTTTCACCATTTTACTTCAGTGAGAACTAAGGTTCGGTAGGAAGTGGTAGACAGAGATCCTTGCCTGCTGTTGATGGTACCAGTTCAGTCATTTCATAGTTATTACGGTCTGTCAAGCTGTTCGCTTGACTTGCAGGGCAGAATGTTTCTGTGCTACATTGTATTAATGCTATGCTACATGTATTAATTTCTATGCTACATGTATTAAAGCTACATACACAGCAACCTCTTGAGTCAGGAAGAAGCAGTGCTGCACAGCATAGTGGATTTCTGTATAGCAGGACTGGAAGACAAACCTGACCTTATGGCAAATTCATTGTGTATGGGGAAATTAAATAAGGCTCTTGAGTTTATCCTGCGTTTGAACTATCTTGAAGCTATCATGGTTTCCCTTGTTCTTGCTATGAAAGACAAGTATTTTCAAAAACTGGCAGTACAGATTATTTCCAGATGTTAAAAAAACTCCTTGAAGTTAAATGGGTCTAAATAGCAAGTGATGATTTTTACTTATTCTTTTCATTATGTCAAAACGAGAAAGAGACTTACCAGTTCCTCGTAATTTGATGGTAATTTGTAAGTATAGGAGTAAGGAAACAGTAGCAGCTGGGAGTAGGAGTGAATTGTCAAGTATGCCTTGATTGTAGAAAGATGTTCACGAATAAAATCAGCCAAAGCCTTGGTCTCCTTTTCAGACTCAGGTGCAGACCCACAGTAAGTAGAATCACAGGGGCTTTTGGAGGCTCCAAGAGCTGGGAAGAAAGGCGAATTTAATGAGTACTTAATGAAAAATTGGTTGTTAGAAGAGTTATGTCACACCAGTTTTGTAGATAAGCCTTGGAAATCCTTCTGACACACATGCAATATCAGAGGAGAGAATATTTTATTGCATAGTTAAGACACTGGGCAACATGACATAGCATACAATATGGCCTGTAGAGTGTGGATAGTTGGAAAAACAAGAGTGTCAATGTAAAGCCCTGTATTATCTAAGTGATTTGGGATATTGATTTGTTTCAGTACTTAACAAATTTCTCCTGGCATATCATTTCCCCCATTTCTAGGACACTTCCAGGAACAAACTAAGTGGAAACCACTCAAAAGAAACCCCGCTCCACCAAGTGAAACCAGCCAAAAGCAAACTCTTGGTTTCTGCTCTGAACTAGTAGAAAAGGGCATGTGTGTGTGTATACGTACATGTGTGCATAAATGTATATATGTGTATATATATGCACATGTGTGTATATATATGTTCGTGGAAGTAGCCATACTGATCATGCTAGTAACCAAAGTCTCTTTTGCCCAAAACCGCTCCAAAAATTGAACACAAGCTACTCCAAAACGCTATACTGGTGGGTTTTCACTCAAGCTTGAGCTGAACCAACCATCAGGTACGGAAAATCTATAATTAAGCATCTTGGCTATTGCACCTCTGTATGGTCTGTATGCAGCTATTGTTCAGAGACACTTACTGCACCAGCCAGCATTAAAATTCCTGTTGGGATCTGTACCAATGCAACGGCTACCGGCATTTTTAGAGCGGGTCTTTCTCCACATGCGGTCCTGAAATAGAATGGTGAAGTGTAGATCAAAACTAAGCGAAATTTCTAACAGTTGGCTTTTCCAGAAATAGTCTTCTTGAGAAAGAAGAATGTACTTACATTGGTCCAAGTGTAAACGTAACCATCGATATTGACAACAGGCAAAACATAGAAGTCCAAGCTGTTGAGAAGTGTGGTCATGACAGTATCTTTTCCATAGGTCTCAACAGCCTAGTTGGAGAAAAGTAGAAAAAGCTGATGATGCCTTCATAGATCTGTAGCTCCTGTGTACATTTAAAGGCCTGGGTCTTGATCAGGAATTAATGAATGTGGTGCGCAAAGTCATCCGGGTCACTCCACCACGTGAGATGGCAACTCTGTAATATTACATATACTTAGAGGATTTACACTGACTCAAACCACACTGCTGTTAGGAAGCCATCTCATTCTGGTAGATAAACTATATGGTAAAACAGTGTGGAGTTTGAACAGGGTATTAAATCACTGGAAAGAAATTTCCATCTACTAGCTTCTTGTTTACAGACAGAGCAAAATTCCTGTCCATATATTCTCCCTACATCCTGTCACCTTAAAGGTTTGGGTTTAATTTATGCGAGAAGGAAAAATCATTATTCCCATTTTTTTATAGCTGTTGAGCAGAGAAATTTCATAAATAACCAAAATTATAGAGAATATTTTCAAAGAACACACACGTTTCCAGTCATAATGCTGTGGATGCACATATTCAAAGGGAGGCAGATTTTTCTCTGCACTTTTCCAGACACAAACATTGAATAACAAACATAGGAACTCCTGCCATAAACCTATATATCCTGATTGTTCGTGGCCTGGCACTTTGTGTATTTGTTCGCAGATTTATATCAGCATGAAGGGAGCATGCAACAATCATGGAAATTTGCTCTAAGTAGTATGTTGCACCCACGTTTCCTTTACTCTACACAGATGTAAAGGACAACACAGGGAGCAATGCAATGGAGAAAGGCATCTATTGTCCTGTCACTAGTAAGTGGGAAGGATGAATGTAGAATCTAGAAAAGCAGTTCAGATCACTAGAACTTGGGGTTTTTAGGAGCTTTTTTTTTTTTTTTTAAGAGACATATAACAATCCACCTGGCTTGTGTTTTTCTCTATATTTTTTTACTTTTATGTCTAGAAGCAATCCCAAGTGAACCACTGATGATGCTCAGAGGACTGAGCTTTTAAAGCACTTCTGCCTATCCACACGTGGATCCACTGAGCAGAGCCACTGCTGGTGTCAGGTACACCTATTAATTAAGTGACCAGACAGTGAAAATGACAGCTGTAGTGACGTGAATTGAGAAGAGAAAAATGGTAGCACATACTGTCTGCAGCCTTGTTAGGAGCTAATGAAATCACATTCCCATTGACTCCACTAAGATGTCACTTTCAATTTCCACTGCTCCCTACACAAAACCGCATGGCTGTCTGATAAGACTGAGATTATACTTGCCACCAATGCCTCTGCCAGCGTGACTCACCCATGTACTTTGGCTTTCCTTTCCTTGGGTTTTAAATCCCAGCTGCTGCTTCTGGGCTTGTGTGGTTGGTTTTTTTTTAATCTTCAAGCAGGAATTCTTACAAAATTTGAGATTCAATCAGCGAGTTGTTCTGCTAAGTTGATTGATCTCCCTCCACTGAGGGGGAATATACTTCTCTGTAGAGAAGACTGTGCAGCATTTGATAACTCCCACCTGCTTTATATTGGTGGTGAGGAGAAGGAAAAGACAAAGGAGATACAATTGTGTAATTCAAGGCCTGAAGTGAAGCTAATTTCACCTGTTCAGCTCTTTCCTGAATATGGTTTCATATTTTAGAAACCATTCTGAGGGGCAGCTCAAAGGAACGCATATGCATTTCCCTCTCCCTGAGTGGAGTTTAGGGAGCTTCATCTAGAGTCTTCCTCCTCTTTTTGGTACATTTCCTCAGAGCACTCCGTGCTTAGCTGAGGACATGTTCCCACCCTCTCTGTTGCCTGACTGAGTAATGCTGGTTGCAGGGAATACAGCACCTGAAGCTGTAAGAAGGCGGCTGTTTGGACATGCCTTCTGATGTGCCTTGAATTTCCTTATTCCCTACTCCTTATGACTATGTAAAGAACATGTCTAGTAACACGATAAACATAATCCTGTTTGTTATCTCTCACCTTTCTCTGACTACAGGTGCAAAAAGGAATTTATAGACCATGTAAGTAACCCTTGTGTTTGTCAGTACCTCTTACACATGCTTTTAGATAGTCTTAAGCTGCTGAAAGATTACAGGTCCAAAGATTAAGATCTGGTTTAAGTAGTTACACCCTAACCATCTGAGGTGAGAGAAGGGATGTGCGGCAGGTATTTTGAGGTAAAAAGGCAATCTGCAGCTGCCTCAGTTCTTGCTGCTCACTTAAGATTTTCTTAAACATAGTTGCACTATGTAAAATATTTTTTTTCACCATTAATCTTACTGACTTCTTTCACAAACCACTGGCAGAAAGCCGGGGAGATCCACTCTCTTGCATGGAAACCACAATCCATAAAGATGGCCTTCTTATTTGGACCACTTTTTCCCATCTAGGAAAGAAACCAACAAAACCCAAGGTTAAAATAGTTTGTACGCAGAACAAGCCAGTCAGCTTGCTGACCTTAAAAAGTCAAACTTTATACAAATATAGCATTCCTTGATTAAATGGAAATCTATGGAGTGCCCTCAGCTATAGCCGACCATGATATTCAAGCTAAAACAATAGACTCTTAATAATTTAATTTTTATTAATATAGATAAGATTCCTTGATTCCCTCCCCCCAATTATTTGATTATTCTGTATTGTTGATTTATTTCCTGTAGTATCCCTAAGAGTTGATCTTGTTTGCTTGAATGATATATTATTGTAAATGCTTATGCAATTTTGGGCAAGTAATCTTTGTCCTTTCACCTTTATTTAAGTTATCATATCTTATTTATTCATAAGAGTTATACCAAAAAGTTTTATATGATGAAGATACAAACAAATTTGTTGCATATTGCTAGAGAGACTGACATTTATAGACCCTTTTAGAATAAATGTGCTTAAAAACAACAGATGGAGAGAACATAAAGGTAGATGATCATTCAAATAATTCTTAGGAGTGTGGTTAAATTTATATGTCTGAACTTCTAATATTTCATTATGTCTCTTTTTTTAAAAGATCTTTAAAATTGAACAAATCATAGTAGTAATGAACAAAATGTATTAGATTTTCTGCAAAATGTATATTACTGTCTTAGCATTATTGGTATTTTAATAGGCATGATAATCTTGTGGAGGTTAATAGAGGAAAGGGCTGGCACAAAGAAATCAAAGCACTTACTTTGAGAATGTACATTGGCCGTCCTTCATATGTTTCCCCAATTACACTGCGAGAGACAAGGTCTGGGTTCTGAGCAGCAATATCAGCAGTCCAAGCAGCTATCTGTTTAATAAGGAGGTTAAATTTACTGATGTCTCTGTCCTCAGGTCCAGAGTAATTAATTCACAGACTTCAAGCCAGTAGAGTCCTTCTGAGCATCTAACTTGACCTAATGTTTAATACATTTTGTAGATTTCCAAGAATTAATTCCTACTGGTACTAGAGCTATATGTCTGAATTGATTTTTTAGTATGAATTTATTTAAACCTGTCATTGGAGTATGGCTGGTGGTTACAAAACCCTTTGAATGCTAACCCTGTATAGTTATGACCTTGTCAACCCTTAAACTTTCTTAACAAAAGAGAACTCTTTTTCTTGTTAAACTAAGTAGATTGAATTACTTAAATCTTCTACATGTTGTAATGTTTTTCAGTTTCATGGCTCTTTTATTCATCATCATTCTTGAATTACTGACAGAAGTGCTGGACAGGGATTTGTAGGAATAGTCCACCAATGCCAGATACAAAAGAAAGAAAATTTCATTCATTCTATTTATTATTTAAGGGAAGTAATAACAGCCTTTATTATCTTAATATTGGAGCAGCTTCCCTTGGTTACAGGGGCCTTCAGAAGCTCATTAAAAAGTTGTCACATCCACACAAAAAAGCATTTCATGACCAAAGAGCTATCTATGAAGTAAAAAAAAAGACAGGAAGCAGCAGACAGGTCTAGACAAATGGGCAAGAGAATACTAGAAATAGCGATTGCCATTATGGATGTTGGTGGTTTTTTGCATGCCAATAACCTTTGCAGAGTCAGTGAGGCTTTTGGTTTTTGTTTTATTAATAGCCTTGTAAAAAGAGATTTTTTTTTTTTTTTTAAGGAGAGTTCTGGTGGAAGAAAATTCATTAGTTCTGTGTATGATCTAAGATAACACTCGGAGAGGAAATATACATTTTCTTGTTTGAAAATGTAACAGGTACTTAGTGGGCAATGATTGGCACACAAATGAAAGATTTTTGCAAGGAAAAACATGAGAGGGAGATTGTCAGACTTTTGAATATAAAAACTGCAATGCAATGGATGATAAAGAGCCACTGCAAAGATGTGAAGAGTGACATGGTCAAGATTATATGTCAGGCTGTGAAGATTATGAGCATGGCTGTGAAAAAAGGAGGGAAGAGGGGAGAGCTTATGGTGGAAGATGAAGAGTTATAATTGGGGCAAGGAATGGAATAAGTTTTTTAGCAGAGGAGGTGGGAGAAGGAATGAAAAAGAAAGAGCAAACTAGTAATGAAACATGTCAGCCTGGTCATTGGATTTCTGCCAAAGTTTCTTTGCAGCACTGGGAGCAGAAGTAGAGGAAATTGGTGTAGGGGGACAGGTTATACAAATTAACTCAGTAATGAGCAACAAAGGAGAAGAGGAAAGAAAGTTTGGAAAAGGAGTTGTCATACAGAACAGAAGAGGAACAGAAGAGGAAAAAGAAAGAAAGCTGGAAGCTTGTCGGAGCCATTTTGCCTACAGAGGCTAAGCTACCAAGCTAATAAAGTGTCAAACGTCTAGACGTTACCGTTTCCCAGTTGTTGTACTTTTCATAGCTGTGTCTGGTGGTACGAGCTTTGCTGTCAAACTGGGCATCCACTGCATCCTGAAGGTTGTCAATCAGAACTCTGCAATAGGGCACCATGAAAAGTGTAAAGAGAAACATCCAATTTGCTAGCAGGAAAAAAAGCACCAGATAGACATTCCAGGGCTTCCTGGAAATAAAGCCCCATGGACTGTGAAGCGAAATGGGGGAGGGGGGTTGATTTATGTGTTTGAAAATAATATATATTAGGTTCAAGTTTCAACCTACTTCCTGCCTCAACCTTACCATGAGAATGATCCGGGAGCAATAGCTTTCTCCTAATTAGCACCTGCCTACTTACTCCCATACAAGCAAACCTCCAGGGTGGCAACAGTTTGCTTTAGAAAGAATGGCAATGCTGAAACAGAGTGTGTGTAGAAAATCCGCTCTGAGCTGACCTCATGTTGCCAGATTGCCTCTGCCTCAGTAGGAAACGGACCCTCTCCTGAAGTTATGGCACTGGAGGACAGTTGGAGGACAGTTAGACTGCAGCAATGTAATACTCTCATGCAGCAGCCCAGAGATGTCTGCCTGATGAAATTCTTTGTCAAACCAAGCTTCCAAAGTTCAGGTGTGGTTTGACAGCTCTGTTGCAGGTGGCATCATCCATCCTCCAAGCTACTTTACTGCATGTGAGGTGGGCTATTAAAGTAGAATAAACAATGGCAAGAAAACCCCAGCATCCCATCTGGATCGGTTGGATCTCCACTGTTCATCTTTCCCTGGGGCTGACACAAAGGCACGGCTCATTGTTCAGCATACTGTTGAGGACCTTTTTCTTGTATTTCAACCTTGGCTATCAAAAAATGAAGTCCTTTTCTTTTTTCCAGTGCATGTCTTAACATTCTTACAAATCTTGCTCATCCAGGATATGTCCTTGATCATTTGTGATCTGTATAGAAGGGCAGGAGGCCAGTTTGTGAGGCGCCACCAGCCTTCAGAACAAACAGTGCAAATGACTACATTGACATGATGTCACGGCATTGCAGCTGCACTTCAAAAGAATTGGAACAGCCTGGATTGTCACAAGGACGCTCCACTCAAGTTTGTCAGGGACATCTTCCAGACATTATGGCCTTTGTTGCAATCAAAAGATCTGTGCATGGACCTGAGGGAGTTCATGAATATTATAGGAAAAACTAACACATGTAGAGTAACTCCTCCTTTGCCAAAGAGGAAATTCCACTGAAATTGGATTCCTGTGCTGTATGCAGGCTGTGGCATTATTGAAAATAATTTCTTCTAGAATGTTTTTAGACTCTGTTCCCGCAGCAGCATCCAAATCAGACATGGTTAACATGAGACCAGTAAGTTTAGGAATGGATTATCCTTGGATTTAGCAAATCATAAAAGTTATGTTTAATGAGAACTGTGAGGTGTCCAACAAGGAGTTTGGTCTGGTGGCAACAACAATGGGGCTGAGAGACAAAAATGCTCCACTCAGCCAAATGAAGTCACGAGAATTTGATCAAGTAACACTAACTTTCAGTGTCTGAGTACATGGTGTTGACAGAATATCCATTACACATTGAAGAAGCCTGATAATCAAGATGGGCTGAGCCAAATTGCAAAGTTCAGGTGGAGCTAAAGGAGCAAAGAAGACAGACGGCCCCACTCCACTCCAGCCCAAGGTCAACTTCTCATCCTCAATTAATGTTTGCATAGTGACTGGAAGATATGAAGTATAAACAGTTGCCTGGTCCTGTGCTTTTCTCCTTGTGCTCCCATTAATGCTACTCACTACAATGATTCTGTTCTCAGGGGTGTGTAATGTGGCAGGGTGGTCTATTCACTCCACTTATGCTGCAATTGTATTCAGTCATGGCAACTCAGGGCTTTTTTTACTTCTGTGTAATATACTTATGAAATATTTAAGCCAATTCAGAGTTTTCTCTTTAGAGAAATCTTTGCCACAGACCTGCTGTGTGACTTGAATAACCCCAAAGCTGTCCTGGGAATCTGGTTTCCCCACTCCCTTGGCCCTTCACCTGGCAACTGTCTTCCCTTTGTTGCCTGTTGGTTTTTTTTTTTTTTTCCCTTTTAGCCATCATTCTGCAGGTTAGAGAACTCAGTGGGGAGCCCTTCATGGTTGCCCTTGGGGCTCACCATTTTCTGGTTTCAGTTCCCTGATACTATTGTGCAAACCCATCTGGTGTCCTTTCTGGCTCTTTCTAGACCTTTGCTGCATTTTGTCTTTAGTGGGAAATCTTCCTTGTCCCCACCATACTCCACCCTTGTGTACTGCAGTGAGCTTTCACCTCTGGGAAATTCCTGGTAATAAGTCTGCATCCTGTCTCTTCACTTCACCCCTTTAATGCCGAGCAGCTACAGTCCATTTGAAACGCCATAGGAAAGCTGAACCCAGCAGAGGCATTCACAGGAGGGATGAAGTTTGTGACAGGAAGATCACTGACCAATAAGAAAGAATCAAACACACTTTCCCCAGTATTCAATCTCCTTCTATTCAAAATATAGTAGTGAGAACAAACTTACTGATATTCCATTCCACTTTCTTTCAGAAGATCTTCAACCTCAAAAGACACGTCAGCTTCAACTCGGAAATCAACTTGCATTTTTGGCCTTACCAGTGTGACAGAGTCTGGCTGCCAAAAGTCAACCTGAAAGAAGGCCAAATGAACATGTAAACAAATAAATACTTACATATGGCTGTGAGTTTTAGGTGGGTGTATGTGTGATGGTGTTGTTGATTGTGATTAATATACCAAATTTCATTCCTATCCTATTACACTGACCCGACCTTGCTTGCCAGAAGCATCAACCTAAGTTTTAACCAAAAATTGATTAAGAAGATTTTACTAGGCCTACAGTTTGTATGGCAGAATTCTGGAGATGGCAGTGACAGTTTCACAAATGCCAAGTATTCTACAGCATTGGAGTGCATACAGACTTGTGAATATTGTAACTATCTTTACAACTTCTTTCCTTCTTTGTACAGGTTTCATTGGAGGTTTTTGCCTATAAGCGTTAGACAGAAGTGGATTCCTGCCTCAGTAGCAGAAGGACGCTACTTGAATACTTTACAAAAATCAGCTGGGAAAGACTGTTGTCTGTATGAGTGCTTTTAAAACTCAGTTCACTAAAGTTTGTATGAGGAACGTTTGCCTTCAGAAGATGTTTAGCTCAGGGTGGACAAACAACAGTGCTATTACTATTTCATGTATTTTTGCTGAAGTCAGCTTCCAGACCTCTGGATTTAGCACCCTATTAAAGGCCGATGAAATTAAAGCTGGTTTGCCAACCTAATGCCTTTTCAGCCTTTCATCTTGTGAACATAAAGGAAATTGGGGCTGGTGGGCATATTCATGATGTGTCTTCAAGTGAGAAGATTATTCCAGGTTATATTACTACATTTAGTCCTGACTGATTGCTTCATATAACAATGGTAGTCCAGGGATATTCTCTTCACTAAAAAGAAAAGAAACCATCCCTTTATACTACACACTTAAAAGCAAGCATGGTATGTTAATATTCCTAATATTGGCAGCACCATTCCAATAGCATAATCTTCTACAGAATACTGTCCCAGCATGCTACACTAGCCTGTTGATGATAGTTCTCCACATCTGCACTTTGTTAAAAATACCATCCTTTCATCCTACAGATAATAGTGTCTTTTTCACCAACAGCTATTTTACAACATCAAAGCTGAATAGAAATATTGAAAACACATTTGCTGTCTTTATTGTTTTTTCTCATGTCATTGTGTCATCATATATCTCCATCAAGGTCAGTAAGAAACATGCAGCTTGGTTGGAGAGAAAGGAAGCTTTAAAGGAAAGTCAGAGAAGAAAAGATGACACGAGAGACTAGAGGCCAAAGGAAAGTTCAATTTGTTGAGAGTATGGACTTTTAGATTATTTACATGAGTAAAATGTTTTTGCCTGTAATGGTAAAAGTTCTGGGAGTTGGAATTTTCATCTTTTATCTAATATGTTCTTGAAAGCACCCCACTGAATACAGCATTTCAGATTAACTTATTCTATTAAGAAATTCTGGTGGGCACTTTGATATTCAGACTGGGTTAACCAGACTTTCTAGGAAGGAATGCATTTGCATAGCTCTAACTTTATCACCTTGTTCTGTTTCTTCTGAAGAAACACTCCAGCTGACTTGAATGGAATCAAGATTAGGTCTTTAATTCAGTAGCATGATTTTTTTTAAAAAAGATATACATTAGTTGAACAAAAGGAGAAATGTTCCTTTCAAATGCAATATGACCCCTTCCCCGAGTTCTTTACCTGCACATTGCTGGCAAGGGAATTGATGATTTCCACCTGCTCATCATTCTGAGGAATCACACGAAACACCTTCTGCCTGAAAGGGGAGAAAAAGATTGGATTTGAAACAGGTAAGTCAATTGAGAGGCTTTTGCTCATGCAGAAGAAATTGTGTGACTATAAAACTTGCTGTCTGTTCTTACCCATCAAAGGCAAGATCCTGCAGGTGAGCAGAGACAGCTGCAGCACCTATGAGAACCAAAAAGGCCCACATTTTTTTTTAAAGAAAAAAAACAGGTTTTCTGTTCTTCTATGCTGCTTTTATAACCTGTTTTGTCCTGCTTTTTATCAATTATACACCAGAATAACCCACTGATCAACTGATAGATTATTCCCTTGGCCTTGTTTTATTTGCATACTATTTATAATGTGTGTTTTATTCCACACCTGTGAAAACAGATGAAAGTCTCGAGGGGGGCTGGCTGAAGAATCTTGCTACCTGACCTGGGTGAACTCTTGGTATGAAAAAGTGAATTTAATTTACTTTGTTTTTTTTCTGTCGTATATGAAATTTGATTAATTTTTTTTTTGGCAATCATTTGGTTGCTGGATTACAAACTTTACTTCATGATCCTTTATTGTTACTTTATGTAATGGTAGATGTCTATCAGGTGTTGTTGCAGTGACTGGTCTTAATCACACAGCATACAACATCCTGAATAATATGGGGCTGACTGTGACAAAGGAAGAGGAAACACAGCTGGGACGTACCAATTATCTTTTTTTTTTTGGTAGTTTTCCAACAGAGAAGAAAAGCACTGAACTTGTTCTTTGCTCAGTTACTTCACTGAAACTTATGAATAAGCCAGGTGTCTGCAGAACTGAGTTGCAGTCGAGTTGTACATATACTCCGCATAATATATTCACTGAGTCTTGCATGTTCTCTAATTTAATCATGTAAGGACCAGAGGTGTGTATCATTTAAGCACCACTGTGGGCATTACATGTAGAACAAGACGATTAAATGAAATGTAGTCATACAAAAGCATTTTTAGCTTTATCTTTTCTGTTGTGCCTAAACTATCTGAGAAACAATAGTGTGTTTGCATCACTGCACTCGCAGTTTAGTTTTCATTAATGGGTACTTGGCATTAAATGTAACGTTAATTGCCTGTTGCTGCTGTGTCCTGAGGTGACTGATGTTTTCGACAAGGAGCCTCTAAATGAATCAGTGTGTAAATACATAAAGAATGGAATTTATGACCTCAGTTCTCTCTTCTGTTATCCCTAAGTGACCAGACAAATTAAAGGGGTTCAGACACAGATAATCTGGAAGATGTTCTTTGATGCTGCATCTGCTATTTTGCAGAAATCTATGTATATGCAGATGATATAATGTGTGAAAATTTATTAGAAAATTCATATATATTCATCTCAGATTAAAAGACATAGTTACAAAGGGCAGAAATTTGAATTGTCAATGACTGTTTTAAGAATGAATGTGGCATCAGACTGCACCTAATTTTTTATGAGGTTCTCTGGGGTCAACTCAGTAAAACTGCAGCAGCCTTATATACATAGAATACCTAGAAAAATATTTTTAAAATCAATGTACCAAGAATGCAGCAGTTTATACTTAACAATATGACCCATGATGAATATGGTCCTAAAAGGAGGTTCCAAAACTGCACTGAGCCTACTTATTCAAAACTATCTTTGCCAAATCATAGAGTTTGAACTTATTTTACAATTAATGATCTAATTTGTAGCACTGTAGGCTCTTGCCCAGCAAGAATCTTACTTAGAGTCAAGTCTCCTAAGAAGGATGACAGCAGGAGTTATTCTGACAGAGTGCCAAAACAATACTGCAAAGTTGTCAGAAGTTTTAATTTTACGATGATGAGATCTACGGTATCAGATAAAATGGTCTGATCCCATGAACACTGCTAAGACAAGAATGTGGAGATGATCAAGCCTGGATCTTGCAATGAATAAATGATCACAAGAAGTAATCAAACAAATTGCAGATGTCATCATTCCCTGTTGAGCACTGAGAAGCATCTTGGAAATAAAAGACTGCCAGATTTCAATGCTTGAGTTAACTTTTAAGAAATTCTTTGCTTTTTTATGCAGTTGGAGATGGTGTGGGATTTTTGTTGTATGGTGGGTTTTATTTTTCTCCAAACAATCACTGACACAGCGTTACTTCCATCAGCTACTGAGCTGGCAATCATCACTGAATACTATAATTTCCAATGGCAGTCTTTGCTGTTTCCATCCCAGACTATGTCAGAAAAAAACAATGACCCAGAATCCTACTTAAATGATTTATTTTGCATCTCAGCATTGATGGTTATTTGTCAGATTAGCTCATAAACTAGCTTTAAACCTTGTCTTGTTTTTCTAACTGTGTAATATAAATGTTTAATATTTGTATGATAAAGGAGCAGCATAAGGATAAATAAAATAGCAAATTAAATTTGGTTAAGCCATCTGTTCTTTTTAGTGTCTGATTACAAGCCAACAGCACATCAGTTGGCCATGGCTGAATAAACTTTGGCTTTTAGTACTTGACACTGAGTGCAGAGGCTAGTATTACCTATGTCTTTAAAGAGATTCAGAAGGAAGAAGATTGAGGGGGGATCTTATTAATACATACAAATACTTAATGGGAGGATGCCAGGGGGATGGGAGTAGTCTTTTTTCAGTGGCGCCCAGTGATAGGACGAGGGGTAATGGCCATAAACTTGAACATAGGAAGTTCCATCTTAACATGAGAAGGAACTTCTTTACTTTGAGGGTAGTGGAGCACTGGAACAGGCTGCCCAGAGAGGGGGTGGAGTCTCCCACTCTGGAGACATTCAAAACCCGCCTGGACGCTGTCCTGTGTAACGTGCTGTAGGTGACCCTGCTCTGGCAGGAGGGTTGGACTAGATGATCTCCAGAGGTCCCTTCCAACCCTAACAATTCTGTGAATTCTGTGAAGAATTTATTTTTTTAATCAAGAAAGTAATAAAATCAGCTGAATCCCAAAAGGAGGGTGTGTAGTAATTTCCTTCAGGGTGCGTATTTTGTCTTATGCTTAAGGTAAGCAAAGCTGAAAAAAATGTCAGCTATTGCAATTTGATTGCAGTTGTTTGCTTTTTTGATGATTAAAAATAAAGCCGCCTATGATGTTGTCACTCCCAAAGAGTAGTCCCTGTGTTTAGTGACATGAGCCGTAAAAAGTTTTGATGCTAATAATTGGCTGTATTCCAGCTGAAATTCATTTTTGTAGTAGTTTCTTATTTCAGTTTTAGGAATGGAAATACTCTGGTACTCCACTTTGAAAAGCTTGTAAAGGCTAACCGCAGACTGATAAAAGGAAAAAATACACATCAATGTTAGCATTTCAGAAGCATCCTTTATCCTATGAAGCCTTTCATCCCATTGGTTATCAAACCCAGTCCAAAAGTCTGAGCGTAAATAATGTCTTTTTTTCTAGGAAGTTTCAGTAGATACAGTTTTCTTGAATCAGGCAGTTTGCTGAGCAAAGGAAGGCAAGTGACCGGCATGGCTGAGTCAAGACCTGCTGGTCAAACTAAAGGGCAAGAAGGAAATGCACGGGCAGTGGAACCAGGGACAGGTGTCCTGGGAAGAGTATAGAGACGCTGCCCAGTTGTGTAGGGATGGGGTCAGGAAGGACAAGGCACAGCTGGAGCTGAACTTGGCAAGGGATGCAAAGAATAATAAGAAAGGCTTCTACAGGTATGTCAGTCAGAAAAGGAAGGACAAGGAAAGCGTACCCCTCCTGATGAGCAAGACTGGCAAACTGGTAACAATGGATGAGGAGAAGGCTGAGGTACTCAACAACTTTCTTGCCTCAGTCTTCCCTGGCAACCTCTCTCCCCACACCTCTCAAGTGGATGGAGGGCAAGCCAGGGACTGGGGGAGCAAAGTCCCTCCCACTGTAAGAAAAGATCAGGTTTGTGACCACCTGAGGAACGTGAAAATACAGAAGTCTATGGGACCTGATGAGACGCGTCCCAGAGCACTGAGGGAATTGGCTGATGTAGTTGCAAAGCCACTCTCCATGATACTTGAAAAGTCATGACAGCCAGGTGAAGTCCCCAGTGACTGGAAAAAGGGAAACATTGCACCCATTATTAAAAAGGGTAGGAAGGAGGACCCTGAGAACTACTGACCTGTCAGCCTCACCTCTGTGCCTCAGAAGATCATGGAACAGATCCTCGTAGAAGCTATGCTAAGGCACACAGAGGACAGGAAGGGGATTTGAGACAGCCAGCATGGCTTCACCAAGGGCAAGTCCTGCCTGACCAGCTTTGTGGCCTTCTATGATGGAGTGACTACATCAGCGGACAAGGGAAGAGCTATGGATGTCATCTATCTGGATTTCCGTAAGGCCTTTGACAGGGTCCATCACAACATCCTTCTCTCTAATTGAGAGAGATGGATTTGATGGGTGGACTGTTCCGGGGATGAGGAATTGGTTGGATAGTTGCATCCAGAGGGTAGTGGTCAATGGCTCAATGTCCAGATGGAGATTGGTGACAAGTGATGTTCCTCAGGGGTCCATACTGGGACCAGTACTATTTAATATCTTCATCAATGACATAGACAGTGGGATTGAGTGCATCTTCAGCAAATTTGCAGACAACACCAAGCTGAGTGGTGTGGTTGACATGCCTGAGGGATGAGACACCATCCAGAGGGACCTGGAGAAGGCTGAGAAGTGGGCCTGTGTGAACCTTATGAGGTTCAACAAGGCCAAGGGCAAGGTCCTGCACCTGGGTCAGGGGAATCCCCAGTATCAATACAGGCTGGGGGAAGAAGGGATTGATAGCAGCCCTGCTGAGAAGAACTTTGGGATACTGGTGGATGAAAAGCTCAACATAAGCCGACAACGTGCACTTCCAACCCAGAAGGCCAACGATATCCTGGGCTGCATCAAAAGAAGTGTGGCCATCAGGTTGAGGGAAGTGATTCTGCTGCTCTCTTCCTCTCTGGTGAGAGCCCACCTAGAGTAACGTGTCCAGCTCTGGAGCCCTCAGCAAAGGAAAGACATGGACCTGTTGGAGTGAGTCCAGAAGATGGCATCCAAATCTTAACGCTAATTACATGTGTAATGTAGCAAAATCCTAACATGTGCCACACCAGGCATGTGTTTGAATTATGGGGACCCATTTATCACTTATTTGTTAAGGAAATATGTGCTAACCTTGGTTTTGAAGAGTAATACTGTTGAATACAATCTGAAGACCTTTGAGAGTACTTTCAAGAGGCCAGGTTCAGCAGAATCTGTTATCCAGCATATACTTCAAGCTTTCTTCGTACTTTCTCTGTATTTATATATTATTCAAATTTCATCTTTTAATTCATCAAAGGTTTTTTCAACTTTAGTGCTGCGGGACATGCCCATATCCTACCGTTTTGGTAGCTATTTGTAAGTATTTTCATTTGGTTTTTTTTCCCCACACATTGACAAATGCTATTTAACATGTTAACAGGAACTGGAGGAGACAAGAGAGAACAACGGGAGTAATGAGACCTAGGGTATGGAGCAAAAAATGTAGCTCTTGTGACATTGGGATGTGTTTCTACTTCTGCTATTGACTCACCAGGTGAGAAAGAGCAAAACCTGTAACTGTTCTTTTGTAGGTTTGGTGGACTTTTGCCAAGGTATGTCATGTGAAATAGGTATCATATTTTTATCGTTGAACTCTAGTAGTTGCTGATAAGACTGAATGTATTGCAGCTTCATTGTATGATCAATGCACAGATTGCTTAGTGTTTAGAAAGTTTTTTATATTGCTAGCTAGAGGATGTCCTATATACCATACACATTCAGATTCTTATTTGCTTAGAAAAAAGTGTGAAATTTACTAAAATAGAAGCAGTGAATAAAGGTATTGGTAGTGCTAGAATTCCCAGAAACCAAGCACTGAAAATGTGTTTAGCGCCAAACAGAAAAAAGATATTTAATGAAGCAATGAGAAGGACTGACCTCGCACCCATTGGTTATGGACATCTGCTTAATTAGCTTGTCCTTGGGAAGGGCTTTCTTTCATGTACATGTGTGGTGGGTTGTCATACTCAAGCCTATTCCCTGGCATCTCTAAGGTTGGCAGGGTCATGGCAGGACTCAGTGACAGCTCAAAGATACAAAAAAGTATAAGGTCCTTCCCCTTACAGATTTGAAGGCACTGAGATCAGCACGTGGTATGGAGTGCGAGATCATGCCTACTGTGAAAAGTTTGTAATCTAAAAAAGCACATGAGTAGCTAGACCCTCAGTACTCTTACTAATAGAAGACAGTTGAAACTTTCAGCTCTCATCTTCTTACAGTATCTGATGAGTGTAGGAGTTTCTGTTCTGGTGTAGATCAGCACAACATTTACACCTATATAATGTCTCCAGCAATGCCAGAACCAGATGCTGCTGAGGCAGTGCTAGAATTATTCTGTAATGAGATACAGGAGTATCTGCCCACTGTTGAGGCCTCTCCAGGATATCTAATATGGGTTGTTATCACGTTGTTGTTGTCAGTATTCCCCTAGTTCCCATTCTGGGCTCTGCAGGGGCTGAAGGTAAATCAGGCTGTCAGTGTGCAATCATCCACCTCCAGTTTTAACAGAAGGATTTAGACAGATGGATGAATCCCCATTTCATCCAACTAAATATGATCCAGACAGAGATGCTATATTGGAGTTAACACAGCACAGCAGGATCAGAAGGATCAGTGGGAGTAAAGACAGATGATAGATAACGGGAGAGTCCAGGATGCATAAAAAAACATCAGCAAGAAAGGTCCAAGGAAGAAACTGGAGTGAGCAGCTTGATTCCACACTTGGGCCCAACTGAAATTTCTTTTTACAGATTGCTGGGTAATTTACTGTTCTGGTTTGCTGTTTGTATGTGTTGGCCTTCATGGATGATGTAAATCATGAACGTTCTTCTTCTCCTGTATAGCTTATTTTTTGTCTGTAGTTGATAAAATTTGAAGCTTAGTGCTTTGATAGTCACCTTCAGCTCTGAATGACTGAAATCTGGTGCCCTTTGCTGGGAGGCGGATTGTACCAGCTGCTGTTATACCTGGGCAAAGGTCAGGGAGTTCTACCACTGCAGAAAAACAAGACCATTTAGAAATAAGTAAACTTTCTCAGTTCACATTTACTGAAGTAACTCAAATTCACAAGCCGCAGAAGAAATTCCACTGTGATCAAGTAGAAGTTCAGCTGATTCTCTGGCTTCCTCCCCAACAAAACATATACAATAAAACATCATTAAAATTAGTTCCCTTCTTACTTTCTACCAGAGTTTGCTGTTAGATTTCTTATGTCATATTGTAAATAGGAAAGAACAACTATAAAATCATGTAAGAACACCAAATAGATTAAGTAATTTGAATATTCTGCACATCAGTTTGTTCATGTAACTATATATTCCTTTTCAAAAGACTTGTGGTTCTTAGTTTATCAGAATTGTTCATAAAACTCTTCACAAAGCAATTAATTGGACTAATAATCTACACTTGGACAGCATTATTAAAACACACTAATTTGAAAACCATAGTGAGAGCTCACTCATTATAAGGGTATGGGGTAGCAAATTAAGCTGAATGAATCAATCTTGGCACTCTTTGTTCCTCTGTGAACATGTTAAGTAGATAAAATTCAAACTGAAGGGACAACCTGTCTGATTTAAGCAAGTGTATTAGCTATTTGGGAGACGTCATAAGGAAAAAATAACAAGAAATCAAATTCATGGCGCTGAAGTGTGTGGAACCACATCTGATTGAGGTATGGATTTTTGTCTAGGTCAAAAGCTCCTTTTATTCATAGAAGGAATTCAATGACTAAAGATAAAACTGCTTTCTCAAGAGATGAATAATTTGCTATTTTCCAGTAAGCAGTCAGCTTCATGGAACAAAGCAAAACATACAGAGTGCAAACAATTTCATCATGTAGCCACAGTCTAATCTCACTTTCATGAATTTATCTGGAAATTAATTCAGTTGGAAACATCTCTGTTAAACTGATATGAAAAGGACCTTGACAAAGCAAAAAAGAAGCAAGCTGCAGAACATAAACCAACAGCATGCTTGGGAAATATTTTTGTCTGTACACATGGAAATGTTTAGGCATCAGAGATAAGATAGCTGCTTTAAATTCAGTGTCCAGATTCTGCTGTATTACACCCATGCAAGTCTGGATATTTACATTCTTTTTTTTGTGTGTGTGTGTGGTAGAGCATGATTGAAACTATTATTTTTACCAACTTGATTTGAAACAGTTTGTAAAACTCTAGTTTGTAATACAAGTATTTCAAACACTGTGACTACGGTAGGTCCAGCTTTAGATAGAGGCCTTTTGCTACTAATTTATCTCTGCTTCTTACTTATATTTCTCTGCAATTCTCAGCTTCCAACCCTGAAATCAGATCTGCTGGGAAGCAGTGAAGGAGGAGGAGAGAGAGACCATACTTTGATCCCCTGCCTCCTGAAATATCACAGCTACTCGAAATCCTTACATTTTCTGTGAAATATTTAAAACATTTTCTCAAAAAAGATATATTTTGATGTGGAAATGTTGCTGTAGTGCTTCATGGAAGTGGTAGAGAACGTATCTCAAGGCCCTATGCTCTATTCTGACT
>NW_009647955.1:4553528-4556687 GCF_000708025.1 Charadrius vociferus
AGGGAAAGGTGTTGCTAGCTGGTTTTCACTACAATGCAACTGAGTGCTTATAGAAGGGTTGGGGAATTTTTTTTCTCTTCTTTTGCTGCCAAAGATTTTCCTACCTTAGCAAAGCTGCCTCTTGGTTTCTTCGTTCTGTTGCTTGCATTTGACTTCGCCTTCTCACTGGAAGGCTTACAACAGAATACAGGAAGTTTAGGAATTTGCTTGTGTCTGGTTCATAGTTTTTAACTAGATATTTGGTTTCTTTATGCTGCCTTTTACCCAGCCTATTTTCTGAATTAGGTAAACTGCTGCAACTTCTCATATGTTTGAAGAAACTCGTAATTGTTATTCAGTCCAGGAAAATAAGAACAGGTTGTGATGTTCAATACCTCCCCCTCACTGAGCTTCTGGAGCTTGAACTGAAAGGTTTTGTCAGGGCTAAATAATAGAAATAAAATCCAGTAAGGTTGTCAGTCATATTCTAGTACCCTTGAGATGCAGAAGCTTTCCCCTTTCCCTCTGGCCACTTTAAGGTCTTCAGATTGATGCTTCAGCTTGTGTTAATGGAAAGCCCTGTTCTTCAGGAGTCATCCACGTGGAGCAAGCCAACAGGGAGTATATTGTATGAGAGAAACAGCCCACTCTTATGTAAAATTCAGCAGGCATGAAAAGTATCCTTGAGAGGTTTATGCAATCCCAGAAAAAGCCTTCCAAATTATGCTAAATGTAGAGGTATTTAAGATTAAAGGAGAGGTCATTTTTTTATTACTTGCTTTACTGGCAGTTAACATTTGATTTAAACTTGGAAGTGCAGAGTTTAATTTTCTAGATAGTTTCATCATACTTTTAGTAAATGACACATTAAAGTAATTTATCAATGGAACATATAATATTTGCATTTTAATTTTTTTACATTGTTTTATTTATTTATATTTAAGATTTACAGTTCTTGTTATATATAGGTAAGAGCTGTTATATACTCAGTCTCAGTGTAATTTGTAAGTGAGGGGTTTCACTAACAGCACTGCTGAAAGAATACTTCGTCCCAAGGGGAAAAAATCTGCTTCTCCTTATCCTACTGTTGTTCTCTGATTTCCATTTTAAATGAAAAATCCGATAGTGCAGAACTCCATGGTATTTTATAGAGAAGTGGATTTATAGACTTTCTAACAGTTTTTATAGATGGAAAGCCCTCAGACGTCTTCAAGGTGAGTTGCTGTTCATACTTTTATCATGGTAGCGTTTATAGGGGTCTGTTGGGACAGTCACATTTCCAAACCTATCTAAACCCTCTTCACTAATAAATGGAGCATAGAGCAGTGTTGCCTAATATTTCAGGCTCTTGAGCTCATGAGGCCATGTGGCACAGGGCAAAGCAATGCAGGCTTGCTAGCTTGAGTCTTGATGAAATCTTGCTGCAGGTTTTTCTGCATAGTCAGGGTAACTGTTAATGTGCCTGCTGAAACTGATATATTAAAGGTTGCTGTAATATGCTCTGCATTTCCACTGTATGGTCTGGCAGAAGTGAGACGATTACTCTGACTTAGAGCTTTCCTATCAGTAAAATGAGAATATCCGAGCTGAAAAAACGCTGTTTGTGAAACCCAACATTTTGCGTAAGATTTGGCATCAGCAGGTTCATGGAAAAGTGATGGTTCAAATCGGGTGGCAAAGCAGCTCAGCCAATGTGCTGAACAGAAAATTTGGAAACAGTCTTTAAAAACTAAAGCTAATGAGTTCCGGCTGGGTTTTCTTTATCCCCTGGCTGATCAGATATAAAACAGAGATAAGAAAATTTGAAGGCATGATAAGAAGTGGGAAGCTAGATGGAGAATAAGAGGTGACAGGGAGACTGAGATTAGAAAAGTCTCATTCTGTCTCTACTGCACTATCAGCAGACTTTCGATTCATTAGTAGATGCAGTTCTGTCTAAAAACATGTGGTTTTCATTAGTAAGGGTTTTATACCTGCATGTTTAGATACCCTGCAAGGTGTGTGTTCTCACATTTACTTACTGTATGTCTAAGTATTATTTAAATAAATACTCCCTTTAGCTGCCAGAACAGAGTGAAAGCAGGAAAAAAAGGTAATTTACAGACCTCCAGGATGTTCAAATAAAATATCTATTTCCCTTGATATTCCAGATTGATGCATGCATCAAAATCAGGAGCTGCATAATGCAGTTTGCCAGAGGAACAGGATCTTTGTGCTTCAAAACCACGTCTCACCCTTGCTATTTCAGGCATCGCACTGTGTTATCCTGTTCACAAACATGCCAGGTGACACCTTAGGTCTGTTTAGCCTGGTGCTCCCACTACTCCTGTTGGAAAACTGTTTCTGATCATCAGTCTTCTGATGGTTGGAAACTGCCTTTTAATTTGGCCTTAATCTGCTCATGATAAACTGATACTCAATTATTCATGTACCATCATTATCCCTTAGCTTTAGAAGAGCTTCTTTTTCCTCTCTGTGATGTATTTATGAGGAATAATCCTATCTCATCTTAGATTTTATTTTGCTAGACTAAACAAACCGAAGCATTTGCTAGATTAAACAAGATTGTAAGGATTTTGTAACACAGGCGTACACTCCATTCCTGACTGTCTTGCTCTGTGCTGTTTCAGTCTCAATTTTGCTTCTAACTGTGGCTAACCAAACTAGCATTTCAGAGGAGGAACCACTAGAAACTTTACTTAATAGCATCAGTGCTTTCCTAACTCCTGACAACGCTTCATGTCACACATTGTAGCATTGCAATGGCTTTCCCATGATGGCATTGCATCAGTAGCTTATGATCAGCTTGGTTTTGACCACAACTGAAAGAAGTAGGTTTCTGCAGAGCAAGAGCATCTTGATCAGCTGAGAGAGAACATGTAGGGCTAAGTGTTTTAGCCAGTCTTGCACTTTAATATTTTCTCTATTTAACTGAGAGTTTGCATAGCTCATTACTTCAAAAAGTCACTTTATAACTTCCATTTTAAAATCACATGGACACACAAAGGAAATTTCCTTTAAATGTTGGGTTTGGGCATGAGAATTTAAATGTAAAAGCACCAAAATGTTCAGAATTATCCGTACCCAGTGAGAGAAATGGGCCTGCAGTACTTCCTTTATCAAATACCTATTTAAAGGCATGTATATATTTCTTTAGAAATGTGAAAAAAAATATAGTAT